>NC_141053.1:6103000-6643000 GCF_041138505.1 Cibotium barometz
ATGGATGTAACTCAAGACACCGAGGGTTTGAAATTATGGTTGTTCTCATGATGAATTTATTTCTGTGTGCAGAGTGATTTGAATGGAAAAGAATGAATTCATTAAGGGATAAAGGAACCTGTGTACAAGAATAAATAAATGAATCATGTTGTAACTTGCATCAATGAAAATAATTGCTCAGCAACTTAGGGAAAACCTCATACATGAATGGTTAGAGTCCCTCGAGAGCGGATGGTCGAGTGGATCGGATGAATCGGGTGTTTCCTTGCAAGAGACTAGAAACCAAAATGAGATCTTTTACATATTAGGTAGGATCCCCAACCTTGTGGAGATCGCTTATAAATCGGATCTTCCACCACTAGAAGAGGAAATGATGAGATAGCTCTCACAATGGGTTGGGATTGATCTTACCGTGTGGGGTGCCTCCCTATCACATTGGTGATGGGATGCGCAGGTATCTTACAGGTGGTATCAAAGCTTTGGTTTGTGTGAGTAAGGACCCTTAAAATTATAGTTTTGAATTGACACATACAGCTTTGTACTAGCATCAATGACCACATTGGTATAGTTTAAAGGGACCTTTAACCATTTGGTAGTCAGACCAATTCTCAAACAAAAGGTTGGGCGAAATACTTCTTGGACCATTACCAACCATCATCATTAACTAGAATGGAATTCTTATTATCCTCATCTACTCGTTAATGCAAGAAAAGTTATGAGCTCGGATGCTAAAATATACATGCTTCAAGTTTTTAAAAATTTAAGGTTTTGAAATACTTTGTTTTTTTGGAGTCCTCATAGTGGAATAACTTTTAATAGGCTCATGAAAGATATATTCAGGAAGCAGCTAGAGAATCTTGTCTTTGTGTTCTTGATGATATTTTGATCTACTCTAAGGATGAGAAAGAGCACAGGTCCTAAGTTAGAGAAGTTCTTGAAATTCTAAGGGAGAACCAACTCTTTGCTAAAAAGAGTAAGTGTACCTTCTTTGGAGACAAAATTGAATTTTTGGGATTCATTGTCTCCAAATATGGAATTTTGGTAAACCTAGCAAGGGTACAAGATATAGTGCAATGGCCTCAACCATCTAATGCCAAAGAAATCCAAGAATTCCTTGGTATCATATGGTAATACTATATCTTTATTTAGGATTATGCAAAGATAGCTACATCTTTAACCAAGATTCTTAAAAAGAATACAAAAGTATTTTGGACTAAGGAACAAAAAAAAAATCTTTGACAAAATCAAGGTGGCTCTCACAACTACACCCATCCTTCAACTACCAAATTTTGATACAAATTTTGAAGTAGTAATTGACGCTAGTGGATTGGCTATCGGTGGAGTCCTCTCCCAAGAAGGGAAACTAGTAGCTTACACTTTAAGGAAACTCAAGGATTATGAGAGAAACTATGCTACTCATGACCTAAAACTTTTGGTTGTAATCCATGCCCTTGAGCTATGGTGACACTACCGACTAGGCACGAAGTTCATGCTTACTACAAACCATAAGAGCTTAAAGTGGATTTTTACCTAGCCAGATCTCAACATGAGGTCAAGGCACTAGATAGAGATCTTACCAAAATTTGATTTTGAAATTACTTATATATATAGACAAGGCAAATATAATGTAGTTGTAGATACATTGAATAGGAAGTCCTTCGTGCATTACCAAACATTAAAGAGGAATTCCCTTATACATTGTCTAACATTAAAGAGTTAAAAGATCTAGTCCTACATATGAAGCTTGTGGTGCACCATCAGTCGGATATCCACAGTATGTGAAATGCTGAATGTTCTACAAAAAGGAGTTTTTTGTTTACCCAAAATTGAAGAAGGAGGTACTCCGGTATGTCACACAATGCTTATCTTGTCAGAGGAAAAAGGTATATACTCATGTATGTCACACAATGCTTAGTTTGTCATAGGAACAAGGCTAAAAGAGTAAAGAGTCCAAGCAAGCTAATGATGAGCAAATTGTTATGCCATCCCAAAGAACTTTGGAAATTTAACTAGTTAGAGTCCTTAGTTCTAAAAAGAAAGGAATCTCATAAATAGAGTCATTAGGAAACATCTAGTTTAGTGGAGAGACTTCCCAGCAAAAGATGCTACTTGGGAAGATGAGTCTAAGTTATATCAAGATTTTCCCTACCTATTTTCAAGATGAAGACATCTTCATTTATTTAAGGGGTGAAGAATGTAAAATCTCATTTGTTTTATTTTCCCAAGCTTCTTGCATGGAAACCTCCCCTCCCTTCCTTTATATATATATATATATATATATATATATATATATATATATATATATATATATATATATAATAATAATAATAGAGGAGATGGCCAGCACCCTGCCAAGCACCCCCCATTCTTCTTCATGATGGCATTGCTGGACACCCCCTCCTCCTTGCATGTTGGGTGCTGGCCACCATTGGAACCCCCCCATGTCTTCTTCTACACACCGGCTAGCTCTGTTTATCTCTTCTCCCATTGTCCACTAGGCCATTGACTTCTTAATCTTCTTCTTCTTCTTCTTCTTCTTCTTCTTCTCTCTCTCTCTATCTCTCTCTCTCTCATGTACATGTGTAGAAACCCTCTCCTTGCTCTCCTATATAAACCCCCCTCTCCTCTTAATCTTCTTAATCTTCTTCTTCTTCTTCTTCTTCTTCTTCTTCTTCTTCTATCTCTCTCTCTCATGTACATGTGTAGAAACCCTCTCCTTGCTCTCCTATATAAACCCCCCTCTCCTCTTAGTAGCTAGCAAAGCAGACACACCCCCCTTCTCTACAGTGCGCCTCGCCCTCTTGTGACTTTCCCTCACTCCCTCACTCTCGTTCCCTCACAATTAGCCACTTGCTCCCCCCTCTGGTGACCCCCTCACCAACCTCATCTGCTCTCTCTCACCCCCTCGCCAACCATCTCCCTCGCTAGCTCTCCCCCCCTTAAATGCACTCTTCCTCCCTCTTACTCATGTACCCTCTCATCGTCAACCCCCCTCTCCTACTCTGCCTCCCCCCGGTGGGTGGGGATATATTTCATGCGCTCCCCCTTGTTGTGTAGCGGGGGAGTGCATGAAACACTTTCCACCTGGACCATGCCTAGCTGTACGTTCCTTGGACGCTCTAGACCTACCACGCCTAGCTATACACCTCTTTTATTTTAAAGAGGAAAGCCCTCTTCTCCTCATCCTCATCCACTCGAAAGTCTATAAACACAATCTGCAATAGCTTAGTTGTACTTGGTCCTTGACGCTTTTCTCTCAGCCTCCTTCACTTGCTTATCACTCGCATCCTCCATCTTGCAGCCATCCTTGCCGGCTCTTTGCTGCTGTACGTCTTTTGTCTCATCGTCTCCCTCCTCTTCACAGGCCTATCTTCTCAAAGGTTGGCCTTCTTCTTGCAACCTCCTGCAGCTGTAGAACATCTTGATGATCTCGACAGAGCATCGCTTGCCCCCCATGAGCTGGAGCCTGTTGCTAATCAACCTTGGTTAATACTAAGCCAGAAGGGTAGCTATCAGTCCGATTTGCAATCCACCATCTGTGATGCTCGTGTGATCGCAATCAAGCCGAGGGTTTTACCGCCATCTTTCTCGAAGAATGAAAGGACCCTTAGTGCTGGAAGCTCTCCAAGTAGACTAGCGAGTGCGCATGCACATAGCCCCATCGCTGACAAGAAGCAAAGCGCCAAGGCTACTGTCTCTATTTGTTTGAGTGCTAGTCTGTGTGTGTAGAATGGACACTAGGATCCACCTTCAATATCCACCACTGGGTCCTTTCAATGCTAATCATCTACAATGGACCGATAAAAAGTGTGAAAAGTCCATATATGGATATGTTCGGGTAGCCTATTTTCATTGGGATTGCTTAACAGATTTTTTAAAAGGAGAAGAGTCTCTTACAGATTAAGATTGAAAAATAATCACTTACATTACTGTGAATAACTTGATGAATTCTGGGGATTTGTTCTTGATCTTAATCTTATAATTGTCTAACTAAATTCAAAAATTATAATCTACGATTAGGTTTATAATCAGGGATTTAATATTCACGTGATCACAAGATTTTTTGTGATAATAACACATGTGAACAAGTTATTCACATGTTCTCATGTTACCGTTCACAAAATAACAGGTCACTTGCCATTTGGGAACCCCTTAAAAGCTTGGCTACACATGGGAATAAGCTATTCACATGTTCTCATGTTACCATCTTCACATAATAGCAAGTCAGTGGCCACCTAAGAAGATTTTTTATGCCCGACAAAGAATTTTTTTTAAGGCCCTTGTGAAAGCTTTGTGAATATAACATGTCATCACAAGATTTTTTGTGTTATTAACATATGTTATTAACATATGTTAATAACATGTTCACACGTTCTCGTTTACATCAATGAAATCCCTGTTTATAATTCTTGAATTTGTGAATTTTATTTTTGTAAAAATCAAAATCTAAAGGGGATATTGATCTTAAGCTTGATCTTAAACTTGAAGTTTGTGAACTTGAAGAAATATGGACATCTTGTGCCCTAGTTGATAGCAAGAACTTGATATACTAGTAATGTATCTTGACTTGGATTAGAATACTTGAATGGACAAAAATTGAGAGATTAATCTTTAGTTAAATCATAATTGCAATTCTTGAATAAATCTTGTTCTTAAGGGGTTTAAATCTTGTGGTTGAATATATCTTTGACTTAGAACAATTCTTGGTCTAGAAAGAATCTTGTACTCGGATAGATCTTGAACTAGAACACTTAAAAATTTAGACAAAACTTTACTTGAATTGGTATAAACTTTCTAATTGTCATTGGCATACAACTTAAACTTGGTTTCTAGTCACTTGAAAGCTATTTCTTTACTTTTCTCATCACTAATTGATGGTTAAGAAATTGATAGCTTGAATCAAGGATCGAAAAAACTTGCTTGGATCTTGAATCTTTAAATTGGTCTTAATCTTCTATGAAATGTCTAGCAATCATTTTTACGTGAATTTGGGCAACTAGATCTTGAAGATAACTTTTGCTAATCTTGTTTCGATCTTTCTAGTTAGGTTGGGGTGTCTAAAATTATTTTCAGGAGCTAAAGTTTTCTAAAATTTTCTAACTAGGTCTAGAAGGAAAGAATATTCAGAAGACAGATACAAAAGCAAACAAGAAATTGTATACAATAAATTTTTAACACATACCTCCACCTTTGGTTAATGTGTCGAGTGTGTTAACCTCTTTGGTTTCAAGTGTGTCCTTTGGTGCAATTTGGTTCTTCTTTTTAGTCGGGCAAGATTTAGCATAATGTCCCATCATCTTACACCTGAAACACTTGACAATAGACATCTTGGATACGATGTCATTGGTCAGGCTATGCATGTCAGATACTTCCATGGTTTTAACTTTCTTCTTAATGTCTTTGTTTATTCTAGACAGACATCGTTCAATCTTTCTGTGAAAGTTGTCTCGATGCTTTTGTTCTTGAATCAAAAGAATATGGAGAGAATCAAGCTGTTCCTGAATAGTCAGACGGTGTGGATATTTGCCCATTTCCTCTTGGATTTTTGGATGAATTTGTGTCCTTTGTACTCTTGCTGCATATTTTACTCTTCCAGTGGAAGTATATTTGAATTTGTTGAAAAGCCTTTAAATTGCTCCAAGCATAGCCTTTGAGTAAAAATCAATTTCTTGATTTTTCTTCAACTCTCCATGACCCAAATTTAATTCTTGAATTTGCCTTGCTCTAATACCACTGTTACAAGACCATGGTACATGAGATTAAATTATTCCACAAATTCAATAATAAAAGAAATTAAACCATTAGATCATAGCATAAATAAAGAGCATAAGAATTAAAAAACACAAGGGTGGGTGCAATCTCCCCTCCCAACGTGAGTGGCTTCTTCTCGCATGGGTATTTGTTATATATTTTAGAAGTAGGCTTTGAGCCAAAAATAGAGTACACATCCATATTTGGACTTTGCCATTTATTTAGCCTTTGTCCTCCTCAAGCCTTATAAGGTTTGCACAATTTTCTAATACAATAATCTAACTTGTGCACATATGCACATTACAAAATAAATCAACTAGTGCTCACACGCACACTGTATAATAAATTGACGCGTGCGCACACACACATTACAATGATGCCAAAATAATATCAAACGCCATGATGAGATCTATCCACATGCCACACGGCTCAATCCACCATCCGGGCGACACCTAAATTGGTACCCTCGCACTGTGCAACACCTAAGTTGGTACCCTTGCACACCTCATCACCTAAACTCATAAACATAAACCATGTCAGTTTTAATAATTAATTGACATCACATAAATCAATCCTAATGCATTCATCAGAAATAGGCATCATCATAAAAAATATAAATCAGATACCAAAATGTCGCCAAATACACATGGGAGTCCACCCACACATGGAAATCCATCCATTACTGACTAGTAAAAATACTCACGCGTCCCCGTCAAATAATAAATGAGCATGACTATTGTCCATCAAATAACATGGATCATAACAGACCCCCTTGTTGGGAAGCAATTGTCCTCAGTTGCGCAATCAATGAGTGGATGGCTTCATGGCACAAGTGGCGGACAAGATCATCATATCAAACAATTTTTGAAAATAAAACCAAACAAGTGAATGCATGTCCCATTCCATAGAGATACCTTCCACATACAAACACTAGCTGGTGAAAGATAGAAGACGTAGATGCGTCTGGTGTAGCCATGTGAAACCAATCTAATGTCCCATACCATAGATTAATTCCACACAACACTACCTTAAGATTAGAAGTTTGAGACGGCGTAGCTAATTCCCTCTAAAACTTTCATTCTGACACAACTTTTCTCTGTTCTCAAATTTGGACTACAAGTCTTATTCCAAAAATGATTTAGATCGAAATGGAAATTCTTATCAACTTAAGATTGAAAAATAATCACTTACATTACTGTGAATAACTTGATGAATTCTAGGGATTTGTTCTTGATCTTAATCTTATAATTGTCTAACTAAATTCAAAAATTATAATCTACGATTAGGTTTATAATTCTTAAATTTGTGAATTTTACTTTTGTAAACATTGAAATCTAAAGGGGATCTTGATCTTAAGCTTGATCTTAAACTTGAAGTCTGAACTTGAAGAAAGATGGACATCTTACACCCTAGTTGATAGCAAGAACTTGATATACTAGTAATGAATCTTGACTTGGATTAGAATACTTAAATGGACTAAAATTGAGAGATTAATCATAATTGTAATTCTTGAATATATGTTGTTCTTAAGGGGTTTAAATCTTATGGTTGAATATATCTTTGACTTAGAGCAATTCTTGGTCTAGAAAGAATCTTGTACTCGGATAGATCTTGAACTAGAACACTTAAAAATTTAGACAAAACTTTACTTGAATTGGTATAAACTTCCTAATTATGATTGGCATACAACTTAAACTTGGTTTCTAGTCACTTGAAAGCTATTTCTTTACTTTTGTCATCACTAGTATGGTTAAGCAATTGATAACTTTAATCAAGGACTGAAAAAACTTGCTTGGATCTTGAATCTTTAAATTGGTGTTAATCTTCTATGAAATGTCTAGCAATCATTTTTACTTGAATTTGGGCAACTGGATCTTGAAGATAACTTTTGCTAATCTTGTTTCGATCTTTCTAGTTAGGTCGAGGTGTCTAAAATTCTTTTCAGGAGCTAAAGTTTTCTAAAATTTTCTAACTAGGTCTAGAAGGAAAGAATATTCAGAAGACAGATACAAAAGCAAACGAGAAGTTGTATACAATAAATAATTTTTAACACATAACTCCACCTTTGGTTAATGTGTCGAGTGTGTTAACCTCTTTGGTTTCAAGTGTGTCCTTTGGTGCAATTTAGTTCTTCTTTTTAGTTGGGCAAGATTTAGCATAATGTCCCATCATCTTATACCTGAAACACTTGACAATAGACATCTTGGATATGATGTCATTGGTCAGGCTATGCATGTCAAATACTTCCACGGTTTTAACTTTCTTAATGTCTTTGTTTTACTAGATAGAGGTCGTTCAATCTTTCTTTGAAAGTTGTCCCCGATGCTTTTGTTCTTGAATCAAAAGAATATGGAGAGAATTTCTTGATTTTTCTTCAACTCTCCATGATGCAAATTCAATTCTTGAATTTGCCTTTCTCTGATACCACTGTTAGAGGACCATTGTACATGGAGATTAAATTATTCCACAAATTCAATAATAAAAGAAATTAAACCATTACTTTATAGCATAAATAAAGACCATAAGAATCAAAGGACAGAAGGGTGGGTGGCTTGTTCTCGCGTGGGTATTTGTGATACATATTTCAAAAGTAGGCTTTGAGCCAAAAATAGAGTACACATCCATATTTGGACTTTGCCATTTATTTAGCCTTTGTCTTCAAGCCTTCTAAGGTTTGTACAATTTTTTAATACAATAATCTAACTTGTGCACATATGCACATTAGAAAATAAATCAACTAGTACTCGCACGCACATTGTACAATAAATTGACATGTGCGCACAAACACACATCACAATGATGTCCAAATAATATCAAACGCCATCATATTATGGCCACAAAATATTGTGAATATAATAATGAGATCTATCCACACGCCACGCCTCAATCCGTGCGACACCTAAATCGGTACCCTCGCACTGTGCAACACCTAAGTCAGTACCCTTGCACACCTAAGTCAGTACCCTTGCACACCTCATCACCTAAACTCATAAACATAAACCATGTCAGTAACAATCAATTAACATCGCATCAATCAATCCTAACGCGTTCATGAGAAATAGGCATCATCATAAAAAATATAAATCAAATACCAAAATGTCACCAAATACACATGGGAGTCCACCCACACATGGAAATCCATCCATTATTGACTAGTAAAAATACTCGGGTGTCCCCATCAAATAATAAAATGAGCATGACTATCACCATCAAATAACATGGATCATAACAGTCTCATAACACATATATAGCTACTATACTTTTCCTAGTAGCTCTTATCTTCTAAGTGAATATAATAATAATTGCAAGACTTTTATCATTGTTTTAATGGTAAATACCTTCAAGTCCTTAGTGAAAAAAGCATAGAGTACCCATGGGATATTTACTCATATAATGGTTGTTTGGCATATAGGTGCTTAAAATGGGTTTTTAAAAGCTTGGAAGAATGTCATACACAAAATGGACAAGAGGGTTTTACATGTAAGCACCCTTAGAAACTTCAAACTTATCTACTATACAAGATATTTTTTGAGAGGTCATGCATGCAATTGGCATTCCATACATGTAGTGTACTCAATACATGTACTATGTGAATCTTAATGGAAGAGTATAGGCACACTTGACCTAATTACTAAAACAGGACACCTTATTTTCACCAATCAATGATAAAAATAGTAGCTAAACATGTTTTTGTGTTTTTTCCTATTGAAAACATAAAAAGGTTTCTTGTGTACTTTTGCATATTGAAGATTAATATTGAAGAAGAACACCTTGTCTTCACCATTTAGTGATAAAACTAGGAACTGATTATGTTTGAGTGATTTTACCTATTGAAGAAATATAAGTGTTTCTTAAGACTAATATTTTCATAGACATGACCGAGCTAGAGCCACTCAACACCCCTTATTTATCATTGGTGCTCCTTAACACCCCTTTTTTATCTATCACTCTTTAGATAATGAGCATTATTAAGGGTAAAATTAAAAACCCCTAGCACTAGTAATTATAGTCCTAGTAATTCCTAAAACTATCAAAAAAACTCATAGAGTTTGCATAATAGTACTAGAGAATCATGGATGTCAATTAAAATAAAAGCGTGGCAGTCCTTGAGCACACAATTATTGCACACGAGAAGTATTTTTTATTACATGTACTTTTAATGTTTATAGTTGTAGACTTGATACATTTTTTGCATACAATTATTGCAACAAAAAGGGATTTATATTATATGTATTTGCTTTCTATAATCCTCTCAATAGAAAAATTAGTCATCTATCTTATAATTATATAAAATTTCTTCCCTTGAAAGAGAATGAAAATAAACCAAAACATGTAAATTAAGAATTTTCCCCTTGATGTACTCCAAGATAAAATAAGTAATGTTTTTTAAAGCTTACTTATTGCTAAGCAATGTTTTTTAAAGCTTACTAGATTTCGTAATCCACCATTTCTTAAAGAAATGGTGAACTATTTCCTTTCTAAGAATAAATTGTACAAGAGCATTGATACTTAAAATAGAAGTGATAAGCAATATTTTTTGAATGTGGTAATTGCTAAACAATTCTTTTTTTAGCTTACTCATTGCAACCCACCATTTCCCAAAGAATTGGTAAACTATTTCATGAACAAATTGTATAAGAGCATTCATAGTTAACCTATGCAGAGAAAAAAATCATCATCCTATTCTTACTTAAGCATTCCAAAAACAAATATACCATTATCTTCTTTACTTAACCATGTAAAATCAATAACCCATATTTACTAAATAAATTATAAAATTTAAATAATTTCATTTCTGTAATAAATAACCATGTCTCCAAGGACTAGCAAAGGGTAATAGGAAACATCATGATAATGTTGATGTTCATAAACTTAGAGTTTGGCATAGTAACCATATCTCTCTTTTTCTTTTTAATTTGGAATTTTTTAGTGTTAAGTTTTTTTTTTGCATGTCTTGATGGAGCATGAAAGATAGATTAAAGTTTAAGCGGAGAGAGTTATACAGTGAAAACAATAATAAAAAAGGTTTGTAGTGTTATTTACCAATAAAAATGTTATTACCTTACTTTACAAACTCTAAGCTTGAATAGAAGAAGATTGCAAAGACACAATAAGAAAGAAGTAAGAAAACGTTAAGTGAAGAGATCACCATATGTGCTTGCTTGGTTGCTCCCTTTACTTCTCTTCTAATTATTATTTTTAAAATACTTTTACACTGTGCATTGTTGTTATAACTTCTTTCAATATTTGAGTGTGTTGGAAGTTCCAAGGAAAAAATTAGGGGCTATTTTTAGCCCAAGGGATATTTTAGAGGGGTCTTTGATATTGTCGGGCTATCTCACCAAAACTTTTTTTAATGAAAATTTGCCCAAATTTTTCTAGTTTTTAGTGGGTTCTCGAGAGACCAATTCGACAAAATCACACTACATACTACCATATAAGATGGAAAATTTCAAATATTCACCCAAGTTTCTAAAGTTTTAGGTTCATATATAAAAACATTTGCCAGCCCCTCTATACTTATACTATTTTATTGGTGTCTTATTTTTTACCTTGTTTGGAACCTTTCTCCTTCAACCTTTTTTTGACAGCTTATCGAACTCTACGCTTAGCCATGGGTATAGTGAATCCATTTGGGTTTTGCCTAGAGCTATCCATGGATGGAGTGAATCCATTTGGGTTGTGCTCCACAACTTAGTCCACATGGCCCGTAGTGCTAGTGAGCTACATCCTCCCACCTTGGCTTACAATATAGAAGGGTCACATTCACTTTTCCCTTATTATCCTAGGCAAGCATAAGGCAAAGAACATGGATGTGTACATGGCTCCTTTTTAGAAGAGCTAGAAACATTGTGACAAGGCATGGAATTTCATGACATTAGCAAAGCAAGTCACACAAAGATCTAAGATTATGAAAGGAAACTTGATGTGGACAATGCATGCTTATCCAAGATAGTGAGATTGCTCAAGTATGTTTATTTTAAACTCAACATACTTTGGAAATTAAATTTTAATATAACCCTCTAATTTTTAATTTATTTAATCATGTTGTGAAAGTTTTACTACAAGTGGATAATATGTGTGCCCCATTTGTGGACCTCATCTTTAGTCATGATACTAAAATCACCTTACGAAGGTTGTCTATGAGTATCATGGACGGTACCTATCCCATGATCATCCTCTACGTGAGGATCTTGTTGGTATGAAACCATAATCAATGAAAGAACCTCAAGAAGATTGTCTATCAATATCATGGATGGTACCTATACATGAGGGTCTTGCTGGCATGAAACCACTATCACTGAAAGCCTCAAGTTAGAGGGTCACACACGTGAATAGTGATGAGAGGCTCCCTGCATGGAGTAAATGGCTACCTATCTTCCATTTTCTACCTTATTACAGAGTGTTATTAATAAATCATCTACTAGATCCCATTTATATAATGAGGGATGTTGAGAGTTCCATTTGGGGGTATTTGACATGTGATAAAGAAACAATTAGTGCCAAAGAAGACCTATGAGAGGTAGCAAATATACCTCATTTATGGCCTCAACAAATAGGCAAAAGGTGGTGCTTTTGATGAATGCACCATGGGTAGTGAGAAAGGTTGAGGAAGATTCTTTGAAGAAGGAGATATCTTTCTTTCACACTCCAACTAACCATATGCATTGTTTTAATGGTGCATTCACATAGGAAAATCAACTAATCTAGTTGAAGTTTCATGATTGGCACAAGTTTTTATGGGTATATTATATATATTCAATATTCCTAAAACTATCATTCTTTAAAAAAACCTCCTTTGCTTCTTATTACACTCTTGCTTTATTTTTGCAATGCTCCTCATGAAACATTCATACTACTAGCATTGATAAAGAGTTTCTTGACTAAGGAGATAAGAGAAGATACATATAAATTAAATTCTTAAGTAAGGTAAAAATATTATCTTATTACTCTCGATATATATTAAGTAATATTCTTTTACGTACATTTGCAAACTATACATATTTTGATTTATGGATTATAGATGGGTTTCTTCTTGATAAGAGAAGATACATACAAATTGAATTCTTAAGTAAGGTAACCATATTTTTTTCACGTACATTTACAAATGTATCTTTTTAAAAGGAGATATCTTATGCATCCTATATATCTTATCTTTATATCTTATGCTATTTATGCATGCATAGAGAGTATAGGGTTCTCTATGCATTTATGTATGCATAGAAATATCATATATTTCTATCTTATGCTATTTATACATGCATAGAGAGCGTACTTGGGGGGGGTCACTTATAAATATGTTAGCATAGCACGTGGGTTCAATAGAAGGGGTTTTTAAAATCCCTTTTTTACACATTTTTTACATACAGAAGGGTACCATTTAAAGGGGGTATTTATAGATTGAATGGAAAAAGGGTGTGTTTTATTCATGAAAGATTTACAGATAAGGGGTTTTTTAATTAGGCCTTAAACGCACGTGATATAGAGGGTTTACATATAGTGAACCCCCCAAGAGTATATGTAAACCCCCCGAGAGAGCATATAGCTCTCTATACATGCATGGAGAGAGCTCCCCCTTATACATGAATAGAGAGAATAGAGCTTTCCTTTATGCATGAATAGAAAGCATAGAGCTCTCTCAATACAAGGAAATGAGGGCCAATTAGATTAATCACATGGTTAGTAAACGTACCTTCATTGATGAGAGAGGAGATCACCACAAAACAAAAGGAGAGATTATTTGCTTCAAAATCTTAAAAAACCCTAATATCTAAGCCATATACATGAATACACTAAGATAAATTAAGATCACTTCTAATGATTAAGATCAAACCTAATCATGAGATATGTGGGAGAGCGATTAGTGTATGGCAAGCCTAGGCATATGCATATGGAAAGCCTATGGCAAGCATATGCATATGGTAGGCCTAGGAATATGCATAGGCTTGCATATGGAAGCCATATGCCTAGTCAAGCCTATGGCAACAAGCATATGCAAGCCTAGGCAAGCATATGGAATCCATATGCAAGGCTCTCCATATGCTTGCCTTGCCTTTCCAATATGGCTTGCCTTGCCTTTCCCATATGGCTTGCATATTCTTGCATGGAAAACCTAGGCAAGCATATGGCAAGAAACTGAAATCTATATGCAAGCCTATGCAAGCATATGCCTACTATAAGAAACAAGCTCAGGCAAGCATATGGATATGGCAATCTTAGGCATATGGATATGTAATGCCTATGACAAGAATATGGATGTGTATGCTTAGGTATATGTATATGGCAAGTCTAAGTATATACTCTCCAAACTCTCTTTGCTCCCCACACATGCTTGTGAATAGGCTACGCATAGGTATAGCTATGCATACCTACACCTATCGTTAGCCTATGCACATGCATGGCAATGGCTTATGCATAGCCATCATCCCTATGCATAGGCTATGCATATACATGCTTATGTGTAGGCTATGCATGGTGCAGGCTTATGCATAGACTTGCCTATGTGTAGGCTATACATGGCATAGCCATGCATATGCATAGGCTATACATAGCCCATGCATAAGCAAATACATTTTTGATCATAATGCGTGAGAAAATACATTTTGATTATAATGCATGAGCAAATGAAGGGAATGCGCATGTTCATGGTCATGGGTACATGGACATGGTAATGATTATTAACCTAAGCAAGAAAATGGGCATAAAAAGCAAATGAATGGGCATATGCATGAACTTTGAATCTTAAAAACTAATTTCATTAAATAGATTAAGCATAAGACTAGTGGACTTACCTTTATGAAAGAGGGAGGAAATAGCTAAAAAAGAAGAAAAAAGAATAAACAAAAAAATGTTAGCTTAGCCTACCTACCACATACATAAAATCCTATATCTAATCCTACTTATGCAAAATGACATTAAATAAGAAACCCCAAATTGATTAAGCACATGGTTAGTAAACTTAGCTTCATCAAGGAGTGAGGAGATACCTACAAAACTAAGAAACAAAGAAAAAAAGAGGTTAGTTCCTTTAACCCTTTTAGATTAAAACCCTACATACATGAATACACTAATCTTCATTAAGAAAAATATTAATGAATGAAAATTGTAATCATGAGAGGTGGTGGGAGAGATATGATTGTAAGACAAGGAAAGGTAGAGGCATGAGGGAGGAAGGAAGGGGGAGATGGAAGAGAGAGAGAGAGAGAGAGAGAGAGAGAGAGAGAGAGAGAGAGAGGGGGGGGGGGGAAGGTTAAGAAGGAGAGAGTGAGATAGAGGAAGAAGCATGAGGGAGGAAGCAAGAGGAGATGGAAAAAAGTGTGTGTGTGTGTGTGTGTGAGAGAGAGAGAGAGAGAGAGAGAGAGAGAGAGCATGCATGTGTGCATGCATGTGTGTGTGTGTGGATATTGGAGTGGAGGGAGGAAGTTTCGGCTACAACAAACATAGATGAACAAAAGGAGAGGAAAGTTAGGGGTATGCCTGTAGCGTAGGCACAACGCCCAATTTTTGTTTTTTTTTAAATGCAGGTATAAGTGCCGGTAAAAGTGTTGGATTTACTAACCAGAGATCGTCAAAACACTGGTGGATCGTTGGTACATATCGCTAGTACACTATCATTATCTTGTAGTGTCTATGCATGCATAGAGAGCATAGATCTCTCTAATGGTCTTTATGCATGCATAAATCACTCTCTTTATCCTCTCTTTATGCATACATAGAGGGCATATAGACTTCTTTATCCTCTTTATGCATGCATAAAGGGCATAGAGACCTCTTTATCCTCTCTTTCTGCATAAAGGGCATAGAGACCTCTTTATCCTCTCTTTCTGCATACATAGAGGGCATAGACATCTCTTTACATGCATGCATAAAGGGCATAGAGACCTCTTTATCCTCTCTTTCTGCATAAAGGGCATAGAGACCTCTTTATCCTCTCTTTCTACATACATAGAGGGCATAGACATCTCTTTACATGCATGCATACAGAGCTGAGATCTCTCTTGTGGTCTCTTATTTATGCATAGAGAGTATAGAGCTCTCTCTATTGTTGCATGCATAAAGAGCCTAGAGCTGTCTTATGCTTTCTAACGTATGCCTTTATTTTTATATATGTATTACATAGAGGGCATAGACATCTCTTTACATGCATGCATACAGAGCTGAGATCTCTCTTGTGGTCTCTTATTTATGCATAGAGAGTATAGAGCTCTCTCTATTGTTGCATGCATAAAGAGCCTAGAGCTGTCTTATGCTTTCTAACGTATGCCTTTATTTTTATATATGTATTACATTCCATTAAATTTGCTAAAAGATTATGCATGCCTCTATTTGGAGATTATGGTAGACAACCCATCATGCCATAGTCATCTTATCTCTTGAGAGCTTATGGAGCTTCATCCACCTCCTTTCGTTTGTAGATAGTGTAAGGCCTAGAGATAGAAGATGAGAAACACACCTTGGCATTTACTACACGGCTCACCGAAGGAGGAGGAGCTTGCCTTGCAGATTAGTTGTCTACAAGTGGGTTGCATTGGAGCTCTAGGGGGAGATAGAATGAGTGTGATCTCTAATCAAAGGCATGCCGCATCTCACCCCATACCTCTTTGCAGCTAAAATACATGATCCATGTGAGATGTGCAAGGGTGTCTTTCAACAAGTCACTAAGGCACCATCTTTGGAGGATATCATTAAAGGACATTGTTTCATCCCCAAGGAAGTTCATACCTTTCCTTTTATGATCCGTGTAATATGCGCAGGGTTGTCTTTCAACAAGTCACCAAGGTACCATCTTTGGAGGATATCTTTGGAGGATGTCACATTGCTTTTAAATGAGAAAGCATATGCTCTTAGACCCCTGAAGTTTGAACACACATGTAAAGAAAGAATACATAATTGAAATTGCTAAAAAGGTAGAGCCCTTAAGAGTAATGAATCTTAAGAAAGGCATTCATCGTCTACTAAAGGCTAAGAAGATTGTTACCTTGTTTCTTGTGCTTCTAAGACCATGTGGCCACTATGCTTTCACATGGCACAAGGGGGAGCTTCCAGCCATTTGTTAGTGTTTAAGAGTATTTAGCTTGGTAACCACTAAGATAGTAGTACAAACTCCAAGAAATTTTGCTAGATGGTGTTTCAAATGGAGATGCTATGCTTGGGGGCTATGAGGGAAGGCCCAACTTTTACATTGGTGAGACTACACCTTTAAGAGTGATGAAGGTAGTTGTGACAACAATTGGCTAAGGGTCAACTAGTCTAATCTCTATGGGTCATGTGAGTCTAATCTCTATGGGTCATGTGAGGTATAGCATGGCTTAGTAGTGGTTATTTGCAGAGTGGATTAATAATGCCATAAGGCTATTGATAGCCCCTTGAGAATAATATAGGCTTTGAGTTTTGAGTTGTGTCGTACATGACACATCAATAGTCATCCATTAACAAGGTTTCCTCGTGCTCCAAAGTATCATCATAATCTTTTCTTCCTAGGCAACCCATGAGGTTCATCGTTTCCTCTTGGCTTTCCATGCTAGGGTTGCACAAAAGTACTAACCACCTAGCATCAAAATTAAAAGCTACGTTTTCAAAGTAAGAAAAATTATAGCATAGTGATTCATGTAATTCGAACATGTTGTGCATGCACTACACTTGTTTGAGAAAAAAGAAAAAGCAACATAGTTTTACTTTGAGCAATAATTTTCCGGTTGCTCCACTCCCCACTCTAAAAACATCCTATAATGCTCGTGAAACCATCGACATCTTGGTTCCAAATTATTTCATAATCATGCCACGCGGCTTTGTTAAAATTTAGGAAATTCGATTTTCCAAGGAATGTCCTTATTGCGGCGTTCAAATGATGGGCATTAGCTTTTGAAAGCACTCGAAATGGCTACGTGGGTCCAAAAGATTGTAGGCAGCTTTCTACGTGCGTGAATATACGAGGTGGCGGGTAACGGGTTACTGCTAGACTAGCAAGAAGCTCTGAAGGAAGTTGACTTGGCAATTTACGATATGATCGTCGTTTCTCAACCCCAATACAAAGATTTGTGGTAAGTTACGGTAGGCTATAGGCATAGAGTGGTCCATGCCAAATGAGCTTGTAAGCTTCTTTCAAATCGTGAACCCCTCCACTCCGAAAAGTACGCCGCTGGCTGGATAATAATTCGTCTTTCCAAGGTGGGTGTATGGGTGTGTGACACTGTGTGTGTGAGAGAGAGAGAGAGAGAGAGAATCTTGCGAAAGGCGAGCATGGCGAGCTCTGATTGGCGTCCCAACAGTGCTGCTGGTAAAGTGAGAAGAAAAGAGAGAGCGGCCTAGCTTAGCCAAATGCGGTAACAACTTAATTCTCAAAGTTATACCGACTGGGCTTGCTGCTGGCGTGAGCTGGCGCCGTGGTGGACCGTGCTGCTCTTTGATTGAGTCATAATATCTAGCTAGTGCGTTTGCAAGCCAACCAAGCTGTGAAATATGTGAAGGGAGAGAGTTGATGATTATTTTTACCTGGCGCTGGTCATTTCGACATCCCATCGAAGCTACGGTCATCTGAGGGCCTCATCGTCACGTGCCAACCCCCACCCCATCACATCTCACCCCATCTCTACTCCACCTCCTTACTCCGCCATTGCAAGCGCCATAATTGTCGACATTGCATCATTACGTCCAAATTTAGTAGCCATCGACACTTCGAGCGTAGGGAAGCAGCTAGGTGGTGCTGCTCTTCAGTCAGGCTTCCACTGCGTGAGTGATTTCTTTTCCGCCAGCATTTTCTGCTGGCCGGGTTGTACCAGCAGCCAAATATATAGTGGGAATCTAGAAGGTGCAGGTGGTGTGAATAATAGACACCGCGACGACGTAGAGGATGCTTTGCCCAGGAGACAAGGAACGCGACTGGCGCGTGGAAGGGGCGAGCCGGTTGGTGGTGGGCAAAAAGGGGTTGGTAATCAAGAATCTGGCAAGGTACGCTAATAATTCATGGCCATAGGAGCGCCTTAACCTTGATTGAAAGCTCGAAGGGGGAATATAAGGCCGCCCAGTGTTAGAAATAACGTGAGGTGTTTGCCAAGTAACTTCTCAACTCCACGTCCGTCCTTTTCACGAGCTAATTTGCAACGGTTTCTTTCCTTGGGTGCGCACTTATAATAGTGTCCATGATCAATAGACGGCCACAGCCTATAAATTCCTGGCTTGCAAGGGCAAGTTATAAGCTGCAAATCAACATTGTCCTTGGGCGTTTACATTGCCTTTGCGCGCGTTGCCTCATGATAGTAGTTACTTCCTTGCTGACTCGCTAGGTCTGTAGTAGGAGAGGGAAAAAAAAATCTGAGCGCACGAATTAAGGGGGTTCGACAATGCAGTATGAAGCAATAATAATGATTTCCTTCAGTGCATATATCATGTGCTAGGTCTTATGCTCGATCCTCTCGCTTGTCGCAAGGTAATATTTCTCAGCGGGTGTTTATATAAGCTAGGGCAATTGTAGTGTTATAAGCTTGGTCAATTATAAGGAGGAAAAAATAATGACAGTGTTTGGCCAAGCGACCAGTGAGGGGGGTGGGAAATAGATGAAACAATACTTGATAAATTAGGTCGGTTTGCTTTTGTCTAAAAGAGGGGAGAGAGAGAGAGAGAGAGAGAGAGAGAGAGAGAGAGAGAGAGACTTTCAAGTAATATATCCCTAGGTCAATTATATCCTCTCAGTTTCCCTCAGAGGAAAGAGTCTCTCTATCAAGGAGGCAAGCAGCAACTATGGTGGCGGCTATGACGGAGATGGAGGCCGCTCGAAACTCCGTTCAATCTGCACTGAGGTCGGAGAGGTGCGTGAATATTCAATATGATAACATGGAGTTCGCCGCTCGAGATTTCGGTGGTCTTTGCCACCACACGCCCTGCGCCATCGTCTACCCCACCACCGTCGCTGACATCTCACGAGTCATGCGAGCCATTTCTCGCCTACAAAATCCAATCGTGACCGTTGCCGCGAGAGGGAACGGCCACTCCATCAACGGCCAGGCTCAGGCCCTTAACGGAGTTGTGATCGACATGCGGAGTCTCAAGGAGCCCTCCACCCTGATCACGGTCGGCAAGGAGCCCGACGGAACCTTCTATGCCGACGTTGGCGCCGGACGGCTGTGGATTGAGGTCCTTGACACAACTCTCCGTCACTCCCCGGTGCCCCTCGCCCCACGTACTTGGACGGATTACCTCTATCTTTCCGTCGGAGGAACCCTTCAGAATGCCGGAGTTGGAGGCCAGACCTTCAAGTACGGCCCTCAGATCAGTAATGTCACCAAACTGGACGTTGTAACTGGTAAGGCAGATTCATTGAAATATCTTCTAATTATGGCATGCTGATTTATCTTCCTTTATATAGATTTCGTTTAGATATATGCTGATCTTCCTTACTTATATGGCGGCCACGTTCAGGAAACGGTGAGCTCACGGTCTGCTCGCCAACCATTAACCCAGAGCTTTTCTATGGTTCACTTGGCGGTTTAGGCCAGTTCGGCATAATCACCAAAGCGAGAATAATACTTGAACCGGCACCTCACAAGGTTAGCATTTGCTCGTATTGCATGCAATCATTGACACTTAAAACGAATAAAGTTACACCAATGCGCGCGATTCTTCTCGCTTATATAATATACATAATATTCTCTGGGCATCAGGTGAGATGGATACGTCTTCTATATGCGGACTTCACAGACTTCACGCACGACCAAGAATTCTTGATTACTACTCCGGCCAAATCTTTCGATTATGTGGAGGGCTTCGTGGTCACAAACAACAGCGATCCCGTCACTGGATGGCCTCAGGTCCCTTTGCCGGAAGGTGCATCTTTGAATTGCCGCCGTATTCCATCGAACGCAGGACCAATGCTTTATTGCTTGGAGCTTGCTAAATATTTCAATTCTTCCGATGCGGCTTCTCTAGAGCAGGTAATTGTGATTATCAATTTAACCCTACTAATTCGACGTAGTGCTCTCTCTCCTCTCTCTGTCTCTCTCTCTTACACACACACATGTGCGCGCGGGGCCGCCCACGCACACACTTTTATGATCAACCACTACGAAAGACGAAGCAAGTTTTTTCATAACATGTATATACGTACTGCGCACCATTATTTCCCATCAGTCTTCAATGAGCCAACCAATTCTGATCATTAAGGGACTAATTATTTGCAGCAAATTGCCGGCCTCTTAAGACCTCTGCGTTTTTTGGAGGGCCTGCGCTTCCAAATTGAGTTAACGTACAAAGATTTCCTCGATCGAGTTCACACGGGGGAGCCCAAGCTGCGAGGTCTTGGCCTGTGGGAAGCTCCCCATCCGTGGCTGTGCCTTTTCGTTCCAAGGAGCCATATTCAAGCCTTTGATGCTGAGATGTTCAAGCAGTCGAAGTTGAGGAAAGGAGTGGGGGGGCCAATGCTGGTCTACCCCATGCTGAGAAACAAGTGAGTTGGCAACACAACGAGAACACAATTGTTTGTTAATCTACACCTGTGTGTGTGTGTGTGAGAGAGAGAGAAACAAGTGAGTTGACAACACAACGAAAACACAGTTCTTTGTTTTTTCAATTTAAATCTACTCCTATCCTCGTGTGTGTGCGCGCGCGCTCGCGCGTGAGAGAGAGAGAGAGAGAGACGCATTGTTGATGAAACGAGGAGTACACAAGAGACACTCATGAGTCATTAACTACCATGGTGCAGGTGGGATCATCGCTCCTCTGCAGTGATCCCAGATGAGGAAATATTTTATTTGGTGGCCTTCCTTCGTTTCAGCCTGCCATATCCCAAGGGCCCTAGTGTGGAGTCCCTGTTTGGAGAAAACGAAGAGATCCTGCGGCTGGCCAAGGCGGCCAATATCCAGGTGAAGCAGTACTTGCCTCACTTCTCACGGCAGGGCGATTGGCAAGAGCATTTTGGGGCCAAGTGGAATCAGTTCCGCCAGTTGAAAAGTAAATGGGATCCCCAAGCTATCCTTGCCCCTGGCCAAGGCATTTTCTCGCCAACCTGTCGCCATTAAGTTCCTCCCCAGCAGGGTGCCCCTTTCTTTGTAAGGAGGAGCATGACCTCCATTTTGCATCATAAATGTCAGAACGTCTCCCTAACATTTGATGTTGGTGTACGTCATGACGAACTTGAACGTTCGTGACTTTTGTTTCAATTCTTGCTCGTTACAACCTTGTAAGACATTCTCTTCATTACTCTTTTTGGTAAATAATTAATTCTAGGAAGAGAAAATTACATGCACGTGGAGAAAATTACTCATACCTATCTAGGCAACAAAATTAAACAAAGAGTGCCTTGTAATCCTCTTATTATTGAAATGTGCTCTTGGAAATGCTTTAAAATCTTCTCTTAATAGCTCTATTCTGGCATGGATGGATTGTTTTCCCGCTTAAGGCACTTAAATGCAACCTTATGCAATCTACTTGAGGATTGGGGGAATGCATTTTTGTGGAGAAGGGCATAGCCATCTAAGAGGGAAGCTCCTCTAGCATGTGCCCAATGCCTCATGGGAAGAAGGAGAAAATTAGTTTTAGGCACGTGGATTGAGTCCGTTTCCTGCAACTTTCTTCAAGATTTCTTTGGATTTGTAAAACTTCATCAAGTCTTGTGCTTGAATTTAGGGTTGTATGAATAAAAGCTCAACTTTTCATTGCACACAAATTAGCACAAAATATTATGTTAGTATGGATTTGAGATCGGCTACTTTAAAAGAAACAATTACCAAACTCGTGTAAAAAGGAGATTCTTTCTTTCCACTCTTTTGAACTTCATAACTGTCCTTTTTCTCTACATGCTTCTAGAAAATTACTAAAGCTACATTTGAGTTTAGAAATTATTCAATGTTTGGTAATAACTTACTAGAATTTGAAAGTGAGAATGCTCAATAATTTCTTCATTTATTTGGTTGTGACATCAACTTGTGGTTTGCATATATACATGCAAAAAATTACACAATTCTTAAATTGATCATCACTTTGCTTTATGGGTCATGCAGCGACAAAAGATTTCACAGTCTTTATTATTACAAAATAATCAATGATAACTAGTGTTGTACATGTTCTTATGAAAGAGAACTACGAATGCATATTTATCCTTAAACATAGCTAATGCAAAATTTTATTGGCATCAAATTATCTCCCTAATAATAAGAAATATCTAACCATCCAATATCATTAGTTTGAAGGTTTGTGGTAACATTCATAATATTGTAGCATGTCTTGTAAAATGATAGTACTTGTTCTATGACGTTTAATGCTATGTGAAAGCCACTTGGTTTTTAATAATAATAAAAAATAGTACACCAAAGGGGCATTATGTCATGTAAGATAAATCTTTCTAGGTTTCTTTATAGTAGTGCCCATGGCATTGCTTTTTGGTATACCTTAGTATGCTTCTACCTAATTGGTAATTAACAATACTTAATCAATAAATTAATAGTTTTTTTTGGGACCAATAATATAAATTTATCTTAACTATTCAAAATCGGTGATACATCACCCCCAAAAACTCAACTATCTACTCCTTTTTAACCTCATTCAAGATTTTACAAAGAAATTCTCATCTTTCATCCTCACACAAGAAACTAGACTGATCCCACGAGATCTGATACCCCAGTAATAAGCAAGCCTCCAGTCTGAGGCCATGGTGGAAATTAATAGTGTTTTATCGGCATGGATAATTAATCCTTATTTATCTTAAAGAAAAACTTAAGAGATCATGAAAAATTTCATATTCAAAAAGAAAAGTATAACTTCTATTCATCTATCATATTGTAAATAGGTGGAACCATGCTAAGGTGAACACATAGATTCTCATTCAACATTTTGTGGATATCAATATTCTCAATATGTTTAGAAGGCACTAAAAAAACCAACTACTTAGGACGGACCAAGCATCTTGATGAAGCAACTTTCACATGGAGTAATATTAAGAGATCTTACCTTTTTCTACATTGTACACTTTTATATACAATGAATATCATCCCTTGGCATGCAAGAAAGCTAACTAAATACATGAGTTGGATTATTCCGAATCAAGTGTAGTAGGTGTACAAAGAGGAAGTAATCTTCAAAATAAAGCAAGAAGTAGAATAGAGGCTAGAAATTATTTGAATACCAAGGAAAGAGTTGTTATTTATCACAACATTGTTTATTGATTTTTATGGTGAGTACCAATTTCCACCATCTAGTCTCATCCCAATAAAAATTAAGGATAAAACATCTCTTTAAGCTTTAGTTTTTTTGCATGATTACTCAGATGTGGATTGGGCAAGTGATCTACACACTATAAGATCTATAACCAACTTTTCTTGCTTGTATGCACTGCTTGTATACACACCACATGTTATATCCTCTTCATGGTATGAGAGCCCCGCCTCAGAATTCAATGCCAAAGGAGAGGATAAGAACATGCTCGAAGCTAAAAAATCAATTCCACAAGGGGGGATAGTGTTGATATATACAAGTGAATAGGGTGTGTGCAGGAAAAAGAGGCTGTAAAAGAGAATTTGTAAATGAGTGAGAAGATGTGAAAAGGTGAGAAGTATCTACTGGGAGAGAATAAAGGGTAGCATGAGAAGATTTAGGATGTGTGGAGATATTCTGGGAAGAGGTGGAGAGAATCAAGCAAAAGAGGTGGAGTGAATCAAGGAGAGATCAGTGGGATTGGATGCTTGGATGCTTGGATGTAAACTCTATAAATTGAGGCATTGGCCTAATGAGAATTTGCTGGTTTTTGATTATCCATGCCTACATTAAGCTATTAGTTAATTGCTCACTAATCATGTCTTATTTATCATCTAATCTCTTTGCTAATGATATTGATTCTTGCATTTGATCCACCATAGCTCATCACATTGCTGCAAATTTAACATGTTATCAGAGCCTAGCTTAGAATCCATCAAATTTATGAGATCATTATCTTGCTAATTATCTAGTTAATTAGGATTAGTAGATAATCAACTTTTTAGTTATTTTTCAACAAGCCTTCTATACCCATAGCTGGTGGAGGGGCTTGATCTCCCTCCAGGCTTAATAATAGGCTTCAAACCTTTAGCCACACATAGCTACACTCCTTATGCTTCAGCCCATCTATTCAACACATCAAACTGCAATCGCATGCTGCCAATTCTTGCTAAAAAGCCAGCGTCATTTTTCTGAAGGAAAATGGAGATCTTGTCTTCCACAGATATAATGGGTCTAATTCCTCTTGGCCCTAGGGGTTTTCAAGGGCGCTCTACAAGCTGGTGAGACAGTTTTTGATTTCATCAAGTCTACAGTGAGATCCAAGCTTTGCATCAAATCTGCAAGTGACTTTGATAAAATAGAGATTAAGCATTCAATGTTTGGTCAAATCTTGTGTTTCTTGGCTTAATCCTCTACTAGACTAATTGCTATTGATGGCTTTGAAAGGAGTTCAGCTCATTTGAACTCTAAGGCCCCAGATCTGGACTCCCTGCATACTACAAAATAACCAATGATAACTAGTGTTGTACATGTTCTTATGAAAGAGAACTATGAATGCATATCTATCCTTAAACATTAGGAAAATTCTGGACTCAAAAGAGGGCTGTTTCAACAATAATATAATAATAGACACATAGATTGAGTGACATGTAATCTACGAACGAGATTCACCGGTGGTGGGACCTCTGTACAAACCCACCCAAAATGTGGAGAAACTCTTATCTTCATGAAATATTAAAAAAAACCATCACCTTGTCTTAAAATATTTAAAACCGTTTTTTTGTCAGAAACTAACACAATAAAAGAATGTTTTCCACATTCCTGTGTTAGACGTGGAGCACTAAAAAATTCTTTCCACCACCCCTAGAACTAATGAAGCTTGAATGCTTGGAATAGATAGATACACATTCTCCCGGTTATTCCCTCAACTTGGTTCCACTTTTGAATCTTGAAACATCTTTGGCGCCCAAAAGAACACACCGTCCCTCATTTCATCCTCCCTCCTTGATCCACAAAAGCGGTTAGCCCAGTCATCCACTTTCTGCTACTTCTTCTTTCTCATACGTCTGTTAATCTATCATGGCACCCGAAAGTGGACTGAAACGAGCAAGGAGCAGTATCTCATCTGTTGTGTTGTATAACATAAAAGACGAGAACGAAGAATGGATTCCCCAAGTATACAGGAAGTACTCTTGGGTCACTATGCAGCCAGGAAAACAAGGCCACTACCGAGTGAAGGGAAAGGCATCTGAAGACTTGGCCAAACATTGGAAAAGAAGGATCCTTGACTTTAAGATGGCACCAGGAGGGAAAACTGTCAAAGAAGTGTTGATCCAGTATGTATTCATGCAAAAAGAGATCAACGTGGGACCATTGGAAGGACTTCCAAGACACAGACCACATTGTAAGTGCTTGTGTTTTGTATTTCAATGTTGCAAATAAGGTGATTGATATACATTTTTCTGCCTTGCACAGATTTGTACCCATCCAATCTTCAGGAGTGGGAGCCTACACAATGCTTGACGGGGTTCTTGAATGTCGTACATGGTGAGGTGGGGGAACTTCAATATGAAGGTCGTGCACCAAGTGATCTCGCAAGAAGTAGAACATATTTCTATGACTCATTTTATACCTTGCCCACTCAATCGAGTCGACATGGAAAGTTGGAACGTATTCCGTTGCCCGCACTTGATAGTCCGGAGTGGCCATTGCTTGACACAGAAGTGATAGAGTCATACAGGACCAAAATGTTTAATGATATTAAATGTGCTATGAAGCCTAGCATTGGTGCAAGAAATGTGCACTTAAGTTTGTTTGTTCCAATTGCATGCTTTGTTCATTTATTTTCTGATTGTAAACAATTGAGAAAAACTAGAACAACTTTTGTGTGCAAAGATGTAGATGAAGCCTGGCTTGATCATTTGTTTGACAAAGGTTGGAGAGTGAAATCATCAAAGGGAGATGATTTGATCGAATGTCGATTGAACACCTCTGACATTGCATTTCGGTGAGTGTTAAAACATTAAAATGTATTTTTGTGAAACAGTTACAACGCTTATTTGATTATACTCGGAAAATTATCCTAATGATATTTTGGAATCAGATACTATACTGCCAGGCAACATCTGTGCATGTCATTTACTTATAGAAGGTGGCGATGGATCAACAACAACTGGGAAAGCATGGACCAAGATACAAGAGATGGCAGCCACTCTTGCTTGATAGATATAGTTATGATTCGACAGGGTCACCCATCTTTGACATTGGAAGTGGAAGAGAATTGGACTCTCGAATATGTTAGGAAGGAATTAGAAGTAGCTATTCAGAATCCTCCAGATCAATTTTGCTTCAAGCTCGATGGTCGGAAGCTAAGTAAAAGAAGAGAGCATCAGATCATTTGTAAAGATGTTGCAGCCCCACATGAATTGGAGGCACTAGAAGATATATGATGTGACCATGTATACGGTGACGATGTATTTTCCATATGCAATAAACTTATCTATTCAGAACATTGCTTTTGTAATGAGCCCTTTATTGTTTAAAACAATGTAATGAAGGCAAGAATTCCCCAATTGAATTTTTATGTACACAAAAAAAGGCTTAAAGTAAGAAAGCAAGCAGTGAAGGAACACAGTAGCAAATTTGATGCTCTGATTTTCAAATGATAAGTGTATTTACATTTGATGTTCTCTCTCCAATACATGTATAGCTGCATATTTACAAACGTACATTTGTTGGAAGAAGGAAAAAACTATTTATGGCTGGAACCCATAGGTATCGGCTTCAGGATGGAGCCAGGGCTCTTCTCCCAAGTATGGAGCCCATGTAAGAGGCTCAGGGGGGCCTATCCCCCCTCGTGGATTGGGCGGGATGAAGTCCACTGGCCCGTCTGGAGGCATAACTTCAGTGACCTCGATCAATTTCGCAATCGTTTCCTCCCTAAACGTTTGGACGTCTAGGTCCACGTAGCGAGACATTGATGGAAACTGCCATCACAATTCATCAAGGCATAAATAAGATCAACATGACAATATATAAGAAGATAAACAAGAGCACAAATGCGTATGGGAGCTGAAAATGCTTACATCCTCTGAAGGGAGCTGAAAAATGCTTCGTAGCAGCAACATTGCATTAAGTGCAACCCTCCACCCACAGCTGTAGCCATCTTCTTGTTTGGGGACACTAACCCTTCGGATGGTCGATCGATCCAGGGTGTCGATGTCCATGCTGAGGCTCTCGTAAGCTGCCATTAGTTTCCTGACTCCACTGTAAACAGAGACCAATCATTATCCTGATCAATCCGGACTTCTAACTCAAACAATAATATGTATCTTAATGATTTTTACTTACAGCAAAACATTTCCATGGACACCAGATGTCGAATTTGCAAGGTAAATGACATTTTCTTGCACGTCGACTAGTAGAAGACTCCAATGGGAACTGCACAATAGAATTCTATTAGTTTCAATCCAAAGGAAGCACTATATAACTCGTGTACGGTGATTCCTATAAACATCATGCGAGAGAGAGAGAGAGAGAGAGAGAGAGAGAGAGAGAGAGACAAACTCACTTTTCATGATATGCCAAAAAAAATACTCGGGCATTGTCCAGCTGGACCTCCCGAAACCAGTTCAGCACATCGAGGTACGGAACTGACTCTACTAGCAACAGTGTTGAGACCAGTGAATCAATCTGGAACACTCGTTGCTGTACATCCTCGGGCAATAGCGAAATAACAAAACTTCACAAGGAAACATATCAAGAGTGAGGCATCAACTTTAAGAGCCAAGAATGAAAAATTGTGGGAGGACAGAGAAAAGAGTATACCTTAAAACACATCTGAGCACTTTGTCGTTGACTTCAGTTTTGGGATCAAACAAAATGTTGATTTCTTCAGCATGAATCGGGAAATAACATCTATGCCCTCTAATATTAAAGGGTACATAGAACTCCGGCAACAAAAATTGCAGCGCCTCCCGATTCATGGCGTGGAGTGCACGAACATTTTCCCTTTTTGTTTGCAATGCAAGCATTGCAGCTTGATGTTCCCTTTGAGCGCTTGTCATTAAATTTGCCCGAGTCTGATGCTCATGATCTGGACCTCCTTCGGTCACCTCTTCAATTCTCACTTTTTGTACAGGCCGGACATCCAAAATTTGTAACATTCGTTCATCAGTAAACGTAACTGGTCTAAGTAACTTATCGTATCTGAAACGAAGGGCTATTAGGCTGAAAAAATCTTTGTTCATTACTGTCACCCTGTGTGCGTGGGCAGCAAGAACGTAACTATCCAAAAAAAATTCGATCATCCAATCTTCTGTGGCCTCTTGCAAGCAAAACAAGGCCGATGCCTTCCACCTAAACAAAATTCCATTCTGCTCACAAATTCTTCTGGCAAGCCTCTGGAATGGCAATCTGGGAATAGCAGCTGTCGGGTGCTTCATAAACTTTTTGATTTCTCGCAGGGCTGCCGAATGCTCTGCGAAACGCCTTAGTCTAGGCTGCATTTTGGACAATCAGGAAGGACTGCTTGATTTTCTTGATCTTGAGGCTTTCAGAACGCCCATCTTCTTCCCAGTAGATGAGGGAGCTGCATTGTCAATGGGTCTAGCTGTATGCCTTACACGAGCCATCTGAAAACGCAAGAAAAAGCAGAAAACTTTGCTATTCAGTAGTACACGATTAACAATTCACCATAAAGCGAGAGAGGGGGGCCAAGAAAGCAATATGCACTTCCTCGCGTTATGGTGAATCCATTCACCATAACGAGAGATGAAGGTCCATAGAAACACAATAATCCTTCTCGCATTATGGTGAATTCATTGACAACAATAAGAGGCGGATTATCGTGCATTCTTTGAGCTTCGATCTTGCGTTAAAGTGATTTGATTCACTATAACGCGAGACTAAGAGCCAGTCAAATCAAAACAATCCTCCTCGCGTTATAGTGAATCGATCTACTACAACGGGAGGAGGGTTCTCCCGAATCTCTTACCATTCCGTCTTGCAGTTTGGTGAGTCGATTCACCATAACACATAGAGCAGTATTGAGATTCTAATGACTCGTCGTCTGCTTTACGGTGAATCGAATCACCATGACGGAGGGCAAACAGTCGAAGAGAGAACAATGGCAGGGGGCAAACAGTCGAAGGAAAAACAAAACAATCAAGTATTATACAAGAAACACAAAACAATCAAGTAATACACTTTCATCACATTCTATGAGTGGGAATGGATGGAGACTGTCGTGTAGGAGGTGATTTAATTGACACCAATAAGAGGTGGATTATCGTGAATCCTTTGCCCCTTGGTCATGCGTTATGGTGAATCGATTCACCATAACGCGAGTCTAAGGGCCAGTCAAAGCAAAACAATCCTCCTCGCGTTATAGTGAATCGATTTTCGCGAATCTCTTACGTTTGCCTTCTGCCATGGTGATTCGATCCACCATAAGACATGGAGCTTATTGAGATTCTAATGGCCCATCGTGTGCTTTAAGGTGAATCGAATCACCACGGAAGAAGGCAAACAGTCGAAGAAGAAACAATGGCACAGGGCAAACAGTCGAAGAAAAAACAAAACAAACAAGCAATATACAAGAAACTTACAAAACAATCAAGTATTATACAAGAACTTACATTTCTTGCGTGTGAATGGATGGAGACTGTCGTGCAGGAGTTGGAAAGTCGGTTCAGTACTGTGGCGGTAGTCGGAAGTCACCTGGAGGCAAGCAGGAGGACGGACAAGGCAAAATCGATAAGAGGACAAAAAGGTGGCATGATTAACGGCTTTGATTAGTCTTTAGAGCAAACACACGTGCTGGCGGGCTGCCAGGGCGACTAGGCGGCGCTGACGTGTCGTATAGCATTAAAAAGGGCTTTGATTAAACTTTATAGCTTGTACACGTGCTAGGTACACGGCGGGATGCCACGTGGCATTCATGGAATGGCGGGTGAAAACGCGGCGCTGATGTGTCGCGTAGCATTAAAAACGGATTTTCTAGGATACTCATCTCATTTATTGCCTCTCTTGGAGTTCGTATTCTCATTTATCTCCCCACCAACGGCCTTCATCTCCATCAACGACTGACTATCTCCTCCAACCCTCCTTCATCAATCATCCTCCTGTATCCAACGTCAAAGACAAACCTCCAACCTCCTTCATCTCCATCTCCTGCGACGATTGTATACAATTCGTTTTCCTGGTATTTTTATCTCCTTTGTGCTTTTTTCTTCTTTTGTTATTTCGTTGTTTTGGTTTCAGTCGTGAAGAACTTCTTGCTTTGTCTTTTCATCGCGTTAAGGTGAATTGAAAACCTATGACTCCTCGCCTTATGGTGAATTGACTGCGAAGAAGAGTATTTTAATTCGTTTGACACCTCCTCTCTCAGTATGGGTACTGGAGAACTATCTTTATTTTTAATTCACCATAACGTTAGAGGCGTTGCCAAAGGATGATAAAGTCGTCATGTTGCGGTGAATCAATTCACCATAACGCGAGCGAAGGTTCCATAGGAAGCACAATATTCCTCCTCGCATTATGGTGAATCGATTCACCATAACGCGAGAAGAGGTCCTTGACTTAGCTGCAATTTTATTTGCGTTAGGGAAAATAGATTCACTACAACGCGAGGAGGAATACCTGGATTCCTCTGGCATCTCCTCTCGCGTTATGTTGAATCCATTTACACCACACAGAGATTTGTTGTTTAAGATCGACTGTCTCTTGATTCATTGCCTGAACTAATATTTTCCATGTCTTTTCTACAGACTTGAATTCAGCCATGGCGCAAGTTCAAGTCGAATTTGATGTGGACGAAGAGATTAAAGAAACACCTGCAACTCTATTATATGACTTCCTCTACAAATGTCGACATCATGATTTGCACCCTGCAATTTTGTTGATGTTCAATTGCGATTTTTCTCTGGAGGATACATTGTCTAGCCATCATGGATACTTCGAAGAGGCAAAGCAAGAGTTTGACGAGCTCACAAATGAAGAACCAATGATGATTGATGGGAAAAGTCACATTCATTTTAATCTCAAGGTGTCGCCGGAGAAGAAGCAGAGGTTAAACAGGGATTGGCACAAGGTGCCATGTGATAAGAAGAGAGCCTTGCTATGCCCTTTTCACAAAAGAAAATGCCGCTTGATGGAATACTCCTACGCCTTCTTATGCTTCTTGCACATGAACGTGCAATTAACAGATGAAGAATGTACAGAGCCGCCTGCAAAAATTGAAAGTGAAGACACGATTTCTCGTCAGGCTAGTCCCACCGTTGAGGATGCTGCTGACGAGGAGGACACTCCTCATGTCATTGAGGAGTTCAATGTTGAAGAAGAGAGGAAGCTCAGTTCGGTGGTTGATATTGAGGCAGTTAGAGAACAAAACAGTGATGTAGGTCAGCTTGTGATTGAATCAGATGACTCCTCCCCCATTCCAACGCCATTACTCCCCTCCTACCAAGTAGGAGATTCAGAGTATATATTGCTGACAGACATACAACGTGTATTTAACTTAAGGGAGGATCATTGCATAGCTTTCATAGCCCAGAATCTGGAGGTCGATGACAATTTTGTAGATGATGATGGGATAGACAAGTACCTACTAGTGGATAGCCATGTGAAAGACACCGAGTTCCTTTCTGCTGCAGCAACACTAAATATGATCTATGCTGATGCCCTTAGATATGAAGGAAAAGATGCCACAAAGGAAGAGCTACAAGAAGCAAGGGACAGACTGAATATCACCAACATGGGAGGGTGTAGGGATGTGCCAAATAAGTCAGCGGAAACCGTTCCTAGTTCGAGCACTAATTTATGGCAAGATGCCTTGCTTGAAGCAGATGAGAACCAAGAGGTTAGTTTTTTGTTGTTGTGGATTTGGCTTTATCAACTTTGTCCTGAAATGTTTGGTGATGTTGTTTCTGGCTAATGCTCCTTTATTTTTTCAGTTGGAAATATATGAAGACACATTCCTCAAACGTGCTTGAGGCAAGCGTATGGCGGGATTGGGCCACGATTCGACACTAGGAACATATATACACCGCCTAAAATTCTCTCAAATTGTGATATTTCACGCTAGCTACTCCAAGGACAATGCCAATTTTCCTCTGATGGCGATAAAGACTTTATCCAGGTATTTAGGTGGCTATCACGTAAGGCTGAATGCAAACAAGGCAATACTTCTGGAGCGGCAAGCAGCTGTTCGAATTTTTGGAGAGGGACCTGAAGTATATTCGTTAAGATGTAAATATTATTTAACATATGCTGCTTACGGGTTGGCATGTGGAATCACAGATCCTAATCTGTTGAGTGATTGCGGGAAGAAGCATCTTCTTAGAATAGCAAGGCCAAAGGTCCCTGTTGTGCCATTGATAGAGGATGAAGAAGATGATGCAGAAACGTCAACAAAAAAAGGCTCGGCTGGGGGAAGTCTCTGTTCCAGATTAACAAATTTAGATTGTTCCAGTTGCTAAGAAGTTTCGTCATATTTCTCAATACTCTTCTTGTTTACCATTACAAACTATGAAATGTATATATATTGGAAACATTTATATGGGACATAGATGAAAGCTCTTGTTCTTTTAAAATCTTTCACAGTTACATCATTGTTTTACAATATATATTTCAATGATCAATTTTCTTCCACACTCTGCCCTGTCTTTGTCGTTGTCTTAGCCATTCAGCATGATTCTGCTTTCCCTGTGAGGAGACATATATTGAACGTCTCCGTTCAGCCTGAACCTTTCTTATTGCACATGACACAGCTGATTCAGCATGTTTGATCTTCACACGAGCCCTCACTTGAATCCGCCTATACCACCACTGACATAGTTGCTTCATGGGATTACTTTTCTTTATTCCTCCTCCATGTTGAGTGGCCCTTTGATAGGCACAACGTGCTTGCCAATGAGATCTTTCCATGCCTTGGGTAGACCAAATCCCAAGGCTTCCAAACTCTTTCGCAAAAAAGGTTCCATGTGCATGCAAAATGTGCTACAAATGCTCAACAACAACAAGACATTTAGTATCGTACAATATTTTTTGAACAACAAAAAATACTCAAAGCTGTAGGTTTTCAAGTAATAACCATGTATTGTGTCAAGTTTGTCGCACCCCATGCCTTTTCATAGCTAGTGTAGAACTCTGTCACAACTGCCTCAAATTTCTCAACATCCCCATCTTCAAACCTTGCTTTTTGCAACAAAGGTGCTAGGCGATCAAGTGCCAACCACGCTTTGGCCTTTGCCACCCTTGCTTGTCCTGAAGAGCCTCGGTCAGGTACAGCTGCATGAAGCTTCCTCCACACCTCAAAATCTGTACCTAGATGACCTCTCTGGGTATGATTAGATAAGAACTTTCTGGCTTTTGCACCTCCAAAACATGGTTTGCTAGGAACATTTCCGGTCTTCCCTGATCTTCTCAAGTCCTTCTCAATCTTCACTTGACCACAATGTAAACCTGCATCTGAAAGCACTTGCTCTATTTTTTTAATAGTTCTTTCACTCTCTACTGCTGGTTTCATATTCCATGAAAATTCGATGTACATGTAGACTAGTTTCTCAATTATTCTAACCAGCGCATGCAAAACACAAATATAAACTCTGATCAAAGGGATAGGAAGAATTGGATCCCAAGTAGGATCCACTCCTGGAGCATCACGATTTGGGGGTTCACGCCTATTACTGATTGCATTTAGGCATTTCCATTCTCTCTCTTTTCCTCCTTTGGAGACACCTCGTTCGGTCATACAATACAGGCAAGGATACTTGGCCATTGCTCCTTGGGAAATACCAAACATGCATTTCACGGTTTTAAGATCTGCAGCCAGGTGCCATTCAACCTCATATTCACCATATCCTTCTACATAAAGCTTTTCGCCATTCGACTGCTGCTGGATAGTGGAAGGAAGCTCAGTCTGGTTGAAGTACCACTTCAGAATTTCATGGGTCTCTGTTGGAACCTGTTAACAACAACTGTTAGATTGTCTACAACATCATAACAAGAGGATAGCAACATAATATTCTTTATTTAAAAATGGATAGCACGTCACCTCAAATGCAGCCAGCCACCAAATCTCATTTTCGGATTGTACACTAAAGTGCTTCTCATCAGCATTACTGATACTTGCATCCAAAGCTCTATTCATTAAAGTAATGCTAACCCTTTCCAGCTTTTGTCCTTTGATCACCTCACTCTCATCAAGTTTCAAAACAAATTTCAGCCTTCCATTGCACTCATGTACACTGATGTCATAAAATTTCACCATAGCCATTTGTAATTTTCGAACATCCATGATGAAATTGTTGAACTCTGTAAGCTCTATAATTTTCTGTTCCCCGCTCTTTTTAGTCACTGTCAATGTGCTAGACACGTGACAAGGCTCTCCAACAAGTTCGACCATTCCCAAGTTGAGAATATTTCGAGCTTTGTTTACGTGAAATGGTTTGGAATGGGAATTATTGTTTTTTTTCCAAGCTTGCAATTGAAACCCTCTTTTACTTTATTAAACAACATCCTGTAAGACTTTGTGCTTATACCAGCCATGTCACATATACCTTGTGCATCTGCAGGCCTGAATGCTTCACTCACCTCCTGCAAGGATTGCTTTGCTATGTCTGATCGAAGTCTTGCAAACTTAGGATGCTGTATTGCTGACTCCACGATGTCTTTTGTCAGAACTTTGCCAAATATATCAGAACCTTGCTCTTTTGGACCCACAACATCTGTGACCATCCTGAAGCAACAACGATAGCTATTTCAGTCCACCATTCATCTAACTATACCACCCCCACACCCAATCCCCCATCTCCAAGAAAGGAACTAAAGATGAAAATGAAAGTGAGTGCTCAAAGAAATTTAAGCTCAAAGAAATTATAGATCCCAATACTTGCAAGTTTTTACACGACGCTTCCATTGGCCACCTTCAACATTGAGTTCTTCCAATGGTTTGATCTGTCTCTTGCGTAATCGAGCACCCAATGGCGTGTCTTTCAAATATTGCAATTTTCTGTTGAACTTTTCAAGTTGTTTTCGAAGGTGTGCATTCTCACTCTCCAATGTGAAATTGTTGATTTATCGAACTGCCAAAATTTCATTCTTCTCCTTAATAGTGTCCTGCATCTTACAAATAGTCTGCTGCAAATGATCAAACTCTTTTTGTAACCCAGCACAAACTTTTGCCTTGTCCTCGTTTGAAGCTTGCAAAGCTGTTGTGATCGATGCCAAGTAAAAATTCGCACCTTCAAGCATTTTTATCCTGGCATCTCTATCACTCAAATGTCTTTCAAAGATACTTTGACATTGGCCAAACAGTCTTTTGCAATACCCAAGCAATCCATTTTCACCCTCACACACAAACTTGAAGAAACTTGTCAACCCAAAGAATGATGGATATTGAGAGGTTGGATCTGGTGGGTAAATACTACCATCCAACCAAAGGTCCATATTTTTCTTTCCTTCATTTCGAAGCTCAGTAATGCGGGCTTCGCATGCTGGCCTAGACCAATTTCTCTTACAGCAGGGAGCATAATCGGGTTCTACTTGGAAGTGGATGTCCACCTTTTTCCTCTTTTGCTGCACAGGTTCCATTGCATTGTTCTGTGCTTTAACAACACCAAAAAGCATAATGAACTCACACTTTAACCAAAAAAAAACCAAAGATATTACACTTATCTCCCGTGAAGAAGATTGCTTCATTAAAACCAAAAGACAACATCACTAAATAATACCTCCTTGTCCATCAAACAAACTTGTTGGTATCCTGGATGAACCAAAATGTACAGAGTACTTGTAAGCACAACCCTCACTTGAAAAAGGTAAGAAATGGGATTGTTATTCATGCACAAGCAGGTATGGCGCATGAAGAACAAATACTTTTCCATCCTTTTTCAAAACTTGCCGCCTTGAGAAGAAGAGAAAATCAAAAACCTCCCGCTCAAAAAAACTCGGATTTGGAGTGGTAGTGGTTGTGCAATCGGGAAGACAATGAGGGAGACAATGCAAGATGATGGGTTGCAGGGACGAAGTTCGGTTAGCAGAGTTGGCTTCGTTACATTCAAAAGTGTAATGAAGAAAGAGAGTGGTGTCTTTTTTCAATAAAATAAGGCACCATAGTGGGAATAAAAAACTATACTCAAGATGCATAAAAACACCCTACATGTCAGTTAATGGAATAAAGAACTCAAAAACGACGCACGTGCCCTCCAATATTATATGTGGATTTATTGGCTTGCTTTGTCCACATCACCATCCCAAGGGATCTCTTACAAGGCCCCTTTTTGAGTCCAAATTTTCCCTAATGCATAGCTTATGCAAAATTTTATTGGCATCAAATTATCTCCCTATCCAATATCATTAGTTTGAAGGTTTGTGGTAACATTCACAATATTGTAGCATGTCTTGTAAAATGATAGTACTTGTTCTATGATTTAATGCTATGTGAAAGCCACTTGGTTTTTAATAATAATAAAAAATAGTACACCAAAGGGGCATTATGTCATGTAAGATAAATCTTTCTAGGTTTCTTCATAGTAGTGTCCATGGCATTGCTTATAATACCTTAGTATGCTTCTACCTAACTGGTAATTAACAATACTTAATCAATAAATTAATAGTTTTTTTGGGAGCATATAAATTTATATTAACTATTCAAAATCGGTCATACATCACCCCCAAAAACTCAACTATCTACTCCTTTTTAACCTCATTCAAGATTTTACAAAGAAATTCTCATCTTTCATCCTCACACAAGAAACTAGACTGATCCCACGAGATCTGATACCCCAGTAATAAGCAAGCCTCCAGTCTGAGGCCATGGTGGAAATTAATAGTGTTTTATCGGCATGGAAAATTAATCCTTATTTATCTCAGAGAAAAGCTTAAGAGATCATGGAAAGTTTCATATTCAAAAAGAAAAGTATAACTTCTATTCATCTATCATATTGTAAATAGGTGGAAGCATGCTAAGGTGAACACATAGATTCTCATTCAACATTTTGTGGATATCAATCTTCTCAATATGTTTAGAAGGCACTAAAAGAACCAACTACTTAGGACGGACCAAGCATCTTGATGAAGCAACTTTCACATGGAGTAATATTAAGAGCTCTTACCCTTTTTTACATTTTGTACACTTTTATATACAATGAATATCATCCCTTGACATGCAAGAAAGCTAACTAAATACATGAGTTAGATTATTCCGAATCAAGTGTAGTAGGCGTACAAAGAGGAAGTAATCTTTAAAATAAAGCAAGAAGTAGAATAGAGGCTAGAAATTATTTGAATACCAAGGAAAGAGTTGTTATTTATCACAACATTGTTTATTGATTTTTATGGTGAGTACCAATTTCCACCATCTAGTCTCATCCCAATAAAAATTAAGGATAAAACATCTCTTTAAGCTTTAGTTTTTTGCATGATTACTCAGATGTGGATTGGGCAAGTGATCTAGACACTATAAGATCTATAACCAACTTTTCTTGCTTGTATACACACCACATGTTATATCCTCTTCATGGTATGAGAGCCCCACCCCAGAATTCAATGCCAAAGGAGAGGAGAAGAACATGCTTGAAGCTAAAAAATCAATTCCACAAGGGGGGATAAGTGTTGATATATACAAGTGAATAGGGTGTGTGCGGGAACAACCCCTTAGCAGTAAGAGGTTGTAAAAGAGAATTTGTAAATGAGTGAGAAGATGTGAAAAGGTGAGAAGTATCTACTGGGAGAGAATAAAGGGTAGCATGAGAAGATTTAGGATGTGTGGAGATATTCTGGGAAGAGGTGGAGAGAATCAAGCAAAAGAGGTGGAGTGAATCAAGGAGAGATCAGTGGGATTGGATGCTTGGATGCTTGGATGTAAACTCTATAAATTGAGGCATTGGCATTGGCCTAATGAGAATTTGCTGGTTTTTGATTATCCATGCCTACATTAAGCTATCAGTTAATTGCTCACTAATCATGTCTTATTTATCATCTAATCTCTTTGCTAATGATATTGATTCTTGCATTTGATCCACCATAGCTCATCACATTGCTGCAAATTTAACATGTTATCAGAGCCTAGCTTAGAATCCATCAAATTTATGAGACCATTATCTTGCTAGCTAGTTAATTAGGATTAGTAGATAATCAACTTTTTAGTCATTTTTCAACAAGCCTTTTGTACCCATAGCTGGTGGAGGGACTTGATCTCCCTCCAGGCTTAACAATAGGCTTCAAGCCTTTAGCCACACATAGCTACACTCCTTATGCTTCAGCCCATCTATTCAACACGTCAAACCGCAATCGCATGCTGCTAATTTTTGCTAAAAAGCCAGCGTCATTTTTCTGAAGGAAAATGGAGATCTTGTCTTCCATAGATACAATGGGTCTAATTCCTCTTGGCCCTAGGCGTTTTCAAGGGCGCTCTACAAGCTAGTGAAGACAGTTTTTGATTTCATCAAGTCTACAGTGAGATCCAAGCTCTGCATCAAATCTGTAGGTGACTTTGATAAAACAAAGATTAAGCATTCAATGTTTGGTCAAATCTTGTGTTTCTTGGCTTAATCCTCTACTAGACTAATTGGTATTGATGGCTTTGAAAGGAGTTCAGCTCATTTGAACTCTAAGGCCCCAGATCTGGACTCCCTGCATACTTTGTTTTTTGCACACAAAACAGAGGATTATTTTGCTAATCAGTGATTAATCAATACTAATAACTATATTTTGGTGCAATTGAGGGTTCAAATTAACCATTGGGTATCTGATACAGATCCTTATAACTTTAGATTGCAATTCGGAGATGGTTTGATACTCCAACCATTCAGTACATTTGTTACCCTTGGTTTTATATAATTTCTGGTGAATGCTAATAAATCTGTTGTAATCATCACCTAAACACCAGACTGAGTTGTAAAAGGGTATACACTACCCTTGAATCTTGAAATTGGATCAAGAGGTAAGACCCCCTTCACATCATCATGAGCATGGCACAAGAGATAGCCAAATTTAATGGGGAGCAGTTTTATATATGGCAAACAAAAACCATGTATTTGCTCATGAGGAAAAATCTATGGGGGCTGGTTGAGGGAAGAGATAAATGCCCAGAGGTGAGTGGGGAAAATGAGTGGAAGAGCAGGAATGAGAAAGAATTAGAACTTATCGCACTCAGTTTAAATGATAAAATCATTCATCACATCACAGGGATATAATGGGCAAAAGATGCATGGGATGAACTCAATAAATTATTTGGCACTCAAGCAAAAAATTCAAAGATAAATCTGGTAATGCGATTAGAACTACAAACTCGATATGAAGGAAAGTGAACCTTTAATCACACACTTGAACAAATATAAAAGCATTAAACAACAACTGGCAGCCCCATTGGCAAGAAAGAAGAAGATGATGAGGCACTAGCAGTGCTTTTGAAGAGTGTGGACAAAGGTAAATATGAAAACATTGTAGCAACATTAAAGAATGTACCTGAATTGAAGCTACACGAGATAGAAGGAGCTCTACTAGAGCAAGAGACCAAGGTCAAAGAGAAGAAATGGCTGGACTCAAGAGCTAGAGAAGAAAAAGCATTCTTCACCCGAGGAGGATTCTCTTGAGGACGAGAACGAGGAAGAGGTAGAGTAGGAGGAAGGACCACTTGCCACAACTGTGGAAAGCCAAGACACATGGCAAGAGACTGCTACAGCAAACCCAAAGTGGAGAAGGAACGACACCGGCAAACTTCATGGAGGCTCCTAAGGAAGTGGAATCAGATCGTCTTTTCAGAGAGAGAGAGAGAGAGAGAGAGAGAGAGAGAGAGAGAGAGAGAGAGAGAGAAACCCTACAACCCAATGTAACCTGCCCCAACAGAGTAAAACCACCTCTGAGCCACCGATGATGTAGGCCATGTGGTAGATGTATGTGTGAGCACTTTAGTCAAGGTATGTGTGGTAGATGTATGTGTGAGCACTTTAGTCAAGGTCACGGGCACTTGTAGTAGCCTTGGACACATAGAGAGAGAGAGAGAGAGAGAGAGAGTGTGTGTGTCAAGGACTATGAGTTTAGGGACTTGAGGCATTGGTCGCAGACTACCAAGTAAGAGAGAAACTTGGTATAGGGTCAAGGTGTGCTAGGAGTATTCACTTGAGGGGAGGTGTTGAAATATACAAGTGAATAGGGTGTGTGCGGGAACAAGCCCTTAGCAAGAGGCTGTAAAAGAGAATCTATAAATGAGTGAGAAGCTGTGAAAAGGTGAGAAGTATTTACTGGGAGAGAATAAAGGGTAGCATGAGAAGATTTAGGATGTGTGGAGATATTCTGGGAAGAGGTCGAGAGAATCAAGCAAAAGAGGTGGAGTGAATCAAGGAGAGATCAGTGGGATTAGATGCTTGGATGTAAACTCTATAAATTGAGGCATTGGCCTAATGAGAATTTGCTGGTTTCTAATTATCCATGCTTACATTAAGCTATCAGTTAATTTCTAATTATCCATGCTTACATTAAGCTATCAGTTAATTTCTCACTAATCATATCTTGATTATTATCTAATCACGTCTTGATTATCATCTAATCATGTCTTGATTATCAATTAATTTCTCACTAATCATGTCTTGATTATCATCTAATCTCTTGCTAATGATGTTGATTCTTGCATTTGATCCACCATAGCTCATCACATTGCTGCAAATTTAACAATAAGAACGTGCTACGAGAGCAGTTTTAGAGATCCATTAATATTGAGATATCTAGCTTAACTAATATTGTGGACATTGATGGCGTGATAACTTCCACACCTATGCCACGGGCATGATTGGTGAGATTATGGGCGATATGCTGCCATAGTGGTTTGCAAGTTGTGTGATAGATACTTTGGTGTTGTACTAGAGTTATGGGATAATTATAGCGCTAGGACATGTAGCCGATTCACACTATGGACCGCCGACCTTTGTATGTTATAGTAAGATATTACTTTCCCTGATAATATGTACTCTTATATCTTTATGTTATGATTGTAGAGAAGATAACAGAACAAACTTAGCCATAAATCTCTCTTGTGTGCTTGTTTAATCTTGTGTGTATCTTTGTTTGCTTACAAGGAGTTTAAGCTCTCCCTCTCCCCTGCATTCTTCTCATGGTATCAGAGTGCTGGTTCATATAAGGAACTTAAAAGGCCAACAAAGGAAGCGGTACATATATTGTTGCAGTATAACAAGTTTACAGTACCACTATGTTGAAGATTGTAGGTTTGGTGCAAGGGCAGAAGTTTTTGCAGGTTTGGTGCTTGCAGAAGTTTTTGCAAGCATTGGTTTTGTAAGTTGTTGTAGGTAATCATGCCAAACAATCTATCACAAATTTTGAGCAAGAAGCTAGACAAGATTAATTTCCATACATGGAAATACCAGATGACCAATTTCTTTATGGGAAAAGGATATTGGGAGTTCAACACAAGTGTGATGAAAAGGAGCTAAAGGTTGCTGAACAAAATCCCACCCCAAAAGTTGTTGAGGAATGAAATCCCACCCCATAACAAGTGCGGGCATGTAAAGCATGGCATAAAAGAGCTAGAAAGGTGTTGTAGTGGTTTTCTTCTAGTGTGATAAACTCTATGATTGTGCGGATGCAAAAATTCCCAAGGAGGCTCAGGGCACCTTAGTGAAGATGGCATAAACACTTACGCTCGAAAGATGCAGCTAAAGTAGGAGCCACATAATGTAAACAAAGGGAAACTGAGTATAAATGATTACTTAGTGAAGGTTAGAGGGCTTGTAGATGCCCCTTCTTCTATTGGATCACCATGAGATGATGATGATATGGTATCGATGACCTTGAATGGTATTTATAACAATCTCCATTAGTGTTCAAGAGACTTTTCTTGATCTTCAAGAGCTGAAAATCATGAAAAATGGTCTTAGCGCAAGGAATACAATAATCCGTTCCAAACCTCCACTGGAGTTTAAGAAAGCTTTCTTGATTTTCACGAATTGAAAATCAAGAAAGTTATCTCAAACTCCAAAGAAGGTCTGAAATTGATTGTATTCTTGATTTTTAGGAGCTAATTGCTCTCCTCATATATGAGGAGATGAATATTGAGGGAGGTTCATCCTCCAAAAATTCACATAAATAGGCCTTCTACTCAGATACAAGTCACGCTCTAGGTAGAGGCAGATCATCATTTTTAGAGGCCGAGGTGTAGACCATTCTGGAAACAAAAAACATGGAGGGCAATAGCAACATGAACCTAACTACAATTAGGAGGAAGATGCCACTCTAGAGGCAGAGGGAACCAGAGAGGCCAAGGTGGCTGGTAAAGAAATCAAAATTAAATGCAAATAGCATGGAGTATTATTATTATGGAAAACCAAGGCATATTAAAAGGAACAACTATAAAAAGCATAATGACATTAAAAGTGAAAAGTTGAAGCACTAGCAACTATGCATCATCATCAAGTAAACATGGTGATGAAAAAAGTGAGTTGGTGTTTGTAATGCAGCACATGCTTAGTTCCATGACATGAGATGTGTTAGGATCGGGAGATATTTGGTATGTGGATTTGGGTGTCTCTAACCACATGACTAGTCATGGGTGAGTGGTTCAAAGATATGATAAAACTAGGGTATGTGGAAACAAGTGATGATACTGTGCACCCCATTACAAGTGCATGTTGGTAAAGTGCCACTATCTATGCAAGATAATGGAAACAAGTGATGATATTGTGAACCCCATTACAAGTGCATGTTGGTAAAGTGTGACTATCTATGCAAGATATGGCAACATGTGATGATATTGGGCACCCCAATACAAGTGCATGTTGTTAAAGTGCCTCTATCTATGGAAGATGGAAAAATGAAGTACATGGCAGATGTACTTTTATGTTTCTAATATTACAAAATACCTAGTTTATGTTGGACAAATGGTTAAATACGGTCTATAATAAGTGATATTTAATCATAAAGGGTGCTTTGTGGAAGACTTCAAAAATCAGTGCCGCTTAGTTATAAAGGATAACACAAATGGCAAAATGTTTACTTTGGATGTAAACGTGCCTAAGATGAAGGTAGCCATGTTTGTGTATGGGACATGTGTCATTGTTTGCAGATATTGACACACGGCACAAGTGTATTGGTTATGTGAATATATAGCGACATAAGTTTATGTGCATTATCATTTTTTGAGGGAGAAGGTTCTAGCAGGTGATGTGGATTTGGTATATGCGAGCACAGAGGATTGTTGAAATATTTACCAAACACATGCCTAGTAGGATGGGGCCAAATGGACCTTGTATATGTGAAAGGGATCAAATCCTTTAGCTTGTGGGTGAAGCTTCCTTAGCACCTAGTTTCGAGAAAAACCCCTTGGTTGATGAAACCACTAAGTGGTACTCCTTTTGGATCAAGGTTTTCGGGGCAAGGAAGTCACGGACCAAGATTGCAAACTCCAGCTCCTTCCTTCCTGAGTAATTAGGTTCCTTTCCATCAAAATCAAGGAAATTCTAGAGGTAGACCCTCTAACTAACCCTCAGTTTCAATCCAAAGTAATGCAAGACCTCCACCTTAGAATAGAGGAAGTCAAAGAGAGATGTTCCCAAATTGGCCATCCACTTCCAAGGCAGTAACGTTGGAAGTGATTGAAGAGGAAGAAGATGAAAGAGATTATACTCCACCTGCGAGATGAGGACATCTCGCGTTTTTTTAAGTGGGATAGGATGTATGATTCCTCCCTCCAGCTTTTGAGGTGTAAAGGTGTAAGAACCTCCCCTTATGTTCTTGTAATTATTCCCCTCTCAGAAGAAAGATCTTCTTTTTTCCTGTTTTGGCCTAGAGAGAGAAAATATGTAGAGAGAGATAATCCAAAATTGAGATATCTTTGGATATAAAAATCCTCCTAGTATCTAAAATGGATTCCCTTGAAATAGAAGTTCAAAATGAACTTTCCAATGTGCATTAGGAATTAATTGAAAATGGTATAAGGGACCTTAGCCTAAGGGTCTACATTTTTCGAAATTTTTGGATTATGGTCCAATTAAGGTGCCAATGGGCCAACTGGATTAATCCAAGTGTTGGGATGAGATAAATCCAAAAGAATAAAAGAAAATACCCAAAAATGAGTAAATGCTCACATAAGATGAAGAGTTGACTGAGTACAAGGTTTATTAGTTAAAAATTATGAGATATTTTTAAACAAATGAGATATTTTAGAATAATGATGCATTTTTGACACCTTGGTAAGGAAAGGGGAACTCTTGAGGTAGGCACCTCTGTCACATGTGTGAAAGGGTTTTTAATTCAAAAACATTATGATTTTTTTTTATCTCTCCTCTCTCCTAGATCAAACCAAATCAAAAAGGGAGCCAAACTGGTCCAAATCTGGTCCAAATTGAGTCAAATTGAACCTTAAAAATTCTAGAACCTAGTTGGACTTGGTTAGTGGCCTTCCTCACCTATAAATAGACCCTTAGTCATTTGTAATTAAATATTGGAGCTATACCATGCCATTATTATATTAAAATAATCATATTTTCTATTATCCCTTAAATTTTCCTCTCTCTTGGGAGCTTCGAGCTCTCTCTCTCTCTCTCTATAACAACTCTTGGAGTTGCTCTTCTCCTCTTGGTGGACCAATTGATTGGTCGGGGGCTTCACTGCAATTAGAGAATCAAGCCAAACTTGGAGGTAAAATCAAATTTTATGGTTATATCCAATTTTCTCAATAACTTTCTTCTTCTCAATCCCTCTCAAGCTTGAGAAGCTTTCTAAATGACTGTTTTAATTCAAATCAAGGTTTCTCTTAAAGTCTTAATTTTTAATTAACAGAAAGTTAATCTTTATGCTTATTTGTAATGCTTTCTTTAAGTAAATCTCTCTCGCTAAAAGAATAGACATCTTTATGGCTAAATCCCTTGAAAAAGGATGCTTCTCAATGATAGTCTCTTAATTCAAAGCTAAACTCTAGGCTTGATAAGCTAGAGATTAAGAAAATGATATTTTCATGATTTTGTGCTATTAAAATAATGGTAAATTCTTTTAGATTATTTATGAGTAGTTGAAAGCTACTCTAATTCATTCTAAATGAGAAATGGATTATCCTAACAATTTGGAAAAACAAGAATGTTGAAATTAGCTTAATCTAGTGGGATAATCACAATTTTATGGTTAAAATTATGATTTAAATTCATAGTTTGATTTTAAGCATAAAAGAGGAACTACTCTCATATTACAAGTTTTTATTCTTGTAGAAAAAAAATTGAGAATTATCAGTAATAGCAGCAAAGCTATGGTAAATTTTTTTAAAAATAATACATATCTTATTTTTATGCATAATGCTAAAAGAGGACTTCCTACCATATTCTAGGATTGGACATCCTATGCAAAAAGAAGATCATATTCATGAGAAATAAGTTTTATAATTATGCATAAGTAATTGATTATGAGAAAAGAGTCATTTTTGGTAAATTTATTTTTATGCAAAAAAAGGAATTCCCATGATATTTTAAGATCCAAGTAATAAAATGGTAAAAGAGGAATTTTTGGTAAATTTATTTTTATGCAAAAAGAGGAATTCCCATGATATTTGAGATCCAAGTAAGTAAATGATAAAAGAGGAATTTTTGGCATAATTCAAATTATGAGTATTTATCAAAAGTGGAATTTTGAGCATTATTAATTTTATTACAAAATATGGGTAGAATTGATTTTTGTAAATCCCATGAATCTTTTACTCGAAAAGAAGAATTTTGAATATATTTTTACTTGAGAAATTTGAGAAAGAATATGAAAATATCCATCAAGAAAACTTGGATAATTCTTATTCAGAAAAGAGAATCTAGAATCCCTGGGAGGATCAAGGATCCAAGAGTAAACAGAAGTTTAGAATTAGTTCTCATTAATGAAGCTTAAGGAATGAAAATACAATACATAAATGCTGTTTCTGAGTTTCTACAATTTAATTCTGATAAGGTTTATTTTTCCTTTTTAAACCTTCAACAACACTCTGATACGTAGATTCAATGGGATCGAGAAAAAGTACCTTTAACTAGACCAAGCAATTGGCAAAAACTTAGAAAAGTCCTATCAGTATATCGAAAGTAGAAAACGGTACTAAACGTGAATGTGATAAGATATGATGTGGATCTGAATGAATGTAAATGAAAATGTGATGGGATGTAAATGGATGCAATGTGATTAAATGAGATGAGAATTCCCTTCACATCCATTCACATCTACCTAAGTCCACATCACATCACATTCCATCTATCCACAACATATTTCATCCATTCATATCTAACCAGACCACATCACATCACATCCATTCACACTCATCACACCCATTCACATCCCACATTCATTCACATCTCATCACATCCATCCTCATCTTATCACATCTCGTTCACATCCATCCACATCACATCACATTCATTCCATCCACATTACATCACATCCATATCCATTTATTCATTCACATGCACATCTATAACATCACATCTCATTCTTATCCATTTTCATCACATCACATTCTTTCACATATCATCACATCTCATCACATCTACTCACGTCTCATCACATCACATTCACATCTTATCACATCACATTCACATCTCACATCACTCACATCTCATCATTGTAAATAGATGTGAACTTGATGTGATGATATGTGGATGTGATGTGGATCTAAATGAATGTAGATGGATGTGATGTGATATGAATGGATGAGATGTGATGTGGATATGTTGTGACGTGATGTGATGAGGATAGATGTGGATAGATGTGATGAGATGTGAATGAGATGTGAATGAGATGTGATTGGATAAAGGACGATGGGAATACATATGACTAGATGTGGAATAAGCAATGTGAATTGATGTAGAAGAATGTGGAATAACGAGAAATGATGTGGAACAATGTGGAAAGATGAGAGTTCGTTAGAAACTGTATTTATGAAACTTGTTTTTAAATGATTGTTTTATGTTAAGAATGCTGGGGAAGCATTTTGACCATCTTGTGAATGAGGTCGTGGAGACCTAAGTGATAAAGTTGCAACATAGCTATAACAGAGCGTCAATGGAGGACGTCTTGCATAGCAAGGTCACGGCCGAGGTCTTGACTAGCCTCGGTTTGATTTAAATGGTCACGGCCGAGGTCTTGACTATCCTCGGTTTGATTTAAATGGTGAGCTTTCGGTATGGTGGATGAGGGATCAAGGAAGCGGCCTATGAGTGAAGCGCTAGGTGACCTGCGAAGGAGCCTAGAGAGGGTGCTGACCATACGGTGCTCAGGCTCTGGGTCGCCAAAGATACCCACACGTACATCGAAGAAGAAAATGGAATAAGGAGTTAGAGTTATTTTCTGAACTCAGGTATGGATCTGGTTGGTTGGCCCTGCTAGTCCTCAACAGATGAGTCCATGACTCTTTTATATGGATCTGTTGGTTGATCTTGCTGATCTTCAACGGAGAGTCCATGTGGATTTTTCTTATGTGATTTTATTTCTGGGTACTATGATCTAGTAACTATTGAAAAGGCCCCTAAGTGAACAGGTGGTGAGCGTTTTGGTTGCCAATGATGTCATAGGTACACTGATGAAGAAATGGTTTGGAAATTAGAATTCAAGCTAGATATTTTGGAGGATTATGATCAGTGATACTATGGTTTCATTAGAAGATTGTTTTAAAGACCGTTGAATTTATGAAACATGCAATTTCATATTGGGTGTGTAAGTGGTGTGACTATCTTGAAGTTTGCTTGAAGTGCTGGCTAGGGGGCCTAGGAGCTCTTTCCTTGGTACTCGGAGCAAAAAACATAACCAAATTTCTAAATGGATCCTATCACTACAGTGATTGGGCGGTTGATGGATCCATAAAATCAGACTCAATGCTGTTAAGTTATGATAGTTGAAGTAAATCCCGGATAACCCTTGTTCTATGGAAAAGAATCAATGACTATGTCTCTTCATGAGGAAAAAAGCGTTGGACTCTATGATCCAAGTGCAAGTCTCTTCCTTGATCTGACCATGAGACTTATGGGTTCGGTGGATTAGTTTGGTTAGTTAAGGCTCTTGACTACGTTAGAATAAATTTTCCTAGAGGAATCGCCCGTGCTTTGTGGGAGAGGGAAGGTTTTTCGGGTTCAATTTTGGAAGAATCGAGGGATTAGTCTCTTGTCTGGATATCCGTGGTTGGTGGGTGAGGCCCCGAGTGAGAGGCTCTGCTGTACGCAAGAAGTGCTACTTCCATTGCTAGCACCCCAGTTTTTGTTGTGCGGAGGGGGCAGGGGTCTTTCAGTTGGTAGTATCAGAGCGAATTGGCTAAAGTGGATCAACCGAGAAGCAAGAAATGTTAAAATTTTATGAAGTACCAGTAAAAGATTATAATTGTGTGATAAAATTCAAACAAATTGATATTCAAAATGAAGATTCATAAATTGGAAATTGGGTGTTTAGATAGAAGTACCGCAATTGTATGGAATTCATGACTTGCTTGAGGCCTAGATATGATGGTATTTACCGTATAGCTCCAAGGACCATGAACTACCCGTATATACCATGGGTATATTTGTAGCTCTTTACTAACAATATATACGAGTAAATCTAAGACCTTGAAGTTATAAGCAAAAATGCTATCCAAAGGATGAATTCGAATGCTGGTTGATATGATTTTTGAATTCTGGTTGAGAATTGATGAATTGATTTGGATTATGACTGAAAGATGATTATTTTTGAATTCTGGTTGAAAGAAGATAAGTTGAACAAAGCCACAATGAGGATGAATGGGATGAATCCCAGTGATGATGTTAGTAACTGGAAGACAATTATGACTTCAGCAAATCACTATGAGATTAGTGGATTGTGTTGACAGATTGCTGTTGTTTGACCTTTGACACAGTGGATCTAATTAAGGAATGACAAATTGAGAACCTGCATAACTGAAATTCCCATGGAGGAATGTTGAGATAATGCAATTTTCGGTCTCATGGACCATTATTGGGTTAAGAATATGAATGAATTATTCTCTGGTAATGAGTTTTGCATGTTCTTCTTGTAGTAGGGATCTTTATCCCAGGATTCTGTGGGGGGCTGACCAAACTTTAAAGAAGCCCAGAATCAGTTGGATCTAAAGTCGGATTTGAATTATAAATAAAGTGGTCTTTTCACCTGAGCGTTCTTGGTTAATTTGAAAAAAAAGGGACTTAACAAGAATTTTTGTATTGATAGGATCATGGATCAAGGTCATCGTGGTGGGAATGTTAACCCCCAACTCGATGAGGGAGAGCTCAACCCAGATGTTCGTAAAAATCTTCATAGATCGCAGCTTGGACCTTTCAAGGGTGAAGGAAAATACTTGGGTGAGGTTGTGGAGAAGTGGATCGAAGCAATGGAAGAATACTTCAATGTCACTGAGTATAATGAGAAGAGTAAAATGGTTCGTGCAAGGCTGAAGATAGTAGAAATAGCTAGAGTGACATGGAGAAACCATTGCGAGACAAACCGTTTGGATCAAAACACCCCGACATGGAATGATCTCAAGATTTATCCAAGGAAAAGATTCTATCCTCTCGGCTTTTTAGAAACCAAGATGAATGAATTCTTAGAGTTAACCCATGGAAGTAGAACTATTGAAGAATATCATTAGGCGATCTCTCTCCTCCTCAAGTACTCGCCACCACTGTATGAAGAACAACTAATGGCTAGGTTCATTCGGGGACTGAACGAACCTTTGAATATCCTAGTGAAGAATGCCAAGCCAGTTTCCATGGCCGAAGCAGTGCGGATGGCGAAGGATTTCACTAAGGCCTTTGATGTCAAGGTCCCACCAAATCTAGCACCATCATTAAAAAAAAATCTAGCTCTGAAAGGTGATTCCAACTTTCCACCGCCTAAGAGACAACAATTTAAATCTCAGAATATGAAAAGTTCCAGAATGAAAGAAAGGTCATTTTCCCGGAACTCAATCCCCTGGAATTCAACTTCAGAATTTCCACCCTTGAACAAAGAAGTGAAATGCTATAACTGTCAAAAGGATTTGGACATCGCAGTATAGATTGCCCAACTCCTTTTGGATCAAGGTTTTTGGGGCAAGGAAGTTCCGGACCAAGATTCTAGACTCCAACTCCTTCCTTCGAGAGTAATTAGGTTCCTTTCCGTTAAAATCAAGAAAATCCAGAGGTAGACTCTCTAACTAACCCTCAGTGTTTCAATCCAAAGTAATGCAAGACGTCCGCCTCCTCAGAATAGGGGAAGCCAAAGAGAGATGCTCCCAAATTGGCCATCCACTTCCAAGGCAGTAACGCTGGAAGTGATTGAAGAGAAAGAAGATGAAAGAGATTATACTCACCTGCGAGATGAGGACATCTCGCGTTTTTTTAAGTGGGGTAGGATGTAAGATTCCTCCCTCCAGTTTTTGAGGTGTAAAGGTGTAAGAACCTCCCCTTCTGTTTTTGTAATTATTCCCCTCTCTCAAATAGAAGAAAGATCTTGTTTTTCCCTGTTTTGGCCTAGAGAGAGAAAATGTGTAGAGAGAGATAATCCAAAATTGAGATATCTTTGGATATAAAAATTCTCCTAGTGTCTAAAATGGATTCCCTTGAAATAGAAGTTCAAAATGAACTTTTCAATGTGCATTAGGAATTAATTGAAATCGTATAAGGGACCTTAGCCTAAGGGTCTACATTTTCAGAAATTTTTGGATTATGGTCCAATTAAGGTGCCAATGGGCCAACTGGATTAATCCAAGTGTTGGGATGAGATAAATCCAAAAGAATAAAAGAAAATACCCAAAATGAGTAAATTCTCACATAAGATGAAGAGTTGACTGAGTACAAGGTTTATTAGTTATAAAAATTATGAGATATTACAAAAAAATGAGATATTTTAGAATAATGATGCATTTTTGACACCTTGGTAAGGAAAGGGGGACTCTTGAGGTAGGTGCCTCTTTCACATGTGTGGAAAGGTTTTTAATTCAAAAACATTATGATATCCTCTCTCCTAGATCAAACCAAATAAAAAAGGGAGCCAAACTGGTCCAAATCTTATCCAAATTGAGTCAAACTGAACCTGGAAAATTTAAGAATCCAGTTGGACTTAGTTAGTGGCCTCCCTAACCTATAAATAGACCCTCAGTCATTTGTAATTAAATATTGGAGCTATACCATGCCAGTATTATATTAAAATAATCATATTTTCTATTATCCATTAAATTTTTCTCTCTCTTAAGAGCTTGGAGCTCTCTCTCTCTCTCTCTCTACAACAACTCTTGGAGTTGCTTTTCTCCTCTTGGTGGACCAATTGATTGGTCGGGGGCTTCACTATGCAATTAGAGAATCAAGCCAAACTCTGAGGTAAAATCAAATTTTATGGTTTTTTTCTAATTTTCTGAATAACTTTCTTCTTCTCAACCCCTATCAAGCTTGAGAAGCTTTCTAAATCATTGTTTTAATTCAGATTAGGCTTTCCCTTAAAGTCTTAATGTTTAAGAGAAAGTTAATCTTTATGCTTATTTGTAATGCTTTCTTTAAGTAAATCTCTCTCTAAAAGAATAGACATCTTTATGGCTAAATCCCTCGAAAAAGGATGCTTCTCAATGATAGTCTCTCTAAAAGAATAGACATCTTTATGGCTAAATCTCTCGAAAAAGGATGCTTCTCAATGATAGTCTCTTAATTCAAAGCTAAACTCTAGGCAATGATATTTTCATGATTTTGTGCTATTAAAATAATGGTAAATTCTTTTAGATTGTTTATGAGTAGTTGAAAACTACTCTAATTCATTCTAAATGAGAAATGGATTATCCTAATAATTTGGGAAAAGAGGAATGTTGAAATTAGCTTAATCTAGTGGAATAATCATAATTTTATGGTTAAAGTTATGATTTAAAGTCATAGATAGATTTTAAGCATAAAAGAGGAACTACTCTCATATTTTCATTACAAGTTTTTATTCTTTTAGAAAAAAAATTGAGAATTATCAGTAATAGCACCAAAGCTATGACAAAATTTTTAAAAAATAATACATATCTTATTTTTATGCATGATGCTAAAAGAGGACTTCCTACCATATTCCAGGATTGGACATCCTATGTAAAAAAAAAGATCTTTTTCATTAGAAATAAGTTTTTTATAATTATGCATAACTAATTGATTAAGAGAAAAGAGTATTTTTTGGTAAATTTATTTTTATATAAAAAGAGGAATTTCCATGATATTTGAGATCCAAGTAATTAAATGGTAAAAGAGAAATTTTTGGTAAATTTATTTTATGCAAAAAGAGGAATTCCCATGATATTTGAGATCCAAGTAATTAAATGGTAAAAGAGAAATTTTTAGCATAATTCAAATTATGAGTATTTATCAAAAGTGGAATTTTGAGCATTATTAATGTTATTGGGAAATATGGGTAGAATTGATTTTTGTAAAGCCCATGAATCTTTTACTCAAAAAGAAGAATTTTGAATAAATTTTTACTTGAGAAATTTGAGAAAGAATATGAAAATATCCATCAAGAAAACTTGGATAATTCTTATTCAGAAAAGAGAATCTGGAATCCCTGGGAGGATCGAGGATCCAAGAGTAAGCAGACGTTTAGAACTAGTTCTTTCTTTTTTTTTTTCCCGGGAGAGAGATCCTACTAATAGTTAACATTACAACTCGCTCAACGTCCCAGCCACGCTGGTGTCGTGAGCTACAAGATCATCTACGCGGCCCTCTGAAGAGGGCGACGAGCACACTCGACCACAGAGAGCGGAGGGGCTACACTGGAGTCCTCCTGGGAAAGGCGGCCCGAACACGATCGATGCCGAAGAAGGGGAAGCTTATGGAGAGCGCGGATGAGAGGTGCCGCCGAGGGGTCCGAGCAGGGTTTGAACCCAAGACCTTTCGGTCCTAGGCAAACACTTTACCACTTGGACTATCACCTCTTTGGCATTTAGAACTAGTTCTCATTAATGAAGCTTAAGGAATGAAAATACAATACGTAAATGCTCTTTTTGAGTTTTTACTATTCAATTCTGATAAGGTTTATTTTTCCTTTTTAAACCTTCAACAACACTCTGATACTACATAGATTCAATGGGATCGAAAAAAAGTATCTTTAACTAGGCCAAGCAATTCGAAAAACTTAGAAAAGTCCTATCAATATCGAAAGTAGAAAACGGTACTAAAAGTGGATGTGATAAGATGTGATATGGATCTAAATGAATGTAAATGAATGTGATGGGATGTAAATGGATGCGATGTGATTAAATGAGATGTTAATGTGATAAGAAGAGATGTGAATGTGATGTGATAAGATGTGAATGTGATGTGATGAGATGTGAGTGTGATGTGATGAGATGTGAGTGGATGTGATGAGATGTGAATGAGATGTGAAAGGATGTGATGAAATGAGATGTGATATGGATCTAAATGAATGTAAATGAATGTGATGGGATGTAAATGGATGCGATGTGATTAAATGAGATGTTAATGTGATAAGAAGAGATGTGAATGTGATGTGATAAGATGTGAATGTGATGTGATGAGATGTGAGTGTGATGTGATGAGATGTGAGTGGATGTGATGAGATGTGAATGAGATATGAATGAGATGTGAATGAGATGTGAAAGGATGTGAAAGGATGTGAATGAGATGTGAGTGGATGTGATGAGATGTGAATGAGATGTGATGAGATGTGAGTGTGATGTGATGAATGAGATGTGAATGAGATGTGATGAGATGTGAATGAGATGTGAATGAGATGTGAAAGGATGTGATGTGATGAAAATGGATGAGAATGAGATGTGATGTTATAGATGTGCATGTGAATGAATGAATGGATGTGGATGTGATGGAATGTGGGTGGAATGAATGTGATGTGATGTGGATGGATGTGAACGAGATATGATAAGATGAGAGGCAAACTCTTCAAATTTAAAATGGTGGTATGTAATTTAAGTTGCTCCTTGTAGAAAACAATTTCTTAGAGATAGAGACTTGGAGGAGGAAACTATTACTGCAGAATCTCCAAGGGAAGAAGTGGATTATACCATGTACACAAATGAATTATTAGATCATAAAATCTATTTACAGATTATAAGAGATCACACTCATAATCATAATGAAGAAATTTTGATGACATCAAAAATCATGATGCTGAATACCACAATATTAATGACAATGCCTCATTAACTTCCATCAAATACATTGTTAGTATCTACTTAGATCCTTCCCTGGATGCCAATGAATCGATTACCTTTTAATCATATACTCTGAAAGATACCTGCCCCATCCGCGCAACAAAAACTAGGGTGCTAGCAGTGGAAGTAGCACTTCTTACGCAGGGCATAGTCTCTCACTCAGGGCCTCGCCCACGGATATCCAGACAAGAGACTAATCCCTTGGTTCTTCCAAAAACGAACCCGGAAAAACTTCCCTCGCCCAAAAAGCATGGGCGATTCCTCCAAGAAATTTTATTCTAACGTAGTCAAGAGCCTTAACTAACCAAATTGATCCGATCAAACCCGTAAGTCTCATGGTCAGATCAAGGAAGAGACTTGCACTTGGATCATAGATTCCAACGCTTTTTTCCTCATCAAGAGGCACAGACATTGATTCTTCCATAGAACACAAGGGTTATCCGGGATTTACTTCAACTATCGTAACTTAACATCAGAGTCTCATTTTGAGGATCCATCATCAGTCCAACCTAACCCCATCCAATCCCATGGGTTAACCAACCATCCAACCACTGTAGTGATAGGATCCATTTAGAAATTTGGTTATGTTTTGCTCTAGGTACCAGGGAAAAGAGTTCCCAGGCCCCATAGTCGGCGCTTCAAGCAAACTTCAAGACACTTACACACCCAATATGAAATTGCATGTTTCACATATTCAGTTGTCTTTAAAACAATCTTCTAATGAAACCATAGCATCACTGATCATTTGGTAGCCTAATCACTCAAGCAAGAGTGAGAGAAGAAGAAAGAGGGAAGCATGAGAAGATAAGTGATTAGCACTAATCACTACCAGACCCTAACCCTAACCCTAACCCCAAGCACACCACACATGCTAGATTAGAGTTGCAATAGAGAGGGAGAGAGAGAATGTTCCACTTCATTTGCACCAATGGGAGAACGAGTTACAAATAAGATAAATTAGCTTTTATAGTTCCAAGCCTTTTCCCACTAGGACGCCTGGGAGTAAGTGACCTGGGGTGCCCAAAACATAGTTACAAGGCTTTTCTCTATGGTTTGGCCAACTGACCAAGATCCTCTTGTCTTTCCATTGAAACTCAATACTTGGGAGCGTCTTTAGGGGATTTCCCTCATCAAATGATGGGATTTACAATATATAGTGCCAGTGCCCATTACATAAATGTGCGGACAAAGTTGTTGTAGGAATATGTTAACCAATATGTGGTTAACATACTCCCCTTACTAAAGTCAATCACGTCCTCGTTATTGGTGAGAGGTTGTCAAGGCATGCGGGGAAGGTCGCACTTGGTTGGTTCTCTTGTCTCTCTAGAAATGAGAGGGGGTGGGGGAGTTGGTAAGATGGAAAGAAGCTAGTGGAGTACTGGCAATTAAGTATCCAACTAGTCTGATGGGCGCTTATGAGTTTGTTTTTTTGTGTGTGCCCAATAGTACTTTTTATTTTGTTTTGGTGTTTTTATTTTTTCTTTTATCATCTTTGCGGCGAGACATCCTCATTAGAGGAGTCAAAGTGCTTGAAAATATAAGTAGACTAGCACGTAATACTTAATGACTAGTATCCCAGTGGGAGGTGGTATTATTAAAATAAGGAGGGGTTAGTAAAACAATGGTGTTAGTAAATAAGTGGCGAGGGGGGAATTCCAGAGGTACAAGGAGGTAATACACATGGAGAATACTTGCACTCCGAGATGCTATGTGTCGATGGCGATGTACATGAAGCTCTAGCATCTTTGTCAAGACACCATGATGGGTACCTCGGCTCCCGTGGAAGTTGAGTCATTAGGTTACGATGTTTCTTTGTGTGCTTTGTCTTCTTTTGTCATTGGGGCTTTGGGATGCTATGGTGATAGGAGTGGTAGTTGATGGCAAGGATCCAAACATGTGGAGCCAAAGAAGAAGTTAAGGGTAGGATTGATTAGGCATGAAGCATAATTATTCGAGTGAAGCGGGGATGATTAAGAAGATCCAGATGATGGGCTGTACCATTGACCAGGCTTGCACCCACCATAGCCCCCCCATCAAAGATGTACCTGGATGGTTATCGATGATAGAGCTTTGTGCGGTGTGTGCACATAGGAAAGAGCCCAGTGAGATTTGCAGGTGTTGTACATGGGCAAGGGAAAAAGGTGTGCCCGTGGTCCTAATCACCTAGGGACTTTTTTTATGTGTTTATTGGTCAGCACCCCTAAAGAGGGTTTTGTACTGAGTGGCCCATTTGGCAAGATGTGTGACCTTATCTTTGAGATTCTCTTTGAGTGGTTGGATAATCTCAACCATTTATAGCACTGCTCCTTGGTTTGGTGACGAAGTCAGGGGCGGGGTGGAGCTCCATGGATGAGGCTCCGTTGGGGAAAAGGGGTGGGCAATTTAAGCTTTTGAGCACCCATGGGTTGGGTGTGGACAAGTTCATAGGATTTTGTTGAGGAGGAGGGGACCTACCTACCCATTGGTCGTCAAACCATCTTTGTTGATCAAATAGGTACTGGCATGGTGGGTGTGGTTTTAGCAAACTGGTAAGGGGTATGAATTGGGAGCCAAATGATGGAATTGCCATCATGGAAGCCTGGGGTCTTCTAAGAGGCATTTGGACACCCAATGCTGCCGAGTGATGAAGGTCCATTGTTGTTGAGGCTTTTGACTTTTTTGTTAGAAGCCTCGATGAGGCTTTGAGAGTTTGTCAATGCAGAGGATAGGCTTTTGATTGTGGCTTTGGGAGCCACATGTGTGTGTTACCTTCATGGAAACCTTGAGCTTTGAGTACGTGGGTAGGTACCAAGCATTGTTGGTTGCGCTGTGCTTAGGGCTGCTTAACCTGCCGGCTGTGGGAACTTTTGTCGCGGCTTCCTGTGAAGTTGCCATGGGGAATGAGCACATGCGGCATGCTTGGGTAGCCAGAGGCAAGTGCTGCCTTCATAGTAGCCTTGTGCTCACAGGCGGTCGGGGACGCGAGCCAACATTTGAAGCTTTGGCTCAGGGTTGGTTTTTGTTGCCTTAGTTGCCTTTTTGCACTTGGATTTTAGAGATGGCCGTTTGGGGATCCATAGTTCTATGTAGCCATCATACAAGTCCTAACCTTCAAGAAGGTTCTTGGCACCCACCATTGATTGTCCTGATAAAGATACAAGGTTGGGGTGCTTGCTATGTGGGTGGTCAAGGATGTAGAATTTAGGGGGATTGTTGACGACGACAAAGCTTGATTATCCTTGTTGGAGGGTGTCGACAATGCCCAATAGACCGGCTTTGGTGAGGCATGGGGTGTGGGAGCAAGGGAGGTGATGAGGGGCAAGGGCAGTCAGGGGTGAGGGTGTGTGTATGATTTCCTCTTGGAGACACAAGAGGATTGTGGCCTTTTTTTCGTTGATTTCCATGGTGGCCATTTCTTTGCGCCAATTGATTTGGCACTGAGTGACATCAACCCACTCTTTTCCAATGATAATCCATCCTTGGAGTACCCTTGCATCAATAACATGAAATCAACACTCTAACTGGTTATTTCCAATAGAGATTTTAGGAATGAAATACCCAACACATTAAACGCATTTCATGTGAAATTTGAATATAATTGTTTCTTTTGTTGGTGTGGGTTTTCCAAGAGCTTTCCACGCCTCCAAGAATATGAGATTGGTGTAGACCATAGGGTATATGTGGGCTTGACACCATTGTATACCATTCTCGGTCGGGAGTCCAATCCATATTCTTGGTGGGTTGAGTTCTAGTGGTAGTTCAGGGGCATTGAAAAACTTACTAGTTATTGTGGGGGGTGTCAGAATACCCTTTGTGGAAGCTTTTGGTAGGGGTAGAGGATCATAATTGAGACTCTCCCCATCCTAGAGAATCATTATTACCTTGCCCTGGGAAAGCTTGAGGGTAGCTGTGTTGTACAGTTTGTGTAAAGGACCCAAGGCTTTATATATGGTTTCCACTAGGCAACTGAATTTTAGCATGGGCAGTTTTAAGAGATGGTTTGCCCAAAGAGACCCATGTTTCCCATGGCAAAAGATTATGGCTAGCTATGGGAGACAGCAAGGCACACTTTTATTGCACGTTTTTTCCAAAGGGAAAATCTATCCATACCCTAAGGGAGGTTGTTTCAAGTTGGGAGCTACACTTACGTTGAGGGTGTTAAGAGAGGCTTTGTAGGGTTCATAGAGGTTCTAGCCATTTGGGAGCACGAATTGTGTTCCGAGTTTGCAATCTAGGAGGGTGTCAAGTATAGCAAGGATTTTAAGCCAATCATGGTCGACTTTGTCACTATTGACAAGAACGACCGTGCATGGCACCCGCGCGCCATCAAAGGCTTGATGAGACAAGCATTGCAAACCAAGAGATCATTGCTCCTGGCGTCAATGGTCATAGAGTCTTCAGCAAAGGGAGTTTTGGCCATGGGATGTGAGTGCCAGGTATATAAATTGATCTTAAGCATTTGAGACCCTTTACGGAGGTAGACATGATGCATGTCCCAGTCATGGATCAGTTGTGTTTTTCGCATGAAGGGTCTACCCAAGATGCTGTCATATGTGACATTACAAAAGTTCATGACTACAAATGTGAGGTGTAATGTCATGTCACAGACTTTTACCTTGAGGTCATGCACTATGCCCAGGGGTTTTGTAGATTTCTCATCCGCAAGCTCACCAATGTGGTGATCAATGCAACACCACCATCTAGGATGCCTTTGACTACATGTCCATTATAGGAAATGGGCAAGGCTGTGTTTTTGTCATCACCTTCAAAGTAGTGTCCCAACGCATTTACTTGAATTGTGGGTGCGCCTTTGGGTTGTGGGTCATTGTGATGGAGTAAGTTTGGATGATGGTGCTCAAATTCATCTGAGGAATCTAAGTTAGCACCCTCCTCCATAGAAGCCTAGAGTTTGTGTTCCTTCCAATCCCGAAGGTCATTCCATAGAGTTTGGATGATGGTGCTCAGATTCATCTGAGGAATCTAAGTTAGCACCCTCCTCCATAGAAGCCTAGACTTTATGTTCCTTCCAATCCCGAAGGTCATTCCATAGATTTGGACGTGGAGGTCAAGATTTGGTGGCCGTAGGAGGATAGAACACCTCAACAAATTTGGTGTGTGGACCTCATGAGTCACTGTCGGACTATGTGTCATTGTTCTCATCAAGTTGTTCCATGATGTGAACGTAGGATTTGGGCTTGGTTGTTTATGGAATAGGCACTGGAGAATTAGGAGGTGCATGTGGGTCAAAATTGTCGCATGTTGGCCAATGGATCTTCCTTGGCCTGGAGCGTTTGCGGGAACTCCCGCCTTACCTAGTCCAGAAGTTTAGGTTCAATGGGAGACCTCAGACAACACACACTCGGGCACTTGGTGAAAGGTTACAAAAACGGGTGGCATCTCTAGTTGAGCCTGCTATTGCTCTACCAGTGTTTGGGCCTCTTGAAAACGTTCCTTCTCAAGGATGGCATTGGGATATGTGGCCTGACGGGGGAGTGGCAGCTCGTCGGGCACGATCATTGCTCTCGTAGGAGGAGGATGTGGTCTTTGTTGAGCCAGTGCGGATGCTAAGACAATATTCTTCGTGGGAGAATGTGCTTAGAGCGTTGTTTCTCTTGGGATGTGGCCTTCTTTAGCTTGGCCTGCAACCATGTGATGACATTTAATGGGACAATCGAAATCTTCTCATGTTGAATGCTTATTAGCACATTGAGGGATGGCATGCCTTCAATTGTGGAGTGAGAATCTGATAATCTGATTATAAAGGGCAATCCCGATAGTAATGAATTCCACAGCCATGACATTGGGATGTCATGGTAGGCATTTCTTTTGAGGGCATTTAGCCACTCTATGGAGTCCTTGGCGGCAGAGGAAACATAGAAGATGTGGTTTCCATGTGGGTGCACCTATAGTGTGCACAAGTGGTTTAGGGTCCATGTGAGGCACTGGAAAAGGGGCATGAGGTTTTAGGAGTGCCTCGAGAATGGTGGAGCGCATGGGCGCGCCACAAGTTTAGCAATGGAACTAGTTGGGATCTTTCCACCATGAGCAATAGTGTTTTCCCATAAAGGCAATAGTTGGAATGGAAACATTAGCACTGGTAGAGAAGGTCGTGGTGGCACTTTGTGTGAGTAGTTAGTTTGGGGTGGTGCCACAAGTAAGGCTTGGGGCGTGGGAGGAGAGGAAGGTAACGTTCCAAATGAGATTTGGTTTGTCATTGGCGCGGTGCTCAATTGCATGGAATAGATTTCTTGCATGTTGTCATCGAGAAAGATCGCCCATTTGCAGGCCTAATCAAAGGTGGAGGGGTCCTTGACCGACAAGTGGTTGTGAAGCCGTGGATTGTGCAACCCCAAGAGGAAACAATCCATTAAGTGCTTGTCACTTAATTTTTCCCTCTCTTCACAATGCGAATCAAGATACTTAATGTGTGCGATGTAGTCGTGACAGTTGGATGATGGGGCTTCATTTGGGCCCATAGGGTGCAAAGCTAAGAATAAAGGCCTCTCTCATTGCTTTGAAAGTGTGCCTGTGCCAAAGATCCAAGGATTAGAACCATTGCACTACCTTGCCTTCAAGCTTGAATCTAAGGAGATGGACTTTGGTTGCATCGTCAAAAATTTCAAATGCCTAAAAGATTTGGTTAGAGACCTCGATGTGGAATATGGGGTCTCCAACTCCGTGGAATTTCGGCAAAAGTTTGAAAATTCTCACCCACATAGATTTTGTATGTGATGTTTGTGGGTGCAAGTGTTGTGACACTCTCCTTTCTAGAGCTTGTGCTAAGCTCGGAATGTCAAGTTATGGTGCAAGGCGAGGTGACGCAAGGGTGGGGGTGGGAATAGATCCGTGGTGGATAGATAAGAAGGTACGTGAGTATGCGCGGGACGTCTATCCACGCCAGGGTGCATGTATGGAGGGGCCCTACTAGATGAGGGCTCTTCAAAAATCGTTTTGCTCCAACATCAACAAAAACCATACAAAACATCAAAATACATCAAAAAAATAAAAAAAAACGCATGCCAAAGAGCTTACCTAGCACTGGGCTATGGAGGCTCTGTCAGATTCGAATCAAAGATGGCATAGACAAGTAGAGGATTGGCGCTCCCCCGAAGCCATGTCAAACATGTTAAGGAAACCCTACCCTAACGTGTCATGGGAAGTTGCCTATCTACCAAGCTAGGCTCAAGAGCTCCACTGTAGTAGTAGATTGGTGATCCCCAATAGTGGTGTCAAACATGTTAAGGAAACCCTACCCTAATGTGTTGTGAAAAGTTTCCTATCCGCTCAAGCTAGGCTCAAGAGCTCCACCATAGCTGCTCGTCACACTGCCGTCCTCCCGCACTCATCGTCACACCGAGGCGGTTGCTCTAATCCAACGGGTGATGCAAGCTCTCTCGCGAAGATCATGTGGGATCTTTGTGGAAGAGGATCGCGTTGGTAGCCTAATCACTCAAGCAAGAGGGAGAGAAGAAGAACGAGGGAAGCATGAGAAGATAAGTGATTAGCACTAATCACTCCCAAACCCTAACCCTAAGCACACTACACATGCTAGATTAGAGTTACAAGAGAGAGGGAGAGAGAGAAAACTCCACTTCTATTACACCAATGGGAGAATGAGTTACAAACAAGAGAAATTGACTTTTATAGTTCCAAGCCTTTTCCCACTAGGTCGCCTGGGAGTAAGTGATCCGAGGCGCACCCAAAACATAGTTACAAGGCTTTTCTCTATGGTTTGGCCAACTAACCAAGATCCTCTTGTTTGTCCATTGAAGCTCAATACTTGGGAGCGTCTTTAGGGCATTTTCCTCATCAAATGATGGGATTTACAATATATAGTGCCAATGCCCATTACATAAATGTGCAGACAAAGTTGTCGTAGGAATGTGTTAACCAATATGTGGTTAACAATTGATCATGATTAGTGTTAATCATTCTCAGATTAGGATTTTCACAATTTTCAAAATGTATTTTCTTGATTTTCTTGCATTTCTTGATGTTCTTGAAAATCTTCTTGATTTTCATGAATTTTGTAGAGATTTTCCATGAATTAGAGTCTCTTTTCATCAAATCTTCACATAAACCCTAGTTTCCTACTATCATTTGCAAGATCCTTGTGGTGCAGTTTTTAGTAAAAGATTCATCAAGATGTTGATTATCAAAACAATTAAAGATAGATTGCAAACATTTTAGATTTTGGTGCAATTTTCAACAACAATTAAATTGAATTGAAGATCTATTACAGAGTTATTGTAGCTTTCTTGCAGATTTGAGTGCAATATATTACTGTGCGGAGTTTTCAGGTTGCTGTGTAGAGTTTTTAGGCTATTGTGTAGAGATTTCGACTCCTGTGTGCAAAGCTTTGGGAGTAGTTCACAATTTTTAAACTTTAAGGTTGTTGTGCATAGTTTTTCAAATATTTTGTGTGGAACAATGCAAAGTATTGAAGATTGTGCATATTTATCAAGAAAATGCAAAGACAACGCAAAAATCAAATCTTGAGAGAATGGACAACAGTGTGAGTGTTCTTGAATAATCTCTCAATATTTCTCTTTTATCTACTGTTATCTTGTAAGAAATAAATGCTATGCAAAAAACGTTTTCCAAGAAAGGTTGCAAAGGACAAACCATTCAACTATAGACAAGATCTCACAACATTTTTAATGGTTTATTACAAATCTTGATGCCTAGAAGCTGTAATATTGTGAATCTTGTAAGGTTTATGTAAAATGCATAACAATTTGATGCTTAAGAGAAATTTAGACAATTTTGTTAGCCAAGAATTAAGCAAATAGTGCAAGATTAGTACTTATCTTATGATAATTGATTAATCTTGGTGAATTTGGTAAAGTTTTGTATCAAATGCAAAGCAATCTGATGCTTGCAAGAAAGTTTCTATGTATGCATGCAAGTCTCTTCATGAGCTATAGCAGCCCTCAGATAGTGGTTTACAACACCATTGGAATGCAAAAGGACAAAGTATCATAGCCTTGTCGGGCTCAGTAAGAAAAAATGCACAATTCTTGTACATTGAACTGATTAAGAACAAATGGAGAAGAGCTATTATGTTACACTAATCCCTACCACACCATTTGATGCACAAGTATCATCATCATAAGCGACGGCTACTCTAGATCAGCTAGGGATGAACTCAAGTAGGTGCGGTTCTATAAGAAAATTCCTTGAATACAGTGGGGGATAGTTCCACAAACAAGAATAGATGGAGGGCAAACTCGAGGGCAAAGAAGGTAAGGAAGCAAGTGATCTACTACTGTGATTACAGAATCCTAGCACCTTCATTTTCTAAGGAAGAATGTTTTAGAAAGCATTGTGGTCCTTCTACTTCAATTGGATTCTATATGGGGGACTCTTCCACCATCTATGAGAGAGCAAAAAACTATAGCATAAACTCTTGTCCTTTTTCTCTCTTCCTTCATTTCTTGGACCTATGATTTCTTCCCTCACTCCAAGTACTATTGTTTTGGATGAGACAGCTGAAGAGCTAAGGCATATTAGGAGGAAATAAATACTTCTCTTGGGGAGCATCTTTCATATGAGGATGAGGAATCAGTCTTTAGTAGACTTTGAGGAGCTAGAGATGAAGATGGAGCTTGAAAGTTTTGGAGATAAAGATGGAACTTGAAAGGTCTAATAAAAGCACCCAAACCAATTGCTGCTGATACTGCAAAACTAGAAACCAGTATCGTGTCTCACAAAAGCAACCAATCATCATAGAGCTAGAAGATGCATCTAAGACAATATCTGAAGGCAAATAATAGCACACCCTTCAGTAGTGAAGGTCTCCAATGTCTTTGTTAGAGGGGGCTACTGGATACAGGAAAGGCTAATTTTATAAACATCTAAAATACTAAGGGAGACAAATCTATATATGCTTGGTCGAAAATGAATGCAAGCATCATGAATGGAGGATGGGAAAGCCATAACAATGCATATGCACCTACACTTCCAGAGCAGCAGATCTCAACTTCTTGACTACTCCTATGACTATCGTTGAAGCTTCTCAAGAGACGGCAATAGGGCAGCATCAGCAATTAGGCCCCATCACGTCGTATTATTGGTGAAGCGAAGGCCACGTATAAGCTAATTCTCTCTCTCTCTCTCTCTCTCTCTCTCTCTCTCTCTCTGTGTGTTTCATCTCGATGGCATCCAGACCCCTCTGCCACTCTCTCTCTCTATTTTGTATTGGCAGCTAGCATAGCTTCTAAGCTGACCCTAATGTATCGTGGGAAGTTGCTGATCTACTAAGCTCAAGCTAGGCTCAAGAGCTCTACCATAGCCACTCATCACCGCCATCCTCCCGCACTCATTGTCACACTAAGGCAGTTGTTGCCGATCCAACGAGCGGTGCAACCTCTCATGAAGATTGTGTGGGATCTCCGCCCGGAAGATGAGCATGATGGTATCATAATCACTCAAGCAAGAGAGAGAGAAGAAGCAAGAGGAAACCATGAGAGAACAAGTAATTAACACTAATCACTCCCAAAACCTAACCCTAAGTGCACCACACATGCTAGATTGGAGTTGCAAGAGAGAGGGAGAGAGAACACTCCACTTCTATTGCATTACAAAAAAGAGAAATTGGCTTTTATAGTTCCAAGCCTTTTTCCACAAGGCCCACCCAAGAGTAAGTGATCTGACGCGCCGGAGAGTAAGCGACCCGAGGTGCCCAAGAAATAGTTACAAGGCTTTTCTCTATGGTTTAGCCAACTGACCAAGATTCTCTTGTCTATCCTTCAAAGCTCAATACTTGGGATAATCTTTAGGGCATTTCCCTCATCAAATGATAGGATTTACAATATAGTGCGGGTGCCCATTACATAAGTGTGTAGACAGAGTAGTTGTAAGAATGTGTTAACCAATATGTGGTTAACACACTCCCCTTCCTAAACTTGATCGGTAAGAGGTTGTCGAGGCACGATGGAAATTGTCGCACTTGGTTGGTTTTCGTATCTCTCTGAAAATGAGAGGGGGTGGGGAAGTTAGTAAGATGGAAGGAAGTTAGTGGAGTACTGGCAATGAAGTATCTAGCTAGTCCTATGGGCTCTTATGAGTTGGATTGCCTGCATGGGCCCAATAGTACTCTTTATTTTATTTTTGGTGTTTTTATTTTTTGTCATCTTTGTGGGCGGGACATTCTCTTTAGAGGAGTCATAGTACTTAAATGATTAGACTAGCATGGAATAGTTAATGACCATATCCAAGCAGTAGGAAGGGTTAGTAAAACAATGGTGCTAGTAAGCAAATGGTGAGGGGGGAATTACGAAGGGACAAGGAGGCAATGCACATGGAATCTACTTGTGCTCCAAGATGTTGTATGTTGATAGCGATGTTTATGAAGTTCTAGTATCTTTCTCAAGACACCATAATGGGTGTCTTGGCTCCCGTGGATGTTGAGTTATCGGGTTGTGGTGTTCTCTCTTTTTCTTTTTGTGGGTTGTCTTCTTCTGTCATTGTAGGTCATGGAACTGGGATCCCATGTTGATAGGAGTGGTACTCGATGGAGAGGATCCAGAGATGTTGAGCATAAGAAGAATTCATGCATAGGATGGATTAGGCATGAAGCACAGTTATTTGGGTGAAGCATGGGTGATTAATAAGATCCAAGCAATGGGTCATACCATTGACCAAGCTTGCGCCCACCATGGTCCCTCCATCTAGAGATGTACATGGATGGCTATTGATGATGAGGCATTGTGCGATGTGTGCGCATAGGACATAGGCTTGTGAGAATTACAGGTGTTATGTTGAAATATCCGTGTTCCCTCAGCGCAACAAATTTTGGGGTGCTAGCAGCGGAAGTAGCACTTCTTGTGCGAGGCAGGGTCCCTCACTCAGGGCCTCACCCACGTATATCCGGACAAGAGACTAATCCCTCGGTTCTTCCAAAACTGAACTCGAAAAAAATTCCCTCACCCGAAAAGCACGAGTGATTCCTTCGATATATTTACTCTAATGTAGTTAAGAGCCTAACTAACTAAACTAATCTGACCGAACTCGTAAGTCCCATAGTCAGATCAAGTAAGAGACTTACACTTGGATCATAGAGACCAACACTTTTTTCCTCATTGAGAGGCACAGCCGTTGATTCTTTTCCATAGAATAATTTTTATCCGAGATTTACTTCATCTATCATACCATAATAGAATTGAGTCTCTTTTTAGGGATCCATCATCCAGGCCCGATCTCCGACTTCGATAGTTTAATTGAATTTTCTCATTACCATCTTAGTGAATATGAAACAGTAGCATTTCTTCTCACAGATTATCTACTTATTCATTTTTTCAATTTTTACGAAAATTAAATAGAGGATTAAGAGAATCCTTATTTAAATATAAAAATTCTATATGCATCTTTTTATGCATAAAATCTAATTCTGATGAAAGTCACACTTTTATCATCATAAAAGTCATTTATGATAAAAATCACTCTTTTAATATAAAAGAATTTCTTTTATACATCCATTTATGCATAAAAATCATTTATGATGAAAATCACACTTTTAATGTAAAAAATATCTCTTATGCATATGTGTATGCATACAAATCATTTATGATAAAAATCACTCTTTTAATATAAAAGAATTTCTTTTATGCATCCATTTATGCATAAAAATCATTTATGATGAAAATCACACTTTTAATAAATAAAAAAATATCTTTTATGCATATGTTTATGCATACAAATCATTTATGAAAATCACTCTTTTAATATAAAAGAATTTCTTTTATGCATCCATTTATGCATAAAAATCATTTATGATGAAAATCACACTTTTAATATAAAAAATATCTTTTATGCATATGTTTATGCATACAAATCATTTATGATGAAAATCACTCTTTTAATATAAAAGAATTGCCCCATCCAGTCCCGTGGGTTAGCCAACTGCCCAACCACTATAGTGATGGGATCCATTTAAGAATTTGGTTAGGTTTTGTCCTGGGTACCAAGGAAAAGAGTTCCCAGGCCCCCTAGCCAGATATTCATGCAAACTTAAAACTAGTCACACCACTTACACACCCAATATGAAATTACCTTTTTCACAGATTCAGCTATCTTTGGGCAATCCATACTGTGATGTCCAAATCCTTGACAGTTATAGCATTTCACTTCTTTGTTCAGGGGTGGAACTTCTAAAGTTGAATTCCAGGCGATTGAGTTCCGGGAAAAGGACCTTTCTTCCATTCTGGAACTTCCTATATCCTGAGATTGACCTTGCTATCTCTTAGGCAGTGGAAAGTTGGAATCACCTTCCAGAGCTAGAAATTTTGAAAGATGACGGTGCTGCTTTGGCGGGACCTTGACATCAAAGGCCTTGGCGAAATCCTTCACCATCCACACTGCTTTGGCCATGGAAAAACTCGCAAGTTGGCATTCTTCACTAGGATATTCAAAGGTTCGTTCAGTCCTCCCCGAATGAACCTGGCCATCATCTATTCTTCATACAGCGGTGGCGAGTACTTGATGAGGAGAGCAAACACCTAATGATATTCCTCAATAGTTCTACTCCCCTGGGTTAACTCTAAGAATTCGTTCATCTTGGCCAAAAATCCGGGAGGACATAATCTCTTCCTTAGATAAATCTTGAGATCATTCCATGTCTGGGTAATCCGATCCAGACGGTTTGTCTCGCAATGGTTTCTCCATGCCACTCTCGTTGTTTCTACTATCTTCAACCTTGCAAGAGCCATTTTACTCTTTTCATTGTACCTGATGACATCGAAGTATTTTTCCATTGCTTCGATCCACTTCTCCATAGCCTCACCCAAGTTTTTCCCTTCACCCATGAAAGGTCCAGGCTGCGATCTATGAAGAGATTTACGAATATTCAGGTCGAGCTCTTCCTCATCGAGTTGGGGGTTAACATTCCCACCACGACAACCTCGATCCATGATCCGATCAATACAAAAATTCTTGTTAAGTCCCTTTTTTTCCCAAATTAACCAAGACGCTCAGGTGAAAAGACCACTTTATTTATAATTCAAATCCAACTTTAGATCCAACTAATTCTGGGGTTCTTTATAGTTTGGTCAGCCCCCCACAGAATCCTGGGATAAAGATCCCTACTACAAGAAGAACATACAAAACTCATTACCAGAGAATAATTCATTCATATCCTTAACACAATAATGGTCCATCAGACCAAAAATTTCATCTGAACATTCCTCCACAGGAATTTTAGTTATACAGGTTCTCAATTTGTCATTCCTTAATTAGATCCACTAGGTCAAAGGTCAAACAACAGCAATCTGTCTCAACACAATCCACTAATCTCTTAGTGATTTGCTGAAGTCATAATCCTCTTCCAATTACTAATATCATCACTAGGATTCACCCCATTCATCCTCATTGTGGCTTTGTTCAACTTCTCTTCTTTCAACAAAAACTCAGAAATCATCATCTTTCAATCAGAATCCAAATCAATTCATCAATCTCAACCACAATTCAAAAATCATATTAGGCAGCATTCAAATTCATCCTTTGGATAGCATTTTTACTTATAACTTCAAGGTCTTAGATTTACTCGTATATATTGTTAGTAAAGAGCTGCAAATATACCCACGGTATATACAGGTAGTTCACGGTCCTTGGAGCTATAACGTAGATACCATCATATGTAGGCCTCAAGCAAGTCAGGGATCCCATACAATTGCGGTATTTCCATCTGAACGCCGAATTTCCAATTTTTGAATCTTCATTCTGAATAGCAATTTGTATGAATTTCATCACACAATTACAATCTTTTACTAATACTTCATAAATTTTTAACATTTCTTGCTTCTCGGTGCACTCGAGGCCTCACCCACCCACCACGGATATCCGGACAAGAGACTAATCCCTCGCTTCTTCCAAAACCAAACCCGAAAAACTTCCCTCTCCCAGAAAGCACGGGCGATTCCTCTAGGAAATTTTATTCTAACATAGTTAAGAGCCTTAACTAACCAAATTGATATCCGACCAAACCCGTAAGTCTCATAGTCAGATCAAGGAAGAGACTTGCACTTGGATCATAGAGTCCAACGCTTTTTTCCTCAGTCATCATCAAGAGGCACATCCGTTAATTCTTTTCCATAGAACAAGGGTTATCCAGGATTTACTTCAACTATCGTAACTTAATAGCATTGAGTCTCATTTTAGGGATCCATCAGTCCAGTCTAACCCCATCCAATCCCATAGGTTAGCCAACCACCCAACCACTATAGTGATAGGATCCATTTAGAAATTTGGTTATGTTTTTCCCCGGTACTAGGGAAAAGAGTCAATGGAGGACGTCTCCACGACCTCATTCACAAGATGGTCAACATGCTTCCCCAGTATTCTTGACATAAAATACTCATTTAAAAATAGGTTTCATAAATACAGTTTCTAACGAACTCTTATCTTTCCACATTGTTCCACATCATTTCTCGTTATTCCACATTCTTCTACATCAATTCACATTGCTTATTCCACATCCAGTCATATGTATTCCAATGGTCCTTCATCCAATCACATCATATTACATCTCATCACTTCTATCCACATCTATCCTCATCACATCATGTCACAACATATCCACATCACATCTCATCCATTCATATCACATCACATCCATCTACATTCATTTAGATCCACATATCATCACATCACGTTCACATCTATTTACATCACTTCACATCCATTCACATCTACCCAAGTCCACAGCACATCTCATCTATCCACATCATATTTCATCCATTCATATCTAACCAAATCCACATCACATCACATCCATTCACACTCATCATACCCATTCACATCCCACATTCATTCACATCTCATCACATCCATCCTCATCTTATCACATCTCGTTCACATCCATCCACATCACATCACATTCATTCCATCCACATTACATCACATCCACATCCATTCATTCATTCACATGCACATCTATAACATCACATCTCATTCTCATCCATTTTCATCACATCACATCCTTTCACATATCATCACATCTCATCACATCCACTCACATCTCATCATATCATTCACATCTTATCACATCACATTTGTTAACAATCTAAAAATGAGATTGATCATGGTGTTAGACAAGAGATTAAGCATAGATTAAGGTGGGTTATACCACACTAAAAACTCCATGAGAGAGAGAGAGGAAGATTGCACACTCAACACAAGTTCTATTCTTCTTCTCAAATGAACCATACAATGATATAGGCTCTCTAGCCTTATCCCACTTTACATGTCATCATCCATGTGGCACTCCCTTTTCCACTTCTTTTGGTCAACACTCATAGACCATCAATATTACATGTGGCATTCTTATCTTGCCACAGTATCTTGCACCTTTAGGGTGCTTTCGCACATACACACAACACCGCGATTACATCTCCAACAACATTCACATCTCCTCTTATCACATTCACATCTCACTTGATCACATCGCATCCATTTACATCCCATTACATTCATTTACATCCCATTTACATTCATTCAGATCCACATCACATTTATCACATCCACTTTTAGTACCGTTTTCTACTTTCGATATACTGATAGGACTTTTCTAAGTTTCTGCTAATTGCTTGGCCTAGTTAAAGGTACTTTTTCTCGTTTCCATTGAATTTACGTATCAGAGTGTTGTTGAAGGTCTAAAAGGGAAAAATAAACCTTATCAGAATTGAATAGTAAAGACTTAGAAAGAGTATTTACGTATTGTATTTTCATTCCTTAAGCTTCATTAATGAGAACTAATTCTAAACTTTTATTTACTCTTGGATCCTCGATCCTCCCAAGGATTCCATATTCTCTTTTCTGAATATGAGAGATGTTCTCATCTCGCAGGTGGAGTATAATCTCTTTCATCTTCTTCCTCTTCAATCACTTCCAGCATTACTGCCTTAGAAGTGGATGGTCGATTTGGGAACATCTCTCTTTGACTTCCCCTATTCTGAGGCGGAGGTCTTGCATTACTTTGGATTGAAACTAAGGGTTGGTTAGAGGTTCTACCTCTGGGATTTCCCTGATTTTGATGAAAAGGAACCTGATTACTCTGGAGGAAGGAAGGAGATGGAGTCTAGAATCTTGGTCCCTGACTTCCTTGCCCCGAAAACCTTGATCCAAAAGGAGTTGGGCAATCCATACTGCGATGTCCAAATCCTTGACACTTATAGCATTTAACTTCTTTGTTCAAGGATGGAACTTTTGAAGTTGAATTCCACGGGATTGAGTTCCGAGAAAAGGACCTTTCTTCCATTTTGGAACTTCCCATATCCTGAGATTAACCTTGTTGTCTCTTAGGTGGTGGAAAGTTGGAATCACCTTCCGGAGCTAGAAACCTTTTGAAAGATGATGGTGCTAGCTTTGGCAGGACCTTGACATCAAAGGCCTTGGCAAAATCCTTTGCCATCTGCACTGCTTCAGCCATGGAAACTGGCCTGGCATTCTTCACTAGGATATTCAAAGGTCTGTTCATTCCTCGAATGAACCTGGCCATCACATGTTCTTCATATACGACGGTGGCGAGTACTTGAGGGGAGGAGAGCAAACGCCTGATGATATTCTTCAATAGTTCTACTCCCCTGGGTTAACTCTAAGAATTCGTTCATCTTGGCTTCCAAAAATCCGGGAGGACAGAATCTCTTCCTTAGATAAATCTTAAGATTATTCCATGTCTGGGTGTTTTGATCGAGACGGTTTGTCTTGCAGTGGTTTCTTCAGGCTACTCTAGCTATTTCTACTATCTTCAGCCTTGCAAGATCCATTTTACTCTACTAATTATACCCTGTGACATCAAAGTATTCTTCCATTGCTTCGATCCACTTCTCCACAGCCTCACCCAAGTTTTTCCCTTCACCCTTGAAAGGTCCAGGCTATGATCTATGAAGAGTTTTACAAACATCCAGGTCGAGCTCTTCCTCATCGAGTTGGGGGTTAACACAAGGTCTTAAATTTACTCATATATATTGTTAGTAAAGAGTTGCAGATATACCCATGGTATATACGAGTAGTTCACAGTCCTTAGAGCTATAAGGTAAATACCATCATATCTAGGTCTCAAGAAAGTCAAGGATTCCATACAATTGCGGTACTTCCATCTGAAGACCCAATTGCCAATTTATGAATCTTCATTATGAATATCAATTTGTATGAATTTCATAAAATTATAATCTTTTACTGGTACTTCATAAATTTTTAACATTTCTTGCTTCTCGGTTGATCCACTTTAGTCAATTTGCTCTGATATCAGCTGAAAGATCCTTGCCCCCTCCGCACAACAAAAACTAGGGTGCTAGCAGTGGAAGTAGTACTTCTTGCGCAGGGCAGAGCCTCTCACTCGGGGCCTCACCCACAGATATCTGGACAAGAGACTAATCCCTCGGCTCTTCCAAAATTGAACCCGGAAAAACTTCCCTCTCCCAGAAAGCACGGGCAATTCCTCCAGAAAAATTTATTCTAATGTGGTCAAGAGCCTTAACTAACCAAACTGATCCGACCGAACTCGTAAGTCGCATGGTCAGATCAAGGAAGAGACTTGCACTTGGATCATAGAGTTAAATGATTTTTTTCTCATCAAGAGGCACAGCCGTTGATTCTTTTCCATAGAACAAGGGTTATTCGGGATTTACTTCAACTATCGTAACTTAACAGCATTGAGTCTCATTTTAGGGATCCATCAGTCCAGTCTAACCCCATCCAATCCCATGGGTTAGCCAACTGCCCACCAACCACTGTAGTGATAGGATCCATTTAGAAATTTGGTTATGTTTTGCTCCGGGTACCAAGGAAAAGAGTTCCCAGGCCCCCTAGCTCTTCAAGCAAACTTCAAGATAGTCACACCACTTACACACCCAATATGAAATTACCTGTTTCACAGATTCAGGTGTCTTTAAAACAATCTTCTAATGAAACCATAGCATCACTGATCATAATTCTCCAAAATATCTAGCTTGAATTCTAATTTCTAACCATTCCTTCATCGGTGTACCTATGGCATCATTGGCAACGAGAACGCTCACCACCTGTTCACGCAGGGGCCTTTTCAATAGTTCCTAGCTCATAGTACTCGAAAATATAATCACATAAGAAAAATCGAGATGGACTTTCTGTTGAAGATCAGCAAGATCAACCAACAGATCCATATAAAAGAGTCATGGACTCATCCGTTGAGGATCAGCAAAGCCAATCAACCAGATCCATACCCGAGTTCAGAAAACAACTCTAACTCCTTATTTCATTTTCTTCTTCGATGCACACGTGGGTATCTTTGACGATCGAGAGCCCGAGCACCGTATGGTTAGCACCCTCTAGGCTCCTTCCAGGTCACCTAGTGCTTCACTCATAGGCCGCTTCCCTAGTCTGTCATCCATCATACACCAAAAGCTCACCATTTAAATCGAACCGAGGCTAGTCAAGACCTCGGTCAACCTTGATATGCAAGATGTCCTCCGTTGACTCTCCGTCAGCTGTGTTGTAACTTTATCACTTAGGTCTCCACGACCTCATTTACAAGATGGTCAAAATGCTTCCCCAACATTCTTGACATGAAACAGTCATTTAAAAACAGGTTTCATAAATACAGTTTCTAACAAACTCTCATCTTTCCACATTGTTCCACATCATTTCTCATTATTCCACATTCTTCTACATCAATTCACATTGCTTATTCCACATCCAGTCATATGTATTCCCATCGTCCTTCATCCAATCACATCATATTACATCTCATTACATCTATCCACATCTATCCTCATCACATCACGTCACAACATATTCACATCGCATCTCATCCATTCATATCACATCACATCCATCTACATTCATATCACATCACATCCATCTACATTCATTTAGATCCACATCACATCCACATATCATCACATCACGTTCACATCTATTTACATCACATCCATTCACATCTACCTAAGTCCACATCACATCACATCTCATCTATCTGCATCATATTTCATCCATTCATATCTAACTAGATCCACATCACATCACATCCATTCACACTAATCACACCCATTCACATCTCACATTCATTCACATCTCATCACATCCATCCTCATCTTATCACATCTTGTTCACATCCATCCACATCACATCACATTCATTCCATCCACATCCATTCATTCATTCATTCACATGCACATCTATAACATCACATCTCATTCTCATCCATTTTCATCACATCACATCCTTTCACATATCACATCACATCCTTTCACATATCTCACATCCACTCACATCTCATCACATCACATTCACATTTTATCACATCACATTCACATCTCCTCTTATCACATTCACATCTCATTTAATCACATCGTATCCATTTACATCCCATCACATTCATTTACATTCATTCAGATCCACATCACATCTTATCACATCCACTTTTAGTACCGTTTTCTACTTTCGATACTGATAGGACTTTTCTAAGTTTCTACCAATTGCTTGGCCTAGTTAAAGGTACTTTTTCTCGATCCCATTGAATCTACATAAGTATCAGAGTGTTGTTGAAGGTTTAAAAAGGGAAAATAAACCTTATCAGAATGGAATAGTAGAAACTCAGAAAGAGCATTTACGTACGGTATTTTCATTCCTTAAGCTTCATTAATGAGAACTAATTCTAAACTTCCGTTTACTCTTGGATCCTCGATCCTCCCATGGATTCCAGATTCTCTTTTTTGAAGAAGAATTATCCAAGTTTTCTTGATGGATATTTTCATACTTTCTCAAATTTCTCAAGTAAAAATATATCCAAAATTCTTCTTTTCGAGTAAAAGATTCATGGGATTTCCAAAAATCAATTCTACCCATATTTCCCAATGAAATTAATAATGCTCAAAATTTCACTTTTGATAAATACTCATAATTTGAATTATGCCAAAATTTTCTCTTTTACCATTTAATTACTTGGATCTCAAATATCATGGGAATTTCTTTTTTGCATAAAAATAAATTTACCAAGAATTCCTCTTTTACCATTTAATTACTTGGATCTCAAATATCATGGGAATTCCTCCTTTTGCATAAAAATAAATTTACCAAAAATTACTCTTTTCTCATTATATATTAGCTATGCATAATTACAAAAAATAATTTCTCATGAATATGATGAAAATCATTCTTTTTGCATAGGATATCCAATCCTAGAATATGGTAAGAAGTCCTCTTTTAGCATTATGCATAAAAATAAGATATGTATTATTTTTTAAAAATTTTGCCATAGCTTCACTGCTATTACTGATAATTCTCAATTTTTTTCTAAAAGAATAAAAACTTGTAATGAAAATACGAGAGTAGTTCCTCTTTTATGCTTAAAATCAAACTATGAATTTAATTTATAATTTTAACCATAAATTAGGATTATCCCACTAGATTAAGCTAATTTCAACATTCCTCTTTTCTCAAATTATTAGGATAATCCAAGTTTTCTTGATGGATATTTTCATATTCTTTCTCAAATTTCTCAAGTAAAAATATATTCAAAATTCTTCTTTTCGAGTAAAAGATTCATGGGATTTACAAAAATCAATTCTACCCATATTTTCCTATAAAATTAATAATACTCAAAGTTTCACTTTTGATAAATACTCATAATTTAAAATTACGCCAAAAATTCCTCTTTTACCATTTAATTACTTAGATCTCAAATATCATGGGAGTTCCTCTTTTTGAATTAAAAAAAATTTACCCAAAATTCCTCTTTTACCATTTAATTACTTGCATCTCAAATATCATGGGAATTCCTCTTTTTGCATAAAAATAAATTTACCAAAAATTACTCTTTTCTCATAATCAATTAGTTATGCAAAATATAAAAAAACTTATTTCTCATGAATATGATCTTCTTTTTGCATAGGATGTCCAATCCTAGTAAAGGTAGGAAGTCCTCGTTTAGCATTATGCATAAAAATAAGATATGTATTATTTTCTAAAAATTTTACCATAGCTTTGCAACTATTACTGATAATTCTCAATTTCTTTTTTTTTAAGAATAAAAACATGTAATGAAAATATGAGAGTAGTTCCTCTTTTATGCTTAAAAACAAACTATGAATTTAAATCATAATTTTAACCATAAAATTATGATTATCCCACTAGATTAAGCTAATTTCAACATTCCTCTTTTCCCAAATTGTTACGATAATCCATTTCTCATTTATAAAGAATTAGGGTAGTTTTCAAATACTCATAAACAATCTAAAAGAATTTACCATTATTTTAATAGCACAAAATCATGAAAATATCATTTTCTTAATCTCTAGCTTATCAAGCCTAGAGTTTAGCTTTGAATTAAGAGACTATCATTGAGAAACATCCTTTTTCAATGGACTTAGCTATAAAGATGTCTATTCTTTTAGAGCGAGAGATTTACTTAAACAAAGTCTTACAAATAAGCATAAAGACTAACTTTCTCTTAATTAAATATTAAGACTTTAAGGGAAACCCTGATTTGAATTAAAATAATCATTTAGAAAGCTTCTCAAGCTTGAGAGGGATTGAGAAGAAGAAAGTTATTGAGAAAATTGGATAAAACCATAAAATTTGATTTTACCTCCAAGTTTTTCTTGATTCTCTAATTGCTGTGAAGCCCCTGACCAATCAATTGGTCCACCAAGAGGAGAAGAGCAACTCCAAGAGTTGTTGTAGGGAGAGAGATCTCCAAGCTCCCAAGAGAGAGAAAAATTTAAGAGATAATAGAAAATATGATTATTTTAATATAATATTAGCATGGTATAGCTCCAAATATTTAATTACAAATGACTAAGAGTCTATTTATAGTTGAGGGAGGCCACTAACCAAGTCCAACTGGGTTCTAGAATTTTCTAGGTTCAGTTTGACTCAATTTGGATAAGATTTAAACCAGTTTGGCTCCCTCTTTTATTTGGTTTGATCCAGTAGAGAGAGGAGAGATAAAAATATCATAATTTTTTTGAATTAAAAATCCTTCCACACATGTGAAAGAGGTTCCTACCTCAAGAGTCCCCCTTTCTTTACCAAGGTGTCAAAAATGCATCATTATTCTAAAATATCTCATTTTTTAGTAATATCTCATAATTTTTAACTAATAAACCTTGTACTGAGTCAACTCTTTATCTTATGTGAGCATTACTCATTTTTGGGTATTTTATTTTATTCTTTTAGATTTATCTCATCCCAACACTTGGATTAATCCAGTTGGCCCATTGGCACCTTAATTGGACCATAATCCAAAATTTTTTGAAAATGTAGACCCTTAGGCGGCTAAGGTCCCTTATACCATTTTCAATTAATTCCTAATGCACATTGGAAAGTTCATTTTGAACTTTTGTTTCAAGGGAATCCATTTAAGACACTAGAAGGATTTTTATATCCAAAGATATCATAATTTTGGATTATCTCTCTCTAGACATTTTCTCTCTCTAGGCCAAAACAGGGAAAAACAAGATCTTTCTTCTATTTGAGAGAGGGGAATAATTACAAGAACAGAAGGGGAGGTTCTTACACCTTTACACCTCAAAAGCTGGAGGGAGGAATCTTACATCTTACCCCACTTAAAAAAATGCGAGATGTCCTCATCTCCCAGGTGGAGTATAATCTCTTTCATCTTCTTCCTCTTCAATCACTTCCAGCGTTACTACCTTGGAAGTGGACGGCCGATTTGGGAACATCTCTCTTTGACTTTCCCTATTCTAAGGCAGAGGTCTTGCATTACTTTGGATTGAAACTTAGGGTTGGTTAGAGGGTCTACCTCTGGGATTTCCTTGATTTTGACGGAAAGGAACATGATTACTCTGGAGGGAAGGAGCTAGAGTCTGGAACCTTAGTCCCTGACTTCCTTGCCTCAAAAACCTTGATCCAAAAGGAGTTGGGAAATCCATACTGCAATGTCCAAATCCTTGACAGTTATAGCATTTCACTTCTTTGTTCAAGGGTGGAACTTCTGAAGTTGAATTCCAGGGGATTGAGTTCCGAGAAAAGGACCTTTCTTCCATTTTGGAACTTCCCATATTCTGAGATTGACCTTGTTATCTCTTAGGTGGTGGAAAGTTGGAATCACCTTCCGGAGCTAGAAATCTTTCAAAAGATGATGGAGCTGGCTTTGGCGGGACCTTGACATCAAAGGCCTTGGCGAAATCCTTCACCATTCACACTGCTTCGGCCATGGAAACTAGCTTGGCATTCTTCATTATGATATTCAAAGGTTCTTTCAGTCCTCAAATGAACCTGCCCATTAGCTGCTCTTCATACAGCGGTGGCGAGTGTTTGAGGAGGAGAGCGAACGCCTGATGATATTCTTTAATAGTTCTACTCCCCTGGGTTAACTCTAAGAATTCCTTCATTTTGGTTTCCAAAAATCCGGGAGGACAGAATCTCTTCCTTAGATAAATCTTGAGATCATTCCATGTCTAGGTGTTTCGATCTTCCAAACGGTTTGTCTGGCTGTGGTTTCTCCATGCCACTCTAGTTATTTTTACTATCTTCAGCCTTGCAAGAGCCATTTTACTCTTCTCATTGTACCTGGTGACATTGAAGTATTCTTCTATTGCTTCGATCCACTTCTCCACAGCCTCACCCAAGTTTTTCCCTTCACCCTTGAAAGGTCCAGGCTACGATCTATGAAGAGTTTTAGGAACATCCGGGTCGAGCTCTTCCTCATCGAGTTGGGGGTTAACATTCCCACCACGACGACCTTGATCCATGATCCTATCAATACGAAAATTCTTGTTAAGTCCCTTTTTTTCCCAAATTAACCAAGACGCTCAGGTGAAAAGACCATTTTATTTATAATTCAATTTCGACTTTAGATCCAACTGATTCTAGGGTTCTTTATAGTTTGGTCAGACCCCCACAAAATCTTGGAATAAAGATCCCTACTGCAAGAAGAACATACAAAACTCATTACCAGAGAATAATTCATTCATATTCTTAACACAATAATGGTCCATCAGACCGAAAATTTCATCTGAACATTCCTCCACGAGAATTTTAGTTATGTAGGTTCTCAATTTGTCATTCCCTAATTAGATCCATTGGGTCAAAGGTCAAACAACAGCAATCTGTCAACACAATCCACTAATCTAATAGTAATTTGCTGAAGTCGTAATCATCTTCTAGTTACTAACATCATCACTGGGATTCGTCCCATTCATCCTCATTGTGGCTTTGTTCAACTTATCTTCTTTCAATCAGAATTCAGAAATCATCATCTTTCAATCAGAATCCAAATCAATTCATCAATTCTCAACCAGAATTCAAAAATCATATCAACCAACATTCGAATTCATCCTTTGGATTGCATTTTTGCTTATAACTTCAAGGTCTTAGATTTACTCGTATATATTGTTAGTAAAGAGCTGGAGATATACCCATGGTATATACGGGTAGTTCACGGTCCTTGGAGCTAAAGGTAAATACCATCATATCTAGGCCTCAAGCAAGTTAGGGATTCCATATAATTGCGGTACTTTCATCTGAACACCCCATTTCCAATTTATGAATCTTCATTTTAAATATTAATTTGTATGAATTTCATCACCCAATTACAATCTTTTACTGGTACTTCATAAATTTTTAACATTTCTTCTTCTCGACTGATCCACTTTAGCTAATTCGCTATGATACCAGCTAAAAGATCCCTGCCCCCTTCGCACAACAAAAACTGGGGTGCTAGCAATAGAAGTAGCACTTCTTGCGCAGGGCATAGCCTCTCACTCGGGGCCTCACCCACACGGATATCCGGACAAGAGACTAATACCTCGGTTCTTCCAAAACCGAACCCGGAAAAACTTCCTTGGCCCAGAAAAAGCACGGGCGATTCCTCCAGAAAAATTTATTCTAACGTAGTCAAGAGCCTTGACTAAACCAAACTAATCCGACCGAGCTTATAAGTCTCATGGTCAGATCAAGGAAGAGACTTGCACTTGGATCATAGAGTCCAATGCTTTTTTCCTCATCTCAAGAGGCACAGCCGTTGATTCTTTTCCATAGAACAAGGGTTATTCAGGATTTACTTCAACTAACGTAACTTAACAGCATTGAGTCTCATTTTAGGGATCCATCATTCCGGCCTAACCCACCATCCAATCCCATGGATTAGCCAACCACTGTAGTGATAGGATCCATTTAGAAATTTGGTTATGTTTTGCTCCGGGTACCAAGGAAAAGAGTTCCCAGGCCCCCTAGCCGGCGCTTCAAGCAAACTTCAAGATAGTCACACCACTTATACACCCAATATAAAATTACCTGTTTCACAGATTCGGCTATCTTTAAAACAATATTCTAATGAAACCATAGTATCACTGATCATAATCCTCCAAAATATCTAGCTTGAATTCTAATTTCCAATCATTCCTTCATTGGTGTACCTATGGCATCATTGGCAACGAGAACGCTCACCACCTGTTCACTCAGGGGCCTTTTCAATAGTTCCTAGCTCATAGTACCCAGAAATAAAATCACATAAGAAAAATCTAGATGGACTCTCTGTTGAAGATCAACAAGATCAACCAATAGATCCATATAAAAGAGTCATGAACTCATCCGTTGAGGACCAACAAGGCCAATCAACCAGATCCATACCCGAGTTCAGAAAACAACTCTAACTCCTTATTACATTTTCTTCTTCGATGCACACGTGGGTATCTTTGTCGACCAAGAGCCCGAGCACCGTATGGTCAGCACCCTCTAGGCTCCTTCGTAGGTCACGTAGTGCTTCACTCATAGGCCGCTTTGTAGGTCACGTAGTGCTTCACTCATAGGCCGCTTCCTTGGTCCCTCATCCACCGTACCGGAAGCTCACCATTTAAATCGAACCGAGGCTAGTCAAGACCTTGGCCGACCTTGCTACGCAAGACATCCTCCATTGACTCTAGCTGTGTTGCAACTTTATCACTTAGGTCTCCACAACCTCATTCATAAGATGGTCAAAATGCTTCCCCAGCATTCTTGACATAAAACAGTCATTTAAAAACAAGTTTCATAAATACAATTTCTAATGAATTCTCATCTTACCACATTGTTTCACATCATTTCTCGTTATTCCAAAATTTTTCTACATCCCTTCACATTTCTATTCCACATCCAGTCATATGTATTCCCATCGTCCTTCATCCAATCACGTCATATTACATCTCATCACATCTATTCACATCACATCACATGACAACATATCCACATCACATCACATCACAACATATCCACATCACACCTCATCCATTCATAGCACATCACATCCATCTACATTCATTTAGATCCACATCACATCCACATACCATCACATCACGTTCACATCTATTTACATCACTTCACATCCATTCACATCTACCCAAGTCCACATCACATCACATCTCATCTATCCACATCATATTTCATCCATTCATATCTAACCAGATCCACATCACATCACATCCATTCACATTCATCACACCCATTCACATCCCACATTCATTCACATCTCATCACAGCCATCCTCATCTTATCACATCTCGTTCACATCCATCCACATCACATCACAATCATTTCCATCCACATTACATCACATCCACATCCATTCATTCATTCACATGCACATCTATAACATCACATCTCATTCTCATCCATTTCATCACATCACATCCTTTCACATATCATCACATCTCATCACATCCACTCACATCTCATCACATCACATTCACATCTCCTCTTATCACATTCACATCTCATTTAATCACATCGCATCCATTTACATCCCATCACATTCATTTACATTCATTCAGATCCACATCACATCTTATCACATCCACTTTTAGTACCGTTTTCTACTTTCGATACTGATAGGACTTTTCTAAGTTTCTGCCAATTGCTTGGCCTAGTTAAAGGTACTTTTTCTCGATCCCATTGAATCTACGTAAGTATCATAGTGTTGTTGAAGGTTTAAAAAGGAAAAATAAACCTTATCAGAATTGAATAGTAAAAACTCAGAAAGAGCATTTACGTATTGTAATTTCAATCCTGAAGCTTCATTAATGAGAACTAATTCTAAACTTTTGTTTACTCTTGGATCCTCGATCTGCCAAGGATTCCAAATTCTCTTTTCTGATGAATAAGAATTATCCAAGTTTTCTTGATGGATATTTTCATATTCTTTCTCGAATTTCTCAAAAAGTAAAAATATATTCAAAATTCTTCTTTTCGAGTAAAAGATTCATGGGATTTACAAAAATCAATTCTACCCATATTTCCCAATAAAATTAATAATGCTCAAAATTCCACTTTTGATAAATACTCATAATTTGAATTATGTCAAAAATTCCTCTTTTACCATTTAATTACTTGGATCTCAAATATCATGGGAATTTCTTTTTTTGCATAAAAATAAATTTACCAAAAATTTCTCTTTTATCATTCAATTACTTGGATCTCAATTATCATGGAAATTTCTCTTTTTGCATAAAAATAAATTTACCAAAAATTACTCTTTTCTCATAATCAAATAGTTATGCATAATTATAAAAAAAATCTATTAATTATGATCTTATTTTTGCATAGGATGTCCAATCCTAGAATATGATAGAAAGTCCTCTTTTAGCATTATGCATAAAAATAAGATATGTATTATTTTTTTAAAAATTTACCATAGCTTTGTTGGTATTACTGATAATTCTCAAATTTTTTTTCTAAAATAATTAAAGCTTGTTATGAAAATATGATAGTAGTTCCTCTTTTATGCTTAAAATCAAACTATGAATTTAAATCATAATTTTAACCACCATAAAATTATGATTATCCCACTAGATTAAGCTAATTTCAACATTCCTATTTTTCCAAATTGTTAGGATAATCCATTTCTCATTTACAATGAATTAGAGTAGTTTTCAACTACTCATAAACAATCTAAAAGAATTTACCATTATTTTAATAGCACAAAATCATGAAAATAATATTTTCTTAATCTCTAGTTTATCAAGCCTAGAGTTTAGCTTTGAATTAAGAGACTATCATTGAGAAGCATCCTTTTTCAAGGGATTTAGCCATAAAGATGGCTATTCTTTTAGGGAGAGAGATTTACTTAAAGAAAGCATTACAAATAAGCATAAAGATTAACTTTCTCTTAATTAAATATTAAGACTTTAAGGGAAAGCTTGATTTGAATTAAAACAATCATTTAGAAAGCTTATCAAGCTTGAGAGGGGTTGAGAAGAAGAAAGTTATTGAGAAAATTGAAAAAAACTCTAATTGCAGGACCAATCAATTGGTCCACCAAGAGGAGAAGAGCAACTCCAAGAGTTGTTGTAGAGAGAGAGAGCTCCAAGCTCCCAAGAGAGAGGAAAATTTAAGGAATAATAGAAAATATAATTATTTTAATATAATATTGGCATGGTATAGCTCCAATATTTAATTACAAATGACTGAGGTTCTATTTATAGGTGAGGGAGGCCGCTAACCAAGTCCAACTAGGTTCTAGAATTTTCCACGTTTAGTTTGACTCAATTTGGATAAGATTTGGACCAGTTTGGCTCCCTTTTTGATTTGGTTTGAGAGAGGAGAGATAAAAATATCATAATGTTTTTGAATTAAAAACCCTTCCACACATGTGAAAGAGGTGCCTACCTCAAGAGTCCCCCTTTCCTTACCAAGGTGTCAAAAATGCATCATTATTTTAAAATATCTCATTTTTTTAGTAATATCTCATAATTTTTATAACTAATAAACCTTGTACTCAGTCAACTCTTCATCTTATGTGAGCATTTACTCATTTTTGGGTATTTTCTTTTATTCTTTTGGATTTATCTCATCCCAACACTTGGATTAATCCAGTTGGCCCATTGGCACCTTAATTGGATCATAATCCAAATTTTTTTTGAAAATGTAGACTCTTAGGCTAAGGTCCCTTATACCATTTTTAGTTAATTCCTAATGCACATTGGAAAGTTCATTTTGAACTTCTATTTCATGGGAATCCATTTTAGACACTAGGAGGATTTTTATATCCAAAGATATCTCAATTTTGGATTATCTTTCTCTAGACATTTTCTATCTCTAGGCCAAAAGAGAGACAAACAAGATCTTTCTTCTATTTCAAAGAGGGAAATAATTACAAGAACAGAAGGGGAGGTTCTTACACCTTTACACCTCAAAAGCTGGAGGGAGGAATCTTACATACTGACCGAAGAAGATGTAGAGGATATAGTGAAAACATTAGAAATTGATCTCTTTGGAGCATTGGTTCTTGTGAAACATGAACAACCATGAAGTTTATGTAAATCAATTGTTAATGATTTTTCTCAAAAAATGATACAAAAATAAATTTTATGTTTTATCGATAAAATATCATTTTAAAAATTAAATTTTTCCTTCTTCCACAAGCCACACACTAGCGCTGGACATGCTTGTGGAGCCCTTTGTTTGTCATTCTCTTCCCACTAGCCGAGCGTGCACAATCTCTCACGGGACCATTTAATCTTCTTGAAGAGAATAATCAAAAACTCATGAAATATATCAAATATTAAAACAACTACTTGAATTAAATTGAAAATTAAAGCATATAACAAAACACAAGGCAAGAGAAAGAAAAACATCACCATCAACACAAGACTGGGTGCAATCTTTCCCCCCCTTGTGCGTGGCCTTCCCCACACACAAGAGTATTTTTATTAGCTTTCAACCGAAAATAGGCTATAGCCCCCAAAAATATACAAAGTGTGCTTTTAGAGAGCACGACACTCTTCCACAACAAAAATAGAGTGTCCCAAAAATTGGGGCTAGGGTAAAGCCTTTAGGCTTTAATAAATTCAACATTATAAATGTATTTTTCCCAATGTATCAAAATGGAAAAATCAACTACTAAGGTTACAAGCTATGCTTGTAAAAAATAAATATGATGCACATAAGAAAAACATTCTCCTCAACATTATTCATCAATCCTCGTAATCTTCATCACCTGAAAATATGAGCCCAATTAATAATTAAATTAATCCCACAAATATTAAACAGGCACAAACCATAACCAACTCATGACTACCAGGCGTAAGTACTCCAAGAATCACCCTGCCAATACAAACCTAACTGAAATAATCATAGATGGCTCCAAGCATACGTTATATACCGCACGTATTAATATTTATAGTAGTGTCACCCACGATATTAACCTAGCCGGCATGATGCAAGAGTAACCTAGGCATTCCCAAATTACTCAAGAGGAAAAAATAATATTTTTAAAGAGGACATAAAATATATTCTCATAACATCCCTTTTGCTTGAGTCTGCAATTGCCCTTAATCGCAGGTTTATTGGGCTTGAAAAGAACGAAGGATCTCAGGATAAGCTCGGAAAAATTTCTCAGGCTTCCATTTTGCATCTTCTTGACGATGGTTTTTGAATGTCAAAAGATATTTGATTAACATGGATCATAACAGTCCCCCCTGTTGGGAATCAACTGTCTTTAATTGCGCAATCAATGAGTGGATGGCTTCATGGCACAAGTGGAGGACAAGATCATCACATCAAACAATTTCTGAAAATGAAACCAAACAAGTGAACGCATGTGAAAAGGATCTAAGTGTCCCATTCCACAGAGGTACCTTCCACATACAAATACTCGCTGGTGAAAGATAGAAGACATAGATATGGCTGGTGTAGCCATGTGAAACCAATCTAATGTCCCATACTATAGATTAATTCCACAAGACACTACCTTAAGAATAGAAGTTTGAGACGGAGTAGCTAATTTCCTCTGAAACTTTCATTCTGACATAACTTTTCTCTATCCTTAAAATTAGACTACAAGTCTTATTTCAAAAATGAATTAGGTCGAAATGGAAATTCTTATCAACTTAAGATTGAAAAATAATCACTAACATTACTGTCAATAACTTCATGAATTCTAGGGATTTGTTCTTGATCTTAATCTTGTAATTGTCTAACTAAATTCAAAACTTATAATCTTTGAATAGGTTTATAATTCTTGAATTTGTGAATCTTACTTGTAAACAATGAAATCTAAAGGGGATCTTGATCTTAAGCTTAATCTTAAACTTGAAATTAGAACTTGAAGAAAGATAGACATCTTGCACCCTAGTTGATAGCAAGAACTTGATATACTAGTAATGAATCTTGGCTTAGATCAAAAATACTTGAACGGACGAAAATTGAGAGATTAATCATAATTATAATTCTTGAATAAATCTTGTTCTTAAGGGGTTTAAATCTTCTGGTTGAATATATCTTTGACTTAGAGCAATTCTTGGTCTAGAAAGAATCTTATACTTGGATAGATCTTAAACTAGAACACTTGAAAATTTAGACAAAACTTTACTTGAATTGGTATAAACTTCGTAATTGTGATTGGTATACAACTTAAGCTTGGTTTCTAGTCACTTGAGAGCTATTTCTTTACTTTTCTCATCATCACTAAATTCGATGGTGAAGTAATTGATAACTTGAATCAAAGACTGGAGAAACTTGATTGGTTCTTGAATCTTCAAATTGGTCTTAATCTTCTATGAAATGTCTAGTAATCATTTTTACTTGAATTTGGGCAACTAGATCTTGAAGATAAATTTTGCTAATCTTGTCTCGATCTTTCTAGTTAGGTCACAGTATCTAAAATTCTTTTCAGGAGCTAAAGTTTTCTAACTAGGTCTAGAAGAAAAGAATATTCAAAAAACAGATATAAAAGCAAACAAGAAATTGTATACAATAAATATTTTTTTTAACACATGCCTCCACCTTTGGTGCGTTAACCTCTTCGGTGTCAAGCATGTCCTTTGGTGCAATTTGGTTCTTCCTTTTAGTTGGGCAATATTTAGCATAATGTTCGATCATCTTACACCTGAAACACTTGACAATAGACATCTTGGATATGATGTCATTGGTTGGGCTATGCATGTCAGATGCTTCCATAGTTTTAATTTTCTTCTTAATATATTTGTTCATTCTAGACAGATGTCGTTCAATCTTTCTTTGAAAGTTGTCCCGATTCTCTCGTTCTTGATTCAAAAGAATATGGAGAGAATCAAGCTGTTCTTAAATAGTACGACGGTGCTGCGGATATTTACCCATTTCTTGATAATTAAAAGGAATAGGAAAAATGTAAAACAAGAGAAAAGATAGGGTTTCTTATCTCATATGGAACGTTGAGCTAGATGTGAGTCCTGCCAAGTTAGCTCAATACACAAATGCATAATTTTTCAAGAAATAATCCATGTATCCTTTAAAATTAGAAAACTAGCCGTAGGTTAAAGCAACATTTTAATGATATCTTCACTAACAAGCTGTTTATATTAAATAAAATGGTCTTTTCACCTGAGCGTCTTGGTTAATTTAGGAAAAAAAGGGACTTAACAAGAATTTTCGTATTGATAGGATCATGGATCAAGGTCGTCGTGGTGGGAATGTTAACCCCCAACTCGATGAGGAAGAGCTCGACCCGGATGTTCCTAAAACTCTTCATAGATCGTAGCCTGGACCTTTCAAGGGTGAAGGGAAAAACTTGGGTGGGGCTGTGGAGAAGTGGATCGAAGCAATGGAAGAATACTTCAATGTCACCGGGTACAATGAGAAGAGTAAAATGGCTCTTGCAAGGCTGAAGATAGTAAAAATAACTAGAGTGGCATGGAGAAACCACTGCGAGACAAACCGTTTGGAAGATCGAAACACCTAGACATGGAATGATCTCAAGATTTATCTAAGGAAGAGATTCTGTCCTCCCGGATTTTTGGAAACCAAAATGAACGAATTCTTAGAGTTAACCTAGGGGAGTAGAACTATTAAAGAATATCATCAGGCGTTCGCTCTCCTCCTCAAACACTCGCCACCGCTGTATGAAGAGCAGCTGATGGCCAGGTTCATTCGAGGACTGAAAGAACCTTTGAATATCATAGTGAAGAATGCCAAGCCAGTTTCCATGGCCGAAGCAGTGTGAATGGCGAAGGATTTCGCAAGGCCTTTGATGTTAAGGTCCCGCCAAAGCCAACACCATCATCTCTTGAAAGATTTCTAGCTCCGGAAGGTGATTCCAACTTTCCACCACCTAAGAGACAACAAGGTCAATCTCAGAATATGGGAAGTTCCAAAATGGAAGAAAGGTCCTTTTCCCGGAACTCAATCCCCTGGAATTCAACTTCAGAAGTTCCACCCTTGAACAAAGAAGTGAAATGCTATAACTGTCAAGGATTTGGACATTGCAGTATGGATTTCCCAACTCCTTTTGGATCAAGGTTTTCGAGGCAAGGAAGTCAGAGACTAAGGTTCCAGACTCTAGCTCCTTCCCTCCAGAGTAATCACATTCCTTTCCGTCAAAATCAGGGAAATCCCAGAGGTAGACCCTCTAACACAATCTGGAAAACATTCCTCCTCAATGCACCAAGTTACATACAATCTAGGTATTACGACTGTTGTGGCGATAAGTTATTACATATTAATAACGTGAAATGTTCCCTCACTCACCTAATCTAACACGAAACCTATAAAGCTTGGGTTTGCAATCCCAAAAGGAATCCTCACGCTATCCTATGGTGGATTAACCATCATATCTAGTTTCCCCAACTCTATAACTTAAGAGTTGGTTGCCTTGGGTGGGGGAATACCTAATTTCCCCATAACGATCACTGCGGAATGGTTGTCCCCCAAGAGAATAAGTCCCTTGGTTTATTTTACAACAATTTTAGAATTTATTATTGGTCTTGTTGTAATCTTACATCATATTTTCACGTAGCAATCCATGCAATAAAGTACACATTCTTACATAATAAAAATAACCTTTATTTCTTCTCTTTATTTCTTCTCTTTATTTAGTCAAAATTTCCCTAGCTAAATGCATCAAACAATCCTTTCTTAATTAAAAAAAACCTTTTCTTTCTTCTCTTTATTTAGTCAAAAATTCCCTAGCTTTATGCATCAGATAATCCTTTCTTAATCAAAGACTTCTAAGGTTTTGTCCCACTTACACAATGAGGGGGAGGCCCCCAATAATCACGGTTAAGGGGAGGTGAACCCCGGTCCTCTGCTTCCTTGGGAATGATTGGCGACTACCATCACTTGACGTCCCATTGTCACCTCACCATGATCATCCGTTCTTAGACAACCCCTTCTTTATGGCTCCACACGTCACCACTAGACACCCTAGGAACATAAGCCATACGCTTTCAATGTTTGGCATGGATCTCCTTTTAAGGGTAATAAGGGTCATAAATATTTGGTGGGAACCCTCTTGCTTATAAAAGAAATACTCACCCACTATGTTATGAATATTTTTGATGTAGGAAATGAGAACTAAATACTCCACTTCATCTAGTTTGGAAAAGAAAATAAATTTGAAAGAGATTTTTTTTAAATGCTATCCTATGTGGATAGAGAGAGAGAGAGAGAGAGAGAGAGAGAGAGAGAGAGAGAGAGAGAGAGAGAGAGAGAGAGAGAGAGATAATTCAAATCCGACTTTAGATCCAACTGATTCTAGGGTTCTTTATAGTTTGGTCAGACCCCCACAAAATCTTGGAATAAAGATCCCTACTGCAAGAAGAACATACAAAACTCATTACCAGAGAATAATTCATTCATATTCTTAACACAATAATGGTCCATCAGACCGAAAATTTCATCTGAACATTCCTCCACGAGAATTTTAGTTATGTAGGTTCTCAATTTGTCATTCCCTAATTAGATCCATTGGGTCAAAGGTCAAACAACAGCAATCTGTCAACACAATCCACTAATCTCATAGTAATTCGCTGAAGTCGTAATCATCTTCTAGTTACTAACATCATCACTGGGATTCGTCCCATTCATCCTCATTGTGGCTTTGTTCAACTTATCTTCTTTCAATCAGAATTCAGAAATCATCATCTTTCAATCAGAATCCAAATCAATTCATCAATTCTCAACCAGAATTCAAAAATCATATCAACCAACATTCGAATTCATCCTTTGGATTGCATTTTTGCTTATAACTTCAAGGTCTTAGATTTACTCGTATATATTGTTAGTAAAGAGCTGGAGATATACCCATGGTATATACGGGTAGTTCACGGTCCTTGGAGCTAAAGGTAAATACCATCATATCTAGGCCTCAAGCAAGTCAGGGATTCCATATAATTGCTGTACTTCCATCTGAACACCCCATTTCCAATTTATGAATCTTCATTTTAAATATTAATTTGTATGAATTTTATCACCCAATTACAATCTTTTACTGGTACTTCATAAATTTTTAACATTTCTTCTTCTCGACTGATCCACTTTAGCTAATTCGCTATGATACCAGCTAAAAGATCCCTACCCCCTTCGCACAACAAAAACTGGGGTGCTAGCAATAGAAGTAGCACTTCTTGCACAGGGCATAGCCTCTCACTCGGGGCCTCACCCACACGGATATCCGGACAAGAGACTAATACCTCGGTTCTTCCAAAACCGAACCCGGAAAAACTTCCTTGGCCCAGAAAAAGCACGGGCGATTCCTCCAGAAAAATTTATTCTAACGTAGTCAAGAGCCTTGACTAAACCAAACTAATCCGACCGAGCTTATAAGTCTCATGGTCAGATCAAGGAAGAGACTTGCACTTGGATCATAGAGTCCAATGCTTTTTTCCTCATCTCAAGAGGCACAGCCGTTGATTCTTTTCCATAGAACAAGGGTTATTCAGGATTTACTTCAACTAACGTAACTTAACAGCATTGAGTCTCATTTTAGGGATCCATCATTCCGGCCTAACCCACCATCCAATCCCATGGATTAGCCAACCGCTGTAGTGATAGGATCCATTTAGAAATTTGGTTATGTTTTACTCCGGGTACCAAGGAAAAGAGTTCCCAGGCCCCCTAGCCGGCGCTTCAAGCAAACTTCAAGATAGTCACACCACTTACACACCCAATATGAAATTACCTGTTTCACAGATTCAGCTATCTTTAAAACAATCTTCTAATGAAACCATAGTATCACTGATCATAATCCTCCAAAATATCTAGCTTGAATTCTAATTTCCAATCATTCCTTCATTGGTGTACCTATGGCATCATTGGCAACGAGAACGCTCACCACCTGTTCACTCAGGGGCCTTTTCAATAGTTTCTAGCTCATAGTACCCGGAAATAAAATCACATAAGAAAAATCTAGATGGACTCTCTATTGAAGATCAGCAAGATCAACCAATAGATCCATATAAAAGAGTCATGAACTCATCCGTTTGAGGACCAACAAGGCCAATCAACCAGATCCATACCCGAGTTCAGAAAACAACTCTAACTCCTTATTACATTTTCTTCTTCGATGCACACGTGGGTATCTTTGTCGACCAAGAGCCCGAGCACCGTATGGTCAGCACCCTCTAGGCTCCTTTGTAGGTCACGTAGTGCTTCAGTCATAGGCCGCCTTGTAGGTCACGTAGTGCTTCACTCATAGGCCGCTTCCTTGGTCCCTCATCCACCGTACCGGAAGCTCACCATTTAAATCGAACCGAGGCTAGTCAAGACCTTGGCCGACCTTGCTACGCGAGACATCCTCCATTGACTCTCCGTCAGCTGTGTTGCAACTTTATCACTTAGGTCTCCACGACCTCATTCATAAGATGGTCAAAATGCTTCCCCAGTATTCTTGACATAAAACAGTCATTTAAAAACAAGTTTCATAAATACAATTTCTAATGAATTCTCATCTTACCACATTGTTTCACATCATTTCTCGTTATTCCAAAAATTTTCTACATCCCTTCACATTTCTATTCCACATCCAGTCATATGTATTCCCATCGTCCTTCATCCAATCACATCATATTACATCTCATCACATCTATTCACATCACATCACATGACAACATATCCACATCACATCACATCACAACATATTCACATCACACCTCACCCATTCATAGCACATCACATCCATCTACATTCATTTAGATCCACATCACATCCACATACCATCACATCACGTTCACATCTATTTACATCACTTCACATCCATTCACATCTACCCAAGTCCACATCACATCACATCTCATCTATCCACATCATATTTCATCCATTCATATCTAACCAGATCCACATCACATCACATCCATTCACATTCATCACACCCATTCATATCCCACATTCATTCACATCTCATCACAGCCATCCTCATCTTATCACATCTCGTTCACATCCATCCACATCACATCACAATCATTTCCATCCACATTACATCACATCCACATCCATTCATTCATTCACATGCACATCTATAACATCACATCTCATTCTCATCCATTTCATCACATCACATCCTTTCACATATCATCACATATCATCACATCCACTCACATCTCATCACATCACATTCACATCTCCTCTTATCACATTCACATCTCATTTAATCACATCGCATCCATTTACATCCCATCACATTCATTTACATTCATTCAGATCCACATCACATCTTATCACATCCACTTTTAGTACCGTTTTCTACTTTCGATACTGATAGGACTTTTCTAAGTTTCTGCCAATTGCTTGGCCTAGTTAAAGGTACTTTTTCTCGATCCCATTGAATCTACGTAAGTATCATAGTGTTGTTGAAGGTTTAAAAAGGGAAAATAAACCTTATCAGAATTGAATAGTAAAAACTCAGAAAGAGCATTTACGTATTGTAATTTCAATCCTTAAGCTTCATTAATGAGAACTAATTCTAAACTTTTGTTTACTCTTGGATCCTCGATCCGCCAAGGATTCCAAATTCTCTTTTCTGATGAATAAGAATTATCCAAGTTTTCTTGATGGATATTTTCATATTCTTTCTCGAATTTCTCAAAAAGTAAAAATATATTCAAAATTCTTCTTTTCGAGTAAAAGATTCATGGGATTTACAAAAATCAATTCTACCCATATTTCCCAATAAAATTAATAATGCTCAAAATTCCACTTTTGATAAATACTCATAATTTGAATTATGCCAAAAATTCCTCTTTTACCATTTAATTACTTGGATCTCAAATATCATGGGAATTTCTTTTTTTGCATAAAAATAAATTTACCAAAAATTTCTCTTTTATCATTCAATTACTTGGATCTCAATTATCATGGAAATTTCTCTTTTTGCATAAAAATAAATTTACCAAAAATTACTCTTTTCTCATAATCAAATAGTTATGCATAGTTATAAAAAAATCTATTAATTATGATCTTATTTTTGCATAGGATGTCCAATCCTAGAATATGATAGAAAGTCCTCTTTTAGCATTATGCATAAAAATAAGATATGCATTATTTTTTAAAAAATTTACCATAGCTTTGTTGGTATTACTGATAATTCTCAAATTTTTTTTCTAAAATAATTAAAGCTTGTTATGAAAATATGATAGTAGTTCCTTTTTTATGCTTAAAATCAAACTATGAATTTAAATCATAATTTTAACCACCATAAAATTATGATTATCCCACTAGATTAAGCTAATTTCAACATTCCTATTTTTCCAAATTGTTAGGATAATCCATTTCTCATTTACAATGAATTAGAGTAGTTTTCAACTACTCATAAACAATCTAAAAGAATTTACCATTATTTTAATAGCACAAAATCATGAAAATAATATTTTCTTAATCTCTAGTTTATCAAGCCTAGAGTTTAGCTTTGAATTGAAAAAAACTCTAATTGCAGGACCAATCAATTGGTCCACCAAGAGGAGAAGAGCAACTCCAAGAGTTGTTGTAGAGAGAGAGAGCTCCAAGCTCCCAAGAGAGAGGAAAATTTAAGGGATAATAGAAAATATAATTATTTTAATATAATATTAGCATGGTATAGCTCCAATATTTAATTACAAATGACTGAGGGTCTATTTATAGGTGAGGGAGGCCGCTAACCAAGTCCAACTAGGTTCTAGAATTTTCCACGTTTAGTTTGACTCAATTTGGATAAGATTTGGACCAGTTTGGCTCCCTTTTTTATTTGGTTTGAGAGAGGAGAGATAAAAATATCATAATATTTTTGAATTAAAAACCCTTCCACACATGTGAAAGAGGTGCCTACCTCAAGAGTCCCCCTTTCCTTACCAAGGTGTCAAAAATGCATCATTATTTTAAAATATCTCATTTTTTTAGTAATATCTCATAATTTTTATAACTAATAAACCTTGTACTCAGTCAACTCTTCATCTTATGTGAGCATTTACTCATTTTTGGGTATTTTCTTTTATTCTTTTGGATTTATCTCATCCCAACACTTGGATTAATCCAGTTGGCCCATTGGCACCTTAATTGGATCATAATCCAATTTTTTTTTGAAAATGTAGACTCTTAGGCTAAGGTCCCTTATACCATTTTCAGTTAATTCCTAATGCACATTGGAAAGTTCATTTTGAACTTCTATTTCATGGGAATCCATTTTAGACACTAGGAGGATTTTTATATCCAAAGATATCTCAATTTTGGATTATCTTTCTCTAGACATTTTCTCTCTCTAGGCCAAAAGAGAGACAAACAAGATCTTTCTTCTATTTCAAAGAGGGAAATAATTACAAGAACAGAAGGGGAGGTTCTTACACCTTTACACCTCAAAAGCTGGAGGGAGGAATCTTACATACTAACCAAAGAAGATGTAGAGGATATAGTGAAAACATTAGAAATTGATCTCTTTGGAGCATTGGTTCTTGTGAAACATGAACAACCATGAAGTTTATGTAAATCAATTGTTAATGATTTTTCTCAAAAAATGATACAAAAATAAATTTTATGTTTTAATATTATCGATAAAATATCATTTTAAAAATTAAATTTTTCCTTCTTCCACAAGCCACACACTAGCGCTGGACATGCTTGTGGAGCCCTTTGTTTGTCATTCTCTTCCCACTAGCCGAGCGTGCACAATCTGTCACACGGGACCATTTAAACTTCTTGAAGAGAATAATCAAAAACTCATGAAATATATCAAATATTAAAACAACTACTTGAATTAAATTGAAAATTAAAGCATATAACAAAACACAAGGCAAGAGAAAGAAAAACATCACCATCAACACAAGACTGGGTGCAATCTTTCCCCCCCTTGTGCGTGGCCTTCCCCACACACAAGAGTATTTTTATTAGCTTTCAACCAAAAATAGGCCATAGCCCCCAAAAATATACAAAGTGTGCTTTTAGAGAGCACGACACTCTTCCACAACAAAAATAGAGTGTCCCAAAAATTGGGGCTAGGGTAAAGCCTTTAGGCTTTAATAAATTCAACATTATAAATGGACAAATGTTACATTCAGCTACAAATTTAGCTACATCATTCTTCAAATGAGGCCAATAGAATTCTCGAGAAAAACAACATTATTCACAAGAATTTGACTAAAGTCTCAAAATTTCTCTTGCTAAAAATCTGTAGAAGAAATCCAAACTAACTATATGTACATGGAATCCTTTTCCATAAAATATGATGGGAATAGTCAAAAAAATATTTTCTTTTGTAAAACATTTTACTCATCTCATTTGTAAAGCTTTAGGCTTATTTGAAAGCTTTTAAAGCTTAGTCACAAAGCATAAAATATATATATATATATATATATATATATATATTTTTAAAATCTATGAAGCTTTTATGCTGATTAATAAGCTTAATAAAGCTTTTAGCTAATATAAACTTTTAGATAATATAAGCTTTTAGCTAATATAATCGGGGTCTGAAAATTCCTCCCCTCTGAATTCGCAGCGCTCGCCGCCGGCCGGCCGGATGGAGAAAGGAGTGCGTTGCCACCCGGGTATGACCGGAGGGAGAGAGAGAGGGAGAGAAATAGATCAATTGGAAATTATATATATATATATATATATGGCTTTTACTCATTTCTCACAGGCGCTTTTACTAATTGAGAGAAATTAAGAAAAATCCATCACCTCCCACCCTTGATTATAGAATTCAGACAGTCTTATTGGTTTAGCAATCATGCTATGACTCTCCATGCTCCTCTCCTTGCTCTTTCAATCCATACGGACAAATTAAGAAGAGGATTTGTAATAAAGTAGGAACTTTATTCAATAGGGTTAATAATGGGATAAGTCCATGTATAAAAGAGGGGACTTGGACCATGGTTGTAACTTTTGATGATCATTTTTAGAAATGGAAACTTATGTTTCTTGGAGCTCATGGCTTCTCTCTTGGCTTGTGGAAGGCTATTTCCATTCTCTTGGTGAGAGACTAAACACACTTAGGCATCATGTTTACATGGTGATTACTCATATTTTTCATGCATTACATCCCTTCATTCCAATTGGTATCAGAGCTCTTGATTTTGATCATGGGCATGCATGGGTTGTTGGGAAAATTTGCTTGAAAATTTGAGTTTCTTTTAATATTTTTTTTCTCATTTTCTTGTAATCCTTGAGTGATTCTTGACAAATCTTCTCTAATCTTGCTTAATCCCATGGATATGGTGAGCATTTCATGGAAATTGCTTGAATTTTGAGTGATTTTGGCCAATTTTGTCATTTTTGGACCAAATTTTGGGTCTCTGGACCAAAAATTTGGGGCAATCGGGCCAAAACTTAGGGCAAGTGACTAATTGCAATTAACTTTTCTGCTAATCACATTTAGTAATCATCTTCTTCTTCCTCAAGCTTTCCATAGCCATGGGATGCTCTTCCTTTATCCGTTTTGATGCCAAACCTTAGGGTTTTTGTAGAGCTTCTTGAGATCTTTCATTTGAGCCTCTTTCTTGCAAATTTTTTCTCAAGATTTGGGAGCTTGTGAACCTTTCTCCATGGCTGAAAGTTGAGCTTTCATTGCCAAGTTCTACTCAACATAGATGGCTGTGCAAGCATCATATTATGGTGATTTCTTCTCTCAATGAGCATGGAGACTAGCAATGGGGCTGAATTTTCTCTTCCACGTTGAATTTTGGGCTGATTTTCGTTGATTTTCATCACCTCTTCCATGCCTCCTCCAAGCTATGAAGCTTAGCCACAAGCTTCATGAAGGATTGCTAAGTGTTTTAGCCCTTTTTGGTGAGATTTTGGGGAGCATTTCATGGCCAATGGAGAGGGAGAAATGGTGTTCTTTGGCTGCAAATCAGGGAGCAAAAAGAGGCTACGTTTTTCTTCAACAAGAGGCTTCTTCAACATTTTCTACCATTGAAGCTTTCCGGATGACATTGGTGAGTGGTTTGATCAATTTCTTGCAAGTTTGAAGCATTTGGTGGAGCTTGGGAATGGATTAGGGTTGGACACATTCAAACTCCCCTAATTTTCAGAAATTAACCATTAAAGCTTGACCATTCACATGCCAATATTGCTTCTCCATGCATTATTGATGGCAATGGTGAAAGGAATTGATTCCACATGAGCTTGGCCAATTCATAGATCACATTTTGGGGGATTTTCTTCATTATGTCTCATTTGGCATGCCATTGATGGAATAGCAAGCTTATGCAATGTTTTTGGAGTCCCTCATGCTCATCTTGATGCCATATGGACACTATGGATGCTATACATAGCCATGCCAATGCTATGTTTTACACATGGGCATAAGAGAGCATAAGTTTTGGAAGCATGCATTTGTCAATATGATGTGAAAGGGATTGTTGGAATGCAATTGCAAATGCCTTGATTGTGGTTAACAAATGCTTATGCAAATGCCATGGTGAGGGCATTGTGAATTGTTGGTTTGTGTTGGAGCTTTTGGATGATGGATTGAGGCATGAGTCCATGCTTTATTGATGAGTTCTAAATTGTAAAAGGGCATGAGTCATGCTCAATACTTGTAAGCCAACAAACTTGTTCTATCATTTGATATTATCCACATCATTTTGTACCTACACTCACCATTACTACCACTTCAAGTTTCTATAGAATCTAGCAATGTGTGAGGGTACCTTGGCATTGGTTGGAGAGGCCAAGGGGAGAATGGCTTGAACTCTTTGTGCTGTGATTGCTTGGTAAAGCGGTACAAAGGGGGATTAGGTACACCGGTGTGAAGAAATGGCCTCAACCTTCACCTTGGAGGAAAACTTGGTGAAGGGGTGAGAAGAGCTTGGCCGGGAGATCGGCAAGCTTCAACGCGCGTCCTCAACAATCCTCACCATCGACTTTGTGGATGCATTTGGGCAATGGGGCCCCTTTTCTGCCATATTGTGTGGATATTGCAAATGCTTTGATGGACAAAGAGTGCATATGATCTTTCATGACATTGTGGGATACAAAGAGTATTGCATTGTGATTTGAGAAGTTGCATTTTCATTTGAGATTTGGTTCCAATTACAAAGGAGACTCTGGCGGAATTTTTCCAACAAGGGAGCCAAACAAGCTTATTGATTGGAGATTTACCCCATGGATACACTTGAAGAGTTATTCACAACTTCCAAGGGGAGAAACACCAATCATTTGTAGTCGGATTGAGCTTTGGGACCGAATTTTGGGAATTTCTAGGATTTTACAAAACCCTAATTCAGTCCTAGGGTTTTTGGGATTAGGTCCGAGTGATTACACGACTCTATTCTACTCCTTGAGAGTTTTCAAATGAGCCATAGAACCCCTTAATCGGATATCACAATCTCGGTCAAAGTAGTCATGTTGACTTTCTGGTCAAAGTCAAACAGAATATACTTCCACTTTGACTGAATCAAAATGCTTTTAGGGGTAGGTTCTATCTTCCGTTAGCTTTCTATAGAGCTGTCAAAATCCTAATTCCGACATATATTTTGCGTTTTAGAGCCAAATTACCACTTTCAGCTGTCCCGCACAAACCCTAAAACAGAGAGTACTTGCCCACACCTAATTCTTACTGTGTTCATTTGGGAGGATAGTAGACACCATTACCTACCCATAGAACCTTCTTTTGTCCAATTCTGACATCATTTGGGCATTCTACCAACATCTTGCATTTCTTCACTATGCCGAAGGGAAGACCACACAAGGGTGGGGATGTTGTGCAAGAAATGATCATTGGTGATGAGGACATGGAAGGTAATATGGATGCAAGGGATGCATTCATCAATGAAGACAATGGGGGCAATGTATATAATCAAATTTCTCAAGGGACACAAGCGGCGGTTAACCATGACACCCTCATGCAAATGCTTGTACAACGGTTGGAGACCTTAGACTCCAAGCTTGATTCTCATTTTGAAACATTATCCTCACGGATTGGTGTGATGGAGGACAAGTTTGGGAAGTCTCAAGCACAAGAAAAGCATGGGAATTATGGTGACTATGAGCAAAGAAAAGGCAAGGGCATCTTGAATGAGGATTCCATGAAGGCCGTACAAGAGGATCCATTGGGAGCATCCACTCGGGGATTCATGGCGGATGCACGGAGACCTCTTGTCAAGGACATGTTTCCTCCTTCCCCTCTTGCTTATAAAAGAAATACTCACCCACTATGTTATGAATATTTTTGATGTAGGAAATGAGAACTAAATACTCCACTTCATCTAGTTTGGAAAAGAAAATAAATTTGAAAGAGATTTTTTTTAAATGCTATCCTATGTGGAGAGAGAGAGAGAGAGAGAGAGAGAGAGAGAGAGAGAGAGAGAGAGAGAGAGAGAGAGAGAGAGCAGGTGAGGGACATGGAGTGAGTGTGAGAGAGCTGGAGAGAGAGTGAGTGGGTGGAGAGAGTTGGGGAGGAGCGAGTGGGTGGAGAGAGCAGGGGAGGGAGCAATAGTGAGAGCGAGAGAGCAAGGGAGGGAGAGGAAGTGAGTTTAAGAGAGCTAGAGAGGGAGTGAGTGTGCAAGGGCTGGAGAGGGAGAAAAGTGAGCAAGAGAGTAGGTGAGGGAGAGGGAGGGAGAGTGAGAGAGTGAGTGAGTGAGTGAGAGAGAGAGAGAGAGAGAGAGAGAGAGAGAGATAGAGAGTAGGTGAGGGAGAGGGAGCGAGAGAGAGAGTTGGAGAGGGAGAGGGCATGAGAGTGAGCAAGAGAGTGGGTGAGGAAGAGTGAGTGAGAGTGAGAGAGCTAGAGAAGGAGAGGGGTTGTATGAGGGGGTGCCAAGAGATTGAGTGAATGTGGAAGCTAGAGAGAAAGAGGGAGCATGTGAGGGGTTGGCAAGAGATTGAGTGAACGAGATAGATGGAGAGGGAGAGGGGTTGGCAATAGAGACTGAGAGGGGGTTTAAATAGGGGATAAGGGGGAGGGGCTAGTACATGGGCTAGCCACTAGGAGAAGAAGAAAAGGCGATTGTGTTATGATTCATGTTAATCAAATATCTTTTGACATTCAAAAACCATCCTCAAGAAGATGCAAAATGGAAGCCCGATAAATTTTTTCGAGCTTATCCTGAGATCCTTCGTTCTTTTCAAACCCAACAAACCTGCAAATTGAGGGCAATTGCAAACTCAAGCAAGAGGGATGTTATGAGAATATATTTTAAGTCCTCTTTAAAAATATTATTTTTCCCTCTTGAGTAATTTGGGGACGCCTAGGTTACTCTTGCAACATGCCGGCTAGGTTAATATCGTGGGTGACACCACTATAAATATTAATACGTGTGGTATATGACGTATGCTTGGGGCCATCTATGATTATTTCAGTTAGGTTTGTATTGGCAGGGTGATTCCTGGAGTACTTACGCCTGGTAGTCATGAGTTGGTTATGGTTTGTGCTTGTTTAATATTTATGAAATTAATTTAATTATTAATTAGGCTTATATTTTCAGGTGATGAAGATTATGAGGATTGATGAATAATGTTGAGGAGAATGTTTTTCTTATGTGCATCATATTTATTTTTTACAAGCATAGCTTGTAACCTTAGTAGTTGATTTTTCCATTTTGATACATTGGGAAAAATACATTTATAATGTTGAATTTATTAAAGCCTAAAGGCTTTACCCTAGCCTCAATTTTTGGGACACTCTATTTTTGTTGTGGAAGTGTCGTGCTCTCTAAAAGCACACTTTGTATATTTTTGGGGGCTATGGCCTATTTTCGGTTGAAAGCTAATAAAAATACTCTTGTGTGTGGGGAAGGCCACGCACAAGGGGGGGAAGATTGCACCCACTTGATGGTGATGTTTTTCTTTCTCTTGCCTTATGTTTTGTTATATGCTTTAATTTTCAATTTAATTCAAGTAGTTATTTTAATATTTGATATATTTTATGAGTTTTTGATTATTCTCTTCAAGAAGATTAAATGGTCCCGTGACAATGGTATTAGAGCTTTGGTGTAATTTAATTTTCTTGAATGCAGTCAAAAGAGGTGAAAGAGACAAAAACAGAGGTGATTTTGGTAATTTTCTTGAATTTAAATTAAAGAAGAACACGTTTAGGGATTTTTGTTTATGTATGGATGAAATAAAGCTTGTTTTTAACCATTGGGTAATCAATCTCCATCAATCTATTGCCCAAAGGGTAAAACTAGGTGGAAAACCATTAGTGGGTTTCCCAAAACCATAAAACCACCTTCCTCTTCACTAATCCTAGAATGAAGGGATGTAATGCATGAAAAATATGAGTAATCACCATGTAAACATGATGCCTAAGTGTGTTTAGTCTCTCACCAAGAGAATGGAAATAGCCTTCCACAAGCCAAGAGAGAAGCCATGAGCTCCAAGAAACATAAGTTTCCATTTCTAAAAATGATCATCAAAAGTTACAACCATGGTCCAAGTCCCCTCTTTTATACATGGACTTGTCCCATTATTAACCCTATTGAATAAAGTTCCTACTTTATTGCAAACCATCCCTTCCCAAAGATTTTGTCCTCAAAATCAATAACATGTACAATCTCAAAGTATGAGACTCTAATGTAATCAATGGGAAGTGGTTAAGAGTTCTCAAGTACATCCAAAGCACATATACAATGAAAATCCAGATGTATACAAGTCCACAAAGCTTCAAGCCCAAAGTGTATGAGTGGGACTGTTATGACAGCCCTTCTAGTCGATGAAGACCCTTGAAAATCCTTCATTTAGACTCCATATATTGGGCTGAAAATGATATGTACACTCAGCCATATGTAGCCCACATCATAATCTTTCATTAGGATACGCCATGAAGCTTGTTGGAGTAGAAAAATAGGCCCAATAGTAGACCTTCCCCATTCTTTGGTATCAAATTGATGTATCCCATTCTTTGGCTGTCCACCCCCAAATGATGTAGGAGTTCTTGGATTAGAGGATGGTAATGTAGAGGTAGGACCTTTCCCAAAATTGTAAGAAGTAGTGGTTGGTTTGAGTGTGTCTTTGGTGAAGGTCATGGGCTGAGACCTCTTGTACTTTGGCTCATAGAGTTCGGCTAACCTCATAGCTTCTTTGAGAGAGCTAGGCCTTTGAGCCGACACATCCGCCTTGATGAAGTGTTCAAGCCCATGCACAAACTTTTTCATCTTCATGTCTTCACTCAAGCCTTCCACGTACATTGAAAGCTTCAAAAATCTCTTGATGTAACCTCTCACCATCATCCCCTTTTGAGAAAGCTCATACCATTCTTCATGGTATCGGTCGAGCACTAAGGGTGAAATGAAGGCCAAGTTCATCTCCCGCTTCAATCCTTCCCAAGTTGATGGCGTGTTCCCTTGTTTGACCAAGTGCCTCCACCATTGATGAGCATAATCTTCAAGATGTAAGGAGGAAAATTGTACCATATCACGCTCACTTTTTGGGTAAAGTTGGAAATAGGTGTCAAGCTTGGTAGCCCACTCCTCCAACTCTTGCAGAGATGACCCGTCACCTTTGAACTTTGATAGTGAGATTTTGTCTTTGACATCCTTGGAAGATATGTGGGATGGGTTATCATGTTGGGTAGAGGGCTTGAATCTTTGCATCTTCGAGTATGACTCCATAAATTGTGCAAAGTCTTTGTAATCCCTCTTGATGATATTCGACAATTCCATCCACTTCTCGTGAGCATCCCTTTGTCTTTGGGCAAAGGACATTTGATTCCAATCGAGTGCAATCTCCTCATCATTCAGGGTGTCTAGTGGTGACGTGTGGATTGTCTAAGAACGGATGATCATGGTGAGGTGACAATGGGACGTCAAGTGATGGTAGTCGCCAATCATTCCCAAGGAAGCAGAGGACCGGGGTTCACCTCCCCTTAACCGTGATTATTGGGCCTCCCCCTCATTGTGTAAGTGGGAAAAACCTTAGAAGTCTTTGATTAAGAAAGGATTATCTGATGCATAAAGCTAGGGAATTTTTGACTAAATAAAGAGAAGAAAGAAAAGGTTTTTTTTAATTAAGAAAGGATTGTTTGATGCATTTAGCTAGGGAAATTTTGACTAAATAAAGAGAAGAAATAAAGGTTATTTTTATTATGTGAAAATGTGTACTTTATTGCATGGATTGCTACGTGAAAATATGATGTAAGATTACAACAAGACCAATAATAAATTCTAAAATTGTTGTAAAATAAACCAAGGGACTTATTCTCTTGGGGGACAACCATTCCGCAGTGATCGTTATGGGGAAATTAGGTATTCCCCCACCCAAGGCAACCAACTCTTAAGTTATAGAGTTGGGGAAACTAGATATGATGGTTAATCCACCATAGGATAGTGTGAGGATTCCTTCTGGGATTGCAAACCCAAGCTTTATAGGTTTTGTGTTAGATTAGGTGAGTGAGGGAACATTTCACCTTACTAATATGTAATAACTTATCGCCACAACAGTCGCAATACCTAGATTGTATGTAACTTGGTGCATTGAGGAGGAATGTTTTCCAGATTGTGTTATAACTCCCTTGCTATAATTCAAGTTCATAATTATAAATGTACTTTTTTTAATGAGATGTTGGCATTAAGTGATAAGGGAATCAATTTAAGAAACCTTGTTATGTGATGCATATGTAGTAACAATGTGCTTGTACTTAAAAACCTCATAGATAACCATATTTCAAATCTAAAAAGTGGGTAGTAGGCTTGACCCAATTAGTCGGGTACTTTCCAAGAAACATAAAGGTAAATATTAGGTAAGACCCCCAAGATCATGAATGTGAATTTCATATATTGGATAGTCAAGGATTGGCTCCTGAGATTAGGCAATCTTCATAAAAATCTTGGGCTGTTACTTACCACAGTGAGATTCCTCCCTGCCTCAAAAGAAGAAAGGGTATAGGAGGTATCTTATAGGTGGTATCAGAGCACGGTTTAGAGTAGAGAGACCATTCTCAAGTTTGAGAGGAGATTTGCAACAAGGAGGTTGCATAGAAGTTAACCAAGAGAGTTGCAAATGGGAGTTTTGCATCATGGAGAGCATGCTCATCATCATGGAATAGCAAATGGATATTTCAGAAAGTATGAAGGCTACGGAGTCTTCAGTGTCATCAAGGAGAAGCTGCCAAGGATATTTGTGAAGGTATTTTGGTGTTTTTGCCTCTAATTTGGTGTTTGAGCTTGGAGAATGCTCGTATTTGAGAAGGATTGCTATGTTGGGATTTGTGAATCCTATGGTTCTTTGCACTTGGGCAAAGAGCATGTGTGGAGGTGCATGCTTGTCAAGATGATGGCAAGTGAGATGGTGGACTCAATCGAGTTCACATGTGTGTGCATCAAGAAGAGGATGCACTTGTGGATGTTGCTCAAGAACATGAGCAACTTGGTGGAAGTCTTCAAGCTTTCACAATGCTTATGCACCTTGGTTCCTTATGAGAAACTACAACTAAAAGCACCCTTAAAATGGTTGCATGCAAGCACAAGGCATGCATATCTTGGAGCTCAATTGAGAGTTCACAAAGGTCCACACTAACTGATGGGATCTTGGAAAGAGATTTGCAGTAAATGAAGAACCTACAAGTAAGGCTCATTGGGGAGATTATGGTGACCATATTAATGGTTGGATAATCTCATGAAGAGGGTTTAATCAAGGCAACAAGGCAGCCAACATCAAGGCTAGCATCATGCACGAAGAGAGAAGCGTGTGAATCTCACTAGTGTGGCAAAGAGAGGTGGCGATAACATGCCCTTGCAGAGATGGGCATGCAAGAGATCATTTTCATTGCCCTCTCTCTAAAAGAAGAGATGGTGACTTTGGCTGCAACAACAAAGTTTCCAGTAAAGTGATGGTCACAGCCGAATCAGCAAAAACCAAGGCATGGTTGTAGAGTTTGTGCATTACAAAAGCAAGTGAACAAGAGAGGACGATGTAGTCTCCACATTGTGCACAAAAAGCAATAGTATCATGATAATACTGGTAGTAGTCGACAAAGAAGGGAGTTATCTCTCACATGGCAGAGTCGAAAGCACCTAGGGGAGGTGACAACAACTGATGGGTTACAAAGGCACGGCCTTTACACATAACAATGCCAAAAGCAATATTAAGCCCTACAGTAAGCTCTGGCTCTGGCAAAGACTCGTGAAGAGCACTGGTCTATAGATGCAACTTTCTACTGCTAAAGCATAAGAAGTAGAAGTTGAGGGTTTAAGTGTTGCCATGGCGGCGGCTAGAGGTGCAAGAGTGATGGTGGCTATGATGTTGCTAGCATGCTATGAGCAGAGGAGAGATATGCAGAGAAGGCAGTGGATGGATAAGGGCCACCCACCATAGCCCTTGTAGCTTCACTAAAATGAGATAACGTCTGGCCCCCACCGTCGAGACGACCAACAAAGATAGAGATTTTTAAAAAAACTAAGGTCTTAAAAAAGACTTAAATCTTTAAATTGATGTGTGGTGTAAGGAAACCCAAATTAAGCCCTTGTTCATATACAACTTATGAAAATTCTTGTGATGCTCACATTGGTGTTAAGGCACTTAAAACCTCATGAATGAAATGGCCGAGTGAGCCATAAATCAATGAAGTGGCAAATTGTGTCCATGCAAGACACACAAAGCTGTAAAAAATAATGTAATGAATGAATTTCTTACACAGGTTTGCTGCTCGACTTCGGCCAAAATGTTTTGTAATTGGATTTTCACCCAGTATGATGATGGGTAGCCATAACCAAGCTTTGGAAGCTTAAAACGAGAAGTATATTCATCCATGGTATGAGGGTCCTCTGCCCGAGCTCATCGAGAAGCTCAAAATGGTTGTTGTGATGTGTGCATGAGCGATTCACGTGTGAGGTGCATGCGCATGGGTTGATTCCCACCCGAACATTCATGTTTAAATTGGACTCAGTGGTTCCGCTATGAGCAAGTGGGCTCAAAATGGACTTCGTGTCTAGGCTGGCTAGATACATGCACACACACTTGTTGAACACTCCAATTTATCATTGATGCAGGGGGAGTGTTGAGAGATGCGTTGCATGAGGGAAATGCTAAATTGTATGGGTGATGGGTGAGTGAGAAACACCTCGCTTAAGAGGGGGTGCTGAAATATGTAAGCTTGGTTTATGCGTGTGTGGGAAAGCACCTTAGAGGTGCAAGATATTATTGTATGGGATGTGATTTATGAGAGCCACAAAAGAGGATGTGGAATAGAGGTTTCCACATGGCATGATGATGTGTAAAGTGGGATAAGGCTAGAGGGCCTATAACATTGTATGGTTTAATTGAGATATGCAATAGAGCTTGTATCTTAAGTGTGCAATCTCTCTCTCTCTCTCTCTCTCTCTCTCTCTCTCTCTCTCTCTCTCTCTCAGCTTGGTTTATGCGTGTGTGGGAAAGCACCTTAGAGGTGCAAGATATTATTGTATGGGATGTGATTTATGAGAGCCACAAAAGAGGATGTGGAATAGAGGTTTCCACATGGCATGATGATGTGTAAAGTGGGATAAGGCTAGAGGGCCTATAACATTGTATGGTTTAATTGAGATATGCAATAGAGCTTGTATCTTAAGTGTGCAATCTCTCTCTCTCTCTCTCTCTCTCTCTCTCTCTCTCTCTCTCTCTCTCTCTCTCACTCTCATGGACTTTTTAGCATGGTTTAATCCACCTTAATTATGTTACTTAATCTATGTCTAACACCATGATCAATCCCATTTCAGGATTGTTTAAACACTTGGCTCAATCCATTAGCCGATTTGTGAAAGGTTTAAAACCTCCCCTCAACCCCCATTAACTAGAATCCTTGTGGCCTCAAGATGTAGTTTTTCAGGCTAAGACTTTAGAAGAAGAAGTCAAGGATAAAAATAGCAACAACTTCAGGAAGAGACCTTACCCTGAATCATCCAATTCAGGGCGACCCTCTGGATCACCCTTCAATCGATCCATCACTAATTAGTGGTCAAAAACTTCAGGAAGAGACCTTACCCTAAATCGTCCAATTCAGGGTGACCCTCTGGATCACCCTTCAAAATTCAAGACCACTTTTGCCTCACCTAGAGACCCTACAAAATGACCTAGCATGGCAAAGTGGAGTGTGCTACAATTGCCACCAACCAGGTCACTATTGTGCTGAATGTCCCCATCCACCCAAGGCTCTTAACCTTTCAAAATTTCCTCCTCCAGACTTTCCCAAGAATCCATAAACTAATCCTAAGGGAACATATGCTTCCATTCAATAACTCAGTCAAGTAAGAATGATGGAATCTTACGGTTATACATTGACTATGGGGGTCTAAATCAACTCACTGTGAAAAATAAGTATTCAATCCCTAGAATTGACAAAATTCTAGATCAACTTTATGGAGCCAAAGTCTTCACAAAGATTGATTTGAAGTCTTGTTACTATTAAATTAGATTCAAGGAGGAAGACATTCCGAAGCCAACATTGAACTCAAAATACATGCACTATGATGCCATTTGGGTTGACTAATGTCCTAGCAACTTTCAACAGGCTCATAGATATATTCAAGAAGCAACTAGACAATCATCTTTGATGATATTTTGATCTACTCCAAGGGTGAGAAAGAGCACAAAGCCTAAGTTAGAGAAGTTCTAAAAATCATAAGGAAGCACCAACTCTTTGCTAAAAAGAGTAAGTGTACCTTCTTTGCAGATAAAATTGAATATTTGGGATTCATTGTTTCCAAAGATGGAAATTATGTAGACCCAACAAAGGTACAAGATATAGTGGAATGGCCTCAATCGTCCAACGTCAAGGAAATCCAAGGATTTCTCAGTATCGCAGGGGTGGTATCGTGTCTTTATTCAGGATTATGTAAGAATAGCTACAGCTTTAACCAAGCTACCTAAAAAGAATGCAAAAGTAGTTTGGACTAAGGAGCACAACAAAGCTTTGACAAACTTAAGGTGGCTCTCACAACTGCACCCATCCTTCAACTATCGAATTGCACCGATCCTTCAACTATCAAATTTTGATGAAGTAGTCATTTTTCTTCTGGATTGACTACTATTGGTGGAGTACTCGCACAAGAAGAGAAACCGATAACTTACACTTTAAGGAAACTCAAGAATTATGAGAGAATACCCAGCCAGATCTCAACCTGAGGCAAAGGCACTGGATGGAGGACTTATTAGAATTTTATTTTGACAAGGCAAGGATAATGTAGTTGCACATGCATTAAGTAGGAAGTCTTTTGTGGCTACAATCTCTATGTTGGATAACCCTTTACTTATGGAAGTGAAGGACAAAATAGCCTTAGATGAGTACTTTGGGTATATTTTTCAACTCATGGCCTAAATAACTCACTCTAAGAAAGAGATGAGGATAATAAAATATTATACTCTTAGTGATGGATGCTTATTCTATCAACTAAGGATGTGCATACCCAACATTAAAGAGTTAAAAGATCGAATTCTACATGAAGCTCATGATGCAATTTCAGCCAGTGGACATCCAAGATATGTGAAGATATTGAATGTTCTACAAAGGAGTTTAGAGAAACAAGGCTAAAAGGGTAAAGATGATAGGCAAGCTCTACTACACCCTAGAGACATTCCACAAAAGAAGTGGAGATGTATGGCCTATTTGTCTTGCTATACTGAAGTTTAATTGAGTTCCAATCCCCTCAAAAAAATGGTCTAGAACTAAGAAGTTAACTTTATATCCCTGTCACTTACAATCCCTTTAGGGAATCCATGCAATTGAAATATCTCTTTGGTGAATATTCTTTCAATTCCTATTTCCTTGAAGGTATCTTTGACAAGCATTAAATGGTTACTATCATCAACCATGATAGTCATACTCCCCTCGTACCAAAGGAAAACCTATGACAAAATCCATACTAGCCTTCCCCTTCTTCCCTATTTAATCCTCTCTCTCGCTAGCTCTCCCAAACACCCCCTCCCATCAACCCCCTTGTATCCTCTTCCTCTCCACTCACCTGCCCTCTCTCTCTCTCTCTCTCTCCCTCGCTAGCCACTCCCTCACCTTCTCTTTGTCACTCTCTTTGCTAGCCAGTTTCTCACCACCCGTGTGCTCTCACTCCCTCTCTAGCCACTCCCTCACCACCCACTCTCTATCACTCCCTAGCCATCCACTTCGTCACACCCGCTCTACCTCGCTCACTCCCTCTCCCTCAACTACTCTTTCTCAACCCCTCCCACACTCTCACTCCCTTATCCTCTCCTAAAACTCTCTCACTCTCTCCATCTCACCCCACCTCTCTCACTCTCTCGACCCTCTCTCTCTCACTCCCGACACCCCCTCACAACCCCTCTCTCCCACTCTCCCCTCTCTAGTCTCTCTTTCTATGTCTTTTCCCTTTCACTTTTTTCTATTATTATTCCAGAAAGATAAAGTTCACAATTTTATCTTCACTAAAATAGTTAGTAAAGCTTTTTGGCCTAATGGTTGAGTATTCTTTTGATAATTGTGAGGTTTTGAGTTAACCCACATAACTACCAAGTCAATTCTTTTTCTTCTATCCCTCTTTCCAAGAGAAGTTTCTGACTATAGCAAAAGAGGAAACCCATTAGATTAGCATATTTTATATAATACTCCTTCCCTTTCAAATTGGATTCCTCCTTACTCAAAGATTTTATTAGTACCTCACAAAAGCGAGGGGGTTCCCACCAAAGCCAGTGCAAAATTTACTTCCCATAAGAGGAGTATGACTTGTGGTGGAAGTGTGGGGATTGAGGCAAGAGAGGTTGTCCAAGAGTGGATGATCATGGTGAGGTGATAACGGGACCTCAAGTGATCACTCCAGGAAGCGTAGGAGCTTCTACAGCTTGTTTAATATATTTTTCTCTCACCCCCCCATGATCATGATTATTGGGCCTCCACCTTGTTGTGTAAGTGGGACCAAACCCTATAAGTTTTTGATTAAGAAAGGATTGTCTAATGCATTTAGCTAGGGAAATTTTTACTAAATAAAAAGAAGATAGAAAAGGTTATTTTTCTTATTTGAGAATGTTTATGCCTAGATTTTTGGGTGAAATATGGATGTAATAATACATAAGACTGGTAATATATTCTAAATTTATTGTAAAATAAACCAAGGGATGTGTTCTCTTGGGGATAACAATTGAAAGTGATTGGTCTAGGGGGAAGATGGTATTCCTCTACCCAGGGAAACCAATTCTTCAGTATTTACGGAGTTAGGGAACCTGCCTATCATGATGAACCCACCACAAGGCACACTGGGATTGTAAACTCAAGCTTGATAGATTTCATTTATTGTGTAGACGAGTGAGGGACATTTCACCTTACTAATATGTGATAATTTATTGCCACGAGACGATCATCACAATGCTTAGATTGTATGTAGCTTGGTGCACTGAGGTATGTTTTCCAGATTGTGTTGTAATTCTCTTGCTATATTTTAAGTTCATGAATGTATTTTTTTTAATGATTTATTGAACTCATGGCATAAAGGAACCAGTGAAGGGAATTAAATTAAGGAACCTTGTTATGTGATGCATCTATATTAACAACATGCTTAGTAGCTAAAAAACCTCATAGTCTGACCATATTCAAAATCTAGAAAGTAGGTGGTAGGGTGGACCCGATTACCAAGAAAAATATAGGTAAATATTAGGTAAGATCCCCAAGACCATGAATGTATTCGTATATTGGATAGTTAAGGATTGACTCTCGATTAGGCAATCTTCATAGAAATCTTAGGGTGTTACCTCAAAAGAAGAAAGGGTATGGGAGGTATCTTCCACTCTTTCTCTCTCTCTCTCTCTCTCTCTCTCTCTCTCTCTCTCTCTCTCTCTCTCTCTCTCTCTCTCTCTCTCTCTCTCTATCTATCTCCCCCTCGTATCACTTTCTCTCTCTCTCTCTCTCTCTCTCTCTCTCTCTCTCTCTCTCTCTCTCTCTCTCTCTCTCTCTCTCTCCACGTAGGATAGCATTTGAAAAAGTCTCTCTTACAAATTTATTTTCTTTTCCAAACTAGATAAAGTGGAGCATTTAATTTTCATTTCCTATATCAAAAATATTCATAGCCTAGCAGGTGAGTATTTCTTTTATAAGAAATAGGGTTTTCACCAAAGACTCATCACCCATAAGAGGATATCCACAGTTAATTGAGAAAGTGTCTAATTTATGTCCCTAGAGGACGACTCTTGGTGGATGTGTGGAGCGAGGCAGGAAGGGTCCTCCAAGAACAGATGATTGTGGCGAGGTGACAATGGGACCTCAAGTGAAAGTATATCCACAAATCATTCCCAAGGAAGGTGAGGGCTAGTTCACCTACCCATAACCGTGATTATTGGGCCTCCACCTTGTCATGTAAGTGGAAACAAACCCTAGAAGTTTTTGATTAAGAAAGAATAAAAATGATGCATTTAGCTAGGGAACTTTTAACTAAATAAAGAGAAGAAAGAAAAGGTTATTTTTCTAATGTGAGAATGTGTATTTTATTGCATGGATTGCTGCATGAAATATGGATACAAGATTACAAAAAGACCGGTAATATAGTCCAAAATTGTTGTAAAATCAACCAAGGGAAGTATTCTCTTGGGGATAATCATTCCAAAGTGATTGGTTTGGGCAATTGGTATTCTCCCACCTAAGACAACCAAATCTTGAGTATTTAGGAGCTGGGGAAACTACCTATGATGGTGTTAAAACCCTAAGATCTCTCTAGATAATTGTTATGCATAAACATGCATAAATCAGGCATAAACTCAACCACCCAACCACCCCCGAGCCCAAGGGATGCACACATGAATCATAAATGAAATACATCATACCTCCACCTTGATGTCCCATACCATCAAGAGTTATAACTCCAATCCAATAGCATGTAGCTATAGTGTGAAATGGTAGATGAGTAGATATGGATCTCTACACAAGAGACCATAGCATAAGCCTCAAGCTTCCTAGCCTCCAAGCCCCCTTGAGTGTGCCCCATGCCCCTATTATATAGGAGGGCCCTCAAGTGACTCTTGACTTTCCATTCCTCATGTGTGACCCTTGGATGCCTGACCCTAACCTTAAACCTTAAGGTTAGTCCTAACCCATGCTCCACTAGAGCTTGTTCCCATGCTCCCATGCTCACAAGCCTAATGTGGGTTAGCCTCCTAGTATATGCACACATAATGTGTATATAACATAGCACACATAATGTACATATAACAGATGGTTAACTCACCACAGGGTAGGGAGAGGATTCCTTTTTGAATTCTAGGAACCCTTAAAGGATTTAATCTGGATGGAATGTATGAAGGGTTTATTCTTTTTAGAAAAAAGGATACCTTTTTAATCATCTTCACTTTCAAATAATAGTAATCCCTAATCAATGTAGGGAAGCTCGTCAAAAGGTATATGGATTGGGACTTCTTCAAACCAAAAAGAGGCCTTGAAATGTGCAAAGGCATACATCAACTCAAGATACATACATTCAAAATCATACGTCAAACCAAGATGCACGCATTTGAAGGCATGCTTGGCTATTGCATGAATGACTTACATAAACATTTCAAATTTCCCTACCATAGTGTTTCTATAGAAGAGATCATACGAGGATGCCAGTTGCATGAAGGACTTGCATAAAATACATTTCAAATTTCCAGCCATAATGTGTCTATAGAAGAGATCACATGAGGACATCAATTGTATGCCTTGTACGGGAAAGGGGGTTTAAAGAACAAGGTGTGCCTATCACTTGTCAATCTTCTTGAGTAGGCATATGCATTTTTTTTGTAGTCATATGTTGTCATGGTGGATAACTACATTCCTAATTGACTCGGTTGTACTTTGTCTAACATGTTACTGAAGATAGTTAGGACTAGCAACAAGAATTATCGAGTAGCTTCATGGATAATACCAAATATTGGCAAGTATTATCGAGTAGCTTCATGGATAATACCAAATATTGGCAATGGTATAGATCACATAAGGTGTTTTGCAATATGGAAAGTAATGAAAATTCCCCATGGATAATACCAAATATTAGCAATGGTATAGATCACATAAGGTGTTTTGCAATATGGAAAGTAATGAAAATTCCCCATCTCACTCAGTTGTCTTGATATGGATGAGATCTTGAGACTTCATGGATGCCCCTAGAGTTAGATGCTTAAATGCTAACAATTCAATTTATCAACAACAACCAAATGAAGATGATGCACATAAAGCCTCAGATGATGATGATTCAATAGATATGGATCTCCTAGTACTATGAATAACCCTATCATCATAGAATATGATGATAGAGCACGATGATGATCATGAAGATTATGCTGCTAACTTTCCCTAGAAAACTAAAAATTTAAACATAGAAATTGTTGATGGTCATGAGTTTCTAGTTTCACCTAGTGTTAGGAAGTATGTTGGGCTTTTTTGAAGATATAGAGTGCCTTATTTGATTCACTTTGGCAATGTACTCTAGATTTTCTATTGTTCATGTATAAATTGATTTTGAAACTCTTTTTTGTATACATGGCTTTTCCCTTCCATATGTATGGAGCAATAAATTGTTTCTCTTCATTCTTTACAAAAAAATGCTCTCTCTTGGTTTTACTACTACTTCATTTGCACATTCTTTTTTTCTTCTGTTAAAAGCATTTTGTTGACATTTAAATGCTATTTTTAAGTCCCTTCTAAAGCGTGACGTATAGCCACATTAATCATTTTATTAGTCTTTCACATAATGTATGAACCTTATAAAAGAAGTATGGCCACATTAATCATTTTATTAGCCTTTTATAAGAGATGCACCTTATGATATTTGTTTTTGGGAACATAATTTATAATTATATTTATAAATGCACAAAAACATATACAGTAGTCTACTTTTTATAGCAGCCACTCAAATCCTATCATAGTTCACTATTAAGTAAAACAAAAATTTGATCCCACCTCTCCTCCTCTCAAACAAAAGATGAATTCTCCCAAGAAATGTGATACTCCAGTCATAAGCCAGCCACACAAGTAGAGACTTAGTAGTGTATCCTTTAGGAGTTTGTTCCTCAATGAACTTTGTCTTGGTCCAGATCTTCACATTAGGTCTCACCCTTTAGTAGAGACTTAATAATGCACCCTTTAGGGGTCTATTCCTCCATGAACTCTTTCTTGGTCCAGATCTTCACATTAGGTCTCATACCCATATGATTCTCTATCAAGGCCATAAAGATATGAACTGATTGTTTCTCCTTTAGATACCATCTTTGGTCTGAGGTCCAAACTTTGGCAAGCTTTTATTCAAATCTTTCCCTGCATAGCCCTCTCCTCTTTTGCAAAAAAAAGATGAATGTTTCCAAGAAATTGATATCCCAGCTACAATCCCCAACCACCATAAGTGTAAACCACTCTCGTGAACATTACTTTTCAAGCATGGCTATGCTTTATTGTACTCATCTTTTGTAACCGCGCAAAGCGCTTTAATGTAAAATAGACATGAGATGACTGAGCTTACGGCTTATGTAATGCTGGTCTAACGAATAGTTGAACATTGAGCTAGGAAGACTAGCTTTAGGCCCATAATCATAAATGGACAGCCAGCCATTGTAAACTATGAAATCTTGGATACAAGACATTTGATGAAATATGAAAAGGGACAATCCCGTTAGTCTCATTTGAGTCTTGCCTCTCTCTCTCTCTCTCTCTCTCTCTCTCTCTCTCTCTCTCTCTCTCTCTCTCTCTCTCTCTCTCTCTCTCTCTCTCTCTCTCTCTCTCTCTCTCTCTCTCATGAGTTTGTGGTTGTATGGTTTCTTGTTGTTCTTGCATGCTTGATTGTTAGTGTGTGCTTGTAGAGATGGTGATGCCCTAGCTTCTCTCCCCTCTCTTTGCTCTCTACCAAGTTCCTCTTACATGCATGTGGCATGAGGTGAAGGCCATAGCTCCCTCCTTCTTTCTCTCTCCCTAGCCATTGAATCTCTACTTGGGTGACACAAGTAGAGGTGGAGTGGGCTTCACATCGAAGAGATAACCCTCATTAGGGTTGGCTAAGTGCACCTCTCTGGACTCGACCCTTGCATGTTGTCTCCCTTCTCTTCTTTCTCTCTATGTCTCTCTCTCTCTCTCTTATGTGCAAGGTAGTATGTTAGGTTTAACATCTTTGGCACCGCTATCGGGCAATGCATTTAGCTTAGTGTCCTCCACTTTGTTCATTTGCTAGAGTCCTTATTTAGCTCAGTTGGAATACAAATCCATTGATTGGTTGCTTGATTTTGAGCTTGTTTTCGTTTGTTGATGGTGATTCCATGGAGCAATGGAGGTTGATCGAGCATTGGAGCATTGAGATCTTCACCAAGCATAGGAGAAGCAAGTAAGTGCTTAAACATTGCCCTTGACATTCATGCAAATCTCTGATTTTTTGTTCTTTTTTCTTTTCAAGCTTGTACGTTAGCTTGATTAACAAAGTAATCTTAATTAGTTTGGTTTCATTAAGCATTGTGGCCATCAATAGATAGCTTAAGACTAGCTCTCTCTTTATTAAATCGAAAAAATTAGTGGGAAGATACCTAAAATTGCCAAAATCTGAGGAAAAAACAAGGCAAAAATCACATGCTTCGAGCAAGTTTGACAAGTGAACGACTGTTCCTTTTACAGGCCACGGCCATGGCACTTGTGACGCACACGTTCCTTTCTCTTTGGCCCAATCTGGGAAGATCTCCAGCCTTGAATGTGGTAGTTAGCATTAAAAATAGAATAATTGCATTAAGTGGGCATAAAGTGCATTCAACCAACTAGGTACAAGTGCATTATCAGGGAATATAGTGGGTGGCTGTGAGACTTGCAGTCTTAAATTCCTTTAAATCCTCTGAAAAATCTAGAAAAATCTTTGAATCTGATAGTGCCATGGCCGTTCCATATTGGCCATGACCGTTCCTTCTATGCCATGGTCGTTCCATATTTACCACATGACCTTTCCTTCTATGCCATGGCCGTTCCTTCCCGAAGGGTATGCCCGTTCCAAAGTCTTCATTGTGTTTCAACCGTGTCAGTTTTGCCGCACCCATGCCATTCTCTTTTTTCCCAGGTTCAAAAAGTGTACAGTTGTTCCACTTGTGCCACGCACATACCACTTGTCTTGTCTAAAGCAAACACCCATACTAGTTATTCTACCTAAAGCGTACGCCTGTGGAAAACTTGCCATACCCATACCATTCACTTGCCCACGCCCATACCTTCTCCATCTCAAAGCGTACGCCCATTCCTTTGTGAAGCCATGCCCGTGTCCTTTAGAAAGCGAATGCCCATGCCATCTGCTCTCTCTGAGAAGCGTATGCCCATTCCGTTTCAGCCCTAGAAAGCATATTCCCATACCGTCCCAAAGCATATGGCCGTACCATTCCCACAAAAAATAGACTTTTCACAAGGGGTTTCTACACAATAGTTTCACATTTCCATGCACCTACGCTCGAGTAAACTAGTGTGAAGCAACCCTCTTTTTGACAACGTGAACTCACTGTGGAAGCTCCCTCTCTTATAAGGTCAGGACCCATCGGTCAATACCAGGTGGAGCCAAATGGTGCTCGTCTTTGACAACACCAATGAGAGCGAAGACCGTCCTAGTATGGGATAAGAAACTCTTGACCTCGAGACAGGAGAGCCTAAACCTCATTCAATGAACAGACCACCTATCCCCAAGAGCAAGCTCCTACCTCTCCCACACATTCACAGAGAAGCCTTGCTTCAAGGCTTCGCAGTTTTATCTTTGGGAAACACATAGCCAGAAGAACCACAACCCAGGGCGAGAGGTATGGACCATCCACAAGAAAGTGAGGCCACTCTGTCTCTAGATCCTAGAGCGGAAATAGGACAGAGTGAAAGCAATCAGACCCAGACTGAACCACTAGTCTGGAGAGCCATACATGTCTCAAGAGTGGCTGATTCTTATAGGGGCCCAAAGACCTGTATAAAAGGTAGGGCCAAGTCCATCTTCTCAAGGACTAGAAATGTCATACTAGAGAGAAAGGGTCTACCCAGGCCCATCACATCAACCCAGTCCACCTGTATATCAATAATACCCACAACAAGGAGCATACCATGGGTACCAGATGGGACAACATGAGGCATAATATAACCCACCTATAAGACAAGGGCCTCCAATGGTATATTATCCACCTAGCCCTCCTCCTCCTCCAAACATTCCTCAACCTACACTCGCTCCAACCATGGCAGGGGTAACCTCATAAATGTTAAGATTAGCCATGGAAATAGGGAGGGGGTGACTACAGCAGCGGGTATCACGCCCCCAGCACCAGTGCAACCTATACCTACACCCAGATTAGAGCAGAGAAAACCCGCAAACATCTCAAATCTTATCACTAAATTTGATGGGACTCGGACCTCATCCCACATTTGGAGATGTTCAACCAAATTTGTGAAGCTTTTGGCCACGTAGAGAAGATCACGTTAAGGTGAGTGCCTTTGGCCTCACCCTAGACGGTAAAGCAGGCCAATGGTTTAGGTCCTTGAAAACTGAGGACAAGACCACCCTTGAAGCCTTGAAAAAGGCTTTCAAGGTATGATATTCTCGCCAAGGTACCAGATGGATTCCAATGGAGCAGCTGCACAATGTCAGACAAAGGGATGGTGAAACCATCCGAGACTATATCAATAGAGTCAGATATCTCCACTCTTGCTTGAGTGCCAGAGTCAAGCTGTCTAATGAAAGACTAATATAGGGAGATTCCTAGAAGGTTTGGATGAAGAACCCTTGCACAATTCATTGTATGCCTTGGCTCATACCTCCTTCAAGCAATGTTGTAGGAGTGCTATGGACTTTGAGGACAACTTTAAGGAAACATGTTCCCAAGAACTTCATAAGGGTACATCAGAAGCCTCATTCAAGACCACCAGCATAAAATCTGACAAAAAAAGCAAAGAGTCCACATCTGTACAACAAGTTGAGTAGTTGGCCACTGCATTAATGCAGCAAATGACCAACATTGAATAACCGGCCAAGGTCGGGATCGGGTCAACCAACCCCATCTCTATCCAAAGAGGGATCTTATATGGTGCCCGATCTGTCAAGCTAACCATACCAACATGGAGTGTCCACATGTGAGACCCCATCCCAACCTCTATTGCACATATTGCCACCCAAAGACGAGGGGCAATCACGAAGTTACAAACTACTATCAACAAAGGGAAGCTCAAACCTATGCTCTACCTTAGGCCTTGCTAGCCAACCCAAGGCAACTGTTGGATTTGCCAGAAACTACTCTCCATAATGCACATCAACTAGGTCAAGAAGTGGCCCAAAGAGTTATTCTTAGGGTACATGAAATGCCCTTATCACCCCTGGTTCTCCCACCTCAACCCCCATCGCCATGAATCACACCAGTTTGTTATAGCTAACCCTAACAAAAATCTTCGAAGAAGGGGATGAGTGGGAAATTCCAGAAGTTCCTACCTGTGAGACCCTTGACCAAACAAGCCCACCTTCTTAAATTCTAAGCCATTATATGTGATAGAGGGTGACCAAATGTACCCAGTGTACTTAGTCACCCCGATGCCACGGGCTAGAGACATGAATACGATGGTAAAACTGTTAGAAATATAAGCCCAACTTGTCCCTTAGCCATAAAACAAATGTGCATAGGATGTAGTGTTATCCTAAGGTCAAATCAAAGTATGTAGCATCAATTCACATGTCCATCCACATGTCAAGGGGCATCCCTACATCAAAGGGGCCATGGACCGTATTTAAGAGAAGCATCTAGCTCATCTACATCATCAATGATGTCATCCAGGACTAGATCCAAAGGCTATATAAAGCCCATGTAGCACTCACATTATGCATGAAGAAATGAAGTTATTTCTCATATTATGAATGGCTAAAATCTCTTCCCACCTTGATTTCTTTCATGGTATTAGAGCCAATTAATGAGAAAGAACTTATGGAGCTTAATTAAACCACAAGTAGAAGGAGAGGGAGAAGGAGTTGTCACTAGAGCTACCACTGTTGCTTTGCAAGCAAAGGATGAACAAGCTTTAGGGATAATAATCATAGCCTTAGATGATAATTTTATACATTATATAGATGATGCTAACACTACGGCTCAAGCTTGGGAAACACGAGAAAATTTTTGGTGCTAAAGCAAAGCATTCTAAGATTAGTCTTAAAATGCAACTATATGGGCTCACAATAGAAGCAAATGGTGTGGCTTCACTCATCAATAGGTTAAAGAGTCTTATGACTCAACTTGTGTATGTCCAATGTCCTATACCTAATGAAGATGTTGTTGCCATCTTATTGAAGACTATGCCTTCAAAATTTGATCAACTTGTCACTGTGCTTAAAAAGAAGGATCACATTCCTTCTTTGGAAAGTGTGATAAACTCTTTGCAGAGGAAGAAGAAAAAAAGCAAATCAAAGACTTCCAAGAAGGTGCCTATGCGATCTCCACCATCAACAAACAAGAAGAAATGTGTAACTTGTGGGAGGACTAATCACCAAACAACCCTTGTGTGCATTGTGGAAAGACAAATCATCCATCACAAATATGCTATCTCAAGGACAAGAAGAAAGAGAAGGTCAACACTGTTGAAGAAAATTACTTTGTAAAAGTCTTCGGTATTGTTGGACCTGGAGATGATGATGATTCCTATACTTTGTAAAAAGGTTGTCATTGTCCACTCTTGTATGGTAAAAAAAGCCTTAGTTGTTTTCTTCCCTTGTTGTTTGTAAAGAGTACTCAAACCTTGTTATTGTATGGTTGAGACTCTAATGTATCAAGGGGGGATGTTGTTAGGCTCAAAACTTTTACTAGAGTGTCAAGTTTGGCTTAAGGGGGTGTTAGAAATATAAGCCCAACTTGTCCCGTAGCCATAAAACAAATGTGCAAGCATAGGATGTAATGTTATCCTAAGGTCAAATCAAAGTATGTAGCATCACTCCACATGTCCATCCACATGTCAAGGGGCATCCCTACATCAAAGTGGTCGTGGAGCATATTTAGAAGAAGCATCTAGCTCATCTACATCATCAGTGATGTTATCCAGGACTAGATCCAAAGGCCATATAAAGCCCATGTAACACTCACATTATGTATGAAGCAATGAAGTTATTTCTCATATTATGAATGACTCAAATCTCTTCGCACCTTGATTTCTTTCAAAAATGACCACCTATGCAGTGTTACCATTGTGCAGGACCTCACCAAGTCGCTGAGTGTCCTATCAAGAAAGGGATGGCAAGTATCTCTGTAGATGCTCCCACCTTAACCCCCTTATGCATTGGGTGTTGAATTGACCATATGTATAAATATTGTCCATTAAGATCGGGAACAAGGAAGGCTCGTGAATCTAATCCCAGCACACACCTACATTAACGTGCTGAGTGTGAGAGATGGCTTCATCCACACAATCCCTCTCAACGTCATAACCCAATTACAAAACCGACAGAGAGTCGCGGATCATGCAATAGAGGCATATACCTCATGAGATCAGGGAAAAGTAAAGGTCTTATCCTCAAATAATGTTCCTGAGCAAGCACGAGCGACTAGATGCTCAAGAAAGAAAACCACAACGACCAGTAAGGGAGACAACCGGATAGTTATCCAAAGTGGTTCGGAAGATGGCATGACAACACATGCATCAACCTCTTTGTCATCAGAAGAGGAAGATCTGCTAGGCTCAGCTGCCCAAGCCCGAGAACCGATTGACACTAAACCAGCTCTCCTGAAAAAGCTTGTTGAATATCCTAACCCTATAGAGGAGAAAGAAAGACTACTGGTAGCCTACGAGCCTCCTACTACTTAACTTGAGCCTTGTCTGGTCGTCTCCAACATGAGACCTGATGATGAAGTTGAGGTATATTCTAGAGAGCTCCTAGACCAGTCACCCCCACAGAGGCTAATAGAAGCAGCAGCACCCACTACGGCAGCTACCCCCCACCAGGGAGACCGGGTAGTCGATATCTCAAAGATCTGGGGGATGACCACCTTAAACGAACGGATATAGAAATCCCTATCCACATCCTATACACACATAAAAGCTTAAGATTAAGACAAAGCAACCTTCCTCATGGAACAGCCTCCACCCCTAGAGACATTCCGGTCTCTTTTCCTTCCTTTCTTCTGAGATCCAAAACCCTATCATCAGAACCTTGCTTTAAGGTATCCCAAGCTTATGGAAAGATCTGAAAGACTGGATGGAGGGACTCCTAGGGGAAGGCATGCAAGAATCCATACCGGGTAGTCGATATCTCAAAGATCTGGGGGATGACCACCTTAAACGAACCGAATCCATACCGGGTAGTCGATATCTCAAAGATTTGGGGGATGACCACCTTAAACGAACGGATATAGAAATCCCTATCCACATCCTATACACACATAAAAGCTTAAGATTAAGACAAAGCAACCTTCCTCATGGAACAGCCTCCACCCCTAGAAACATTGCCGGTCTCTTTTCCTTCCTTTCTTCTGAGATCCAAATTCGGAACCTTGCTTTAAGGTATCCCAAGCTTATGGAAAGATCTGAAGGACTGGATGGAGGGACTCCTAGGGGAAGGCATGCAAGAATCCATAGAGCAAGACAGCTCTAATGAGTATGAGGAAGATGAACTTGTTATACTGCACGAAATCACTGGCACCCCCACTGTCCGAGTAATAAGCTTGGACAATACTTTAAAGGAGACAAATTAAATGCATCTTTGCCGATAACCTTCGATGGCCTCCAAGTCACAAAAATCCCCTAGACGAGGGAGCAAGAGTGAGCATTGTCACAAAACAATGCTAGGAAAAATGGGGTGCACCTGCCATGGATGACATCACACTACTAGTCAAACTCACTGACGCAACCACCATAGCTAGACCCATTGGTCTACTAAAGGATTTAAAAATAAAGATCCTTAGAACCACTTTACTGCCACACCTTTGTGCTGATGAAATTCGGACGTCAACCCGTTTCTTATAACTGCATCCTTGGATGACCATTTATGAAAGAATCTAAGATGATCCACGACTAGGATATTGACCACATATACATTTGAATAAAAGATCAAACCGTAAACATCTCTATGCACGTGGAAGGTATACCCAATGAGTGACAGACCCTTGCAAAGGACTCGATAACAACAACCCGATCCACTGCAGTCCATTGGTGCCACACATGCCACAAGACACTCAATGATAAAAAGGATAGTGAGGAGTCTGCACCTCTTTTGGAGCAGAAAGACTTTCAGAATTAGATGCATATCCTTGCCACCCTAGACATTCTACCTAGATACACTGGCACAAGGTTTTCTACAACAGATGGGTAGGAGATCACATCTCTACACATGCTTAGCTCAACATAACTGCCTAGCATTTCCACCCGAGAACTTGAGTAGGCCATTAGAGTGAAACCATCAAGGGAAAATTCTCCCATAGAACTCGCAAGCCTAATGGATTTCTAGGGCCAGAATGATATGTCTTCCTAGACAATTCAGACACCCACAGGCTAAAGTATGTTGGGGATGTTAAAGCACATGACCACCTCAACAAAATATGGCAAAAGGAGTTTGCTAATAGCTCCCTTCTAGTCCACATGACCACCCAAAGCCAATGGAACCCATTGATCCCAAACTAGAACCAGAAAAGCTTTGTCACTCTGTGTGCACAGCACGTAATTAAAAATTAGCGTTGGAAGTTAAAAAATCCAAAAGGCTAGTGGAAGAAGAAAGCACTAGGATAGAAGAGACCAAATAGGTGCCCAAACATTTCAAGACCTTTCAAACGGTTGACAGATTTGTCCAATATGACTTGGCCCAAAGGCCTCACAATGAACAACTAAGGACCTCATATGATTGTCTAGCCAAGGTCAATAGACAAGGTCAAAGAAATAAACTTGGCAGGCAAAGACCCGAGGCCAGTATACATTGGAGAAGACCTCTATATAAAGGAAGAGACCAATCTCATCACTCTCCTTTACAGAATTCTAGGATTGTTTCACTTGGAAGTACATGGATATGAAAGGTGTACCTCCCAAAGTAGTCAAACACACCATCCCAATGGTTGATGAAGCAAGTCGGGAAAACAAAGGGCATATCCTATCAACCCAAAATATTCTAAGATGGTCTGAGAAGAGATTGACAGACTCACTGATGCCAGACTCATCTATGAAATAGAACATACGGAAGGGGTATCACCCATTGTGATATTTCCCAAGAAGAAGGGGAAGGTAAGAGTGTTCATAGATGTCAAAAAGGTCAATGCCACCACCATAAGGGATCATTACTCATCACCCTTCATTAAACATGTGCTAGAACGAGTAGTGGGAAAGGAAACCTGCAACTTCCTTGACGGATTCTCTGGCTACAACCAGGTGTGTTGATCAACCCCAAGGATCAACCAGGTGTGTTGATCAACCCCAAGGATCAGCACAAAATAGCCTTCACCACTGAATGGGGCACAATATGTCTACTGTGTCATGCCCTTCGGGCTGACCAACACCTCCAATGTTTAATGTGCACTGCCTATAAGGAATATCTTTGAAAATTCCTTGAAGACTTTATGGATGAGACCTTTTTGTCCACTCCTCTTGGAAGGCACACCTTGACTCTTTACGTAAGGTGTTAGAAAGATGCAAGCTGTAACGCATGATCTCATTAAACCCGCTCAAATGTCAATTTTGGATTAGACATGGAGTGATCCTGAGACACATTGTCTCCAAGTAGGGAATCTCCATAGATGATAGCAAAGTGTAGCTCATCCTTGAGCTACCCCCACCCCTACCCCCACCCACAAACTTTAAGGGAGTCTAGCATTTCATGAGACATGTCGGCTACTATTATCGGCGATTCATCTTTATGTATGCTAATATAGCTAGACCTCTTTATGGACTCTTAATCATTTTCGAGTGGACAAAGGGATGCCAACAAGCCTATATACGACCCTTAAGAAAGTCTTGATCATTTCGAGTGGACAAAGGGATGCCAACAAGCCTATATATGACCCTTAAGAAAGTCTTGGCTTCTAGTGCTCAGATTCTCAAGTCCCCCAACTAGGACATTATCTTTCATGTCCACATTAATGCCTCCGCTTTTGTTGTTAGAGCCATGGTCTACACCATTAAGAAGTTTCGCCACATTATCTTTTAGAAACTAAATTCATTTTCTTCTTAGACCATCGAGCTCTTCTATACCTGGTAAACAAGCCATGTACAACAAGCAGAATCACCAGGTGTGGCGGGAATGGATGAGATGAGAATGAATGTGATGTGATGAGATGTGGATATGGGTAGATGCGAGTGGATGAGATGCGATGAGTATAAATATGGACAGATGAGTATAAATATGGACAGATGTGATGAGATGGAAAAAGATGTGATTGATGAGAATGGATAAAGGATGATGGGAATACATATGATTGGACTTGGATTAAGTAATGTGGATTGATGTGGAACAATGTGGAAAGACGAGAGTTTGTTATAAAAACTGTATTTATGACATGTTTTTAAATGATTGTTTTATGTCAAGAATGCTGGGGAAGCATTTTGACCGTCTTGTGAATGAGGTCGTGGAGACCTAACTGATAAAGTTACAACAGCTGACGGAGAGTCAACGGAGGACGTCTCGTGTAGCTAGGTTGGCCGAGGTCTTGACCAGCCTCGATTCGATTTAAATGGTGAGCTTCCGGTACGGTGAATGAGGGACCAAGGAAGCGGACTATGAGTGAAGCGCTAGGTGACTTGCGAAGGATCCTAGAGGGTGCTGACCATACGGTGCTTGGGCTCTAGGTTGTCAAAGATACCCACGCGTGCATAGAGGAAGATATTGGAACAAGGAGTAAGAGTTGTTTTCTGAATTCGGGCATGGATCTGGTTGATTGACCTTGCTGGTCCTCTCAACAGATGAGTCCATGGCTCTTTTATATGGATCTATTAGTTGATCTTGCTGATCTTCAACAGAGAGTCCATCTGGAATTTTGTAAGTGAATATATTTTTGGGTACTATTGGCTAGGAACTATTGAAAAGGCCCCTGAGTGGAGAGGTGGTGAGCGTTCTGGTTGCCAATGATGCCATAGGTACACCGATGAAGGAATGAAATTAGAATTCAACCCAATATTTTAGAGGATTATGATCAGTGACACTATGGTTTCATTAAAAGATTGTTTTAAAGACAGCTGAATCTATGAAAAAGGCAATTTCATATTGGGTGCGTAAGTGGTGTGACTGGCTTGAAGTTTGCATGAAGATCAGTGCTAGCAGCGGAAATAGCACTTCTTGCGCGGGGCGGCAAAGCCTCTCACTCGGGGTCTCGCCCATGGATATCCAGACAACAGACTAATCCCTCAGTTCTTCCAAATAATCAAACCTGAAAAAAACTTCCCTCGCCCAGAAAGCACGAGCGATTCTTCCAAGATATTTTTACTCTAACTTAGTCAAGAGCCTTATCTAACCAAACTGATCCGACCGAACCTGTAAGTCACTTGGTCAGATCAAGGAAGAAACTTGCACTTGGATCATAGATCCCAACACTTTTTTCCTCATCGAGAGGCACAACCGTTGATTCTTTTCTATAGAACAAGACTATTCGGGATTTACTTCATCTATCATACCATAACAGAATTGAGTCTCGTTTTGGGGATCCATCAGTCCAGCTTACCCCATCCAGTCCCATGGGTTAGCCAACCGCCCAACCACTATAGTGATGGGATCCAATTAGGAATTTGGTTAGGTTTTGTCTGTACCAGGGAAAAGAGTTCCCAGGCCCCCTAGCCACCCGAATTCATTACGCGGAGGGGGCAAGGATCTTTCAGCTAGTATCAGAGCGAATTGGCTAAAGTGGATCAACTGAGAAGCCAGAAATGTCATAAATTTATGAAGTAGCAGTAAAAGGTTGTAATTGTGTGCTGAAATTCATACAAATTGATATTCAGAATGAAGATTCATAAATAGGGAATTGGGTCTTCAGATGAAGTACCGTAATTATATGGAATCCCTGACTTGCTTGAGGCCTAGACATGATGGTATTTACCTTATAATTCCAAGGACCGTGACTACCCGTATATAGCGAGGGTATAACTGCAGCTCTTTACTGGCTGTATATATGAGTAAATCTAATACCTTGAAATTATAAGTAAAAATGCTATCCAGATGATGAATTCGAATGTTGGTTGTTGATATGATTTTAGAATTCTGGTTGAGAATTGATGAGTTAATTTGGATTATGATTGAAAGATAATGATTCCCGAATTATGGTTGAAAGAAGATAAGTTGAATAAAGCCATAATGAGGATGAATGGGACGAATCCTAGTAATGATGTTAATAACTGGAATGGCGATATGACTTCAGCAAATCACTACAAGATTAGTGGATTGTGCTGTGACAGATTGCTACTATTAACACTTGACCCAGTGGATCAAGTTAAGGGATGACAAATTAAAAACCTGCATAACTGAAATTCCCATGGAGGAATGTTCAGATGGAATTTTTGGTCTAATGGACCATTGTTGTGTTAAGGATATGAATGATATGTTCTAAATGGATTGTTATCTGATAATGAGTTCTATATGAAGGGATCTTTATCCCAGGATTCTGTTGGGTTGACCAGACTATAAGGAACCCTAGAATCAGTTGGATCTTAAGGGAAAGAGTTTGTCCTCCAGAAGCTGATGAGGACATCTCACATTTTTTAAGTGGGGTAGGATGTAAGATTCCTCCCTCCAGCTTTTGAGGTGTAAAGGAGTAAGAACCTCCCCTTCTGATCTTGTGATTATTCCCCTCTTTGAAATAAAAGAGAGATCCTGTTTTATCCTGTTTTGGGCTCGAGAGGAAAATGTCTAAAGAGAGGTAATCCAAAATTGAGATATCTTTGGATATAAAAATCCTCCTAGTGTCTAAAATGGTTTCTCTTGAAACAAAAATTCAAAAAAAACTTTCTAATGTGCAATTGAAATTAATTAAAAATGTGTATAAAGGATCTTAGCCTAAGGGTCTAGATTTTCAAAAAATTTCAAATTATGATCCAATTAAGGTTCCTATGGACCAATTGGATTAATCCAAGTGTGGGGAGGAGATATATCCAATGAATAAAAGAAAATACCCAAAAATGAGTAAATGCCTACATAAGATGAAGAGTTGACTGAGTACAAGATCTATTAGTTAAAAACTATGAGATATTACTAAAAAAATGAGATATTTTGGTGTAATGATACATTTTTGGTGTAATGATACATTTTTGACACCTTGGTAAGGAGAAGGGGGGACTTCAAGGAGGCGCCTATTTCACACATGTGGTGGAGTTTTTAACTCAAATAAATTGTGATATTTTTACCTCTCCTCTCTCCTGGATCAAACCAAATCAAAAGGGTGCCAAACTAGGTCCAAATCTTGTCCAAATTCAGTCAAACTAAACCTGAAAAATTCTACAACCTAGTTGGACTTGGTTAGAGGCCTCCCTCACCTATAAATAGATCCTTAGTCTTTTGTAAAAAAATCTGTGAACTATACCATGCCAGTATTATACTAAAATAATGATATTTTTTATTATCCCTTAAAAATCCTCTACTTTTGGGGAGAGTGGAGCCTATCTCTCTCTTCAACCATCCTTGGAGCTTTCCTTTCAACACACTAACCAATTGATTGGTTGGGGGCTTCTTCTATGATAGAGAAGCAAGCAAAAACAAGAGGTCAAGTGTAATTTTATGGTTTTTCTCTACTATTCTCAATGTTTTCACTTCTCAACCCCTCTCAAGCTTGAGAAGTTTCTAAATTAAGTGTTTATAATGCAAATCAAGCTTTTCTTAAGAGTTGTAATGAATAATTAAGACAAGTTTACATTTAAGCTTAATTAAGATGCTTAATTAGGATGCTTTTTATGTTTATCTCTCTCTCCCCCAAACAAAGAATGGGCATTTCTATGACCAATTCTCTATTCAATTGATGCTTCTCATGGAGAAATTCTTAATTTACAAATCAAACTCTAGGCTTGTGAAGCTAGAGGTTAAGAAAATGGTTTATTATACTTATATACTAGTAAATTATGGTAATTTTATGAGTTAAATCCATAAATTGGATTTAAGATTAAAAGATAGTTATACTATCATAATTACATTACTATGTCTTATTCTTTTCAAAAATATTAAAATTTGTCAGTAATAGCAGCGGAGCTATGGTAAAATTTTTAAGAAATGGATACATAATTCATTCTTATGCATAACGTGATTAGAGGACTTCCTACCATATTCTAGGATTGAATATCCTTCATTGGATATATCTCCTCCCCACACTTGGATTAATCCAATTGGTCCATAGGGACCTTAATTGGACCATAATCCAGAAATTTCTAAAAATCTACAATCCCATCCAATCCCATGGGTTAGCCAACCACCCAAGGGACTAGATCCATCCAGTCCCATCCAGTCCCATGGGTTAGCCAACCGCCCAACCACTATAGTGATGGGATCCAATTAGGAATTTGGTTAGGTTTTGTCCCAGGTACCAATGAAAAGAGTTCCCAGGTCCCCTAGCCAGATCTTCATGCAAACTTCAAGCTAGTCACACCACTTACACACCCACCAATATGAAATTGCCTTTTTCACAAATTCAGCGGTGAAAAATAATCTTTTAATGAAACCATAGGGTCACAGATTCAGCCGTCTTTAAAACAATCTTTTAATGAAACCATAGTGTCACTGATCATAATCCTCTAAAATATCCGGTTGAATTCTAATTTCCAATTATTGCTTCATCGGTGTACCTATGGCGTCATTGGTAACCAGAACGCTCACCACACCTGTCCACTCAGGGGCCTTTTCAATAGTTCCTAGCTCATAGTACCCAGAAATATATTCACTTATAAAAATCCAGATGGACTTTCTGTTGAAGATCAGCAAGATCAACCAACAGATCCATATAAAAGAGCCATGGACTCATCCGTTGAGAACCAGCAAAGTCAATCAACCAGATCCATGCACGAATTCAGAAACAACTCTTACTCCTTGTTTCAATATCTTCCTCTACGCATGCGTGGGTATCTTTGGCGACCCAGAGCATGAGCATCGTATGGTCAGCACCCTCTAGGATCCTTCGCAGGTCACCTAGTGCTTCACTCATAGGCCGCTTCCTTGGTCCCTCATCCACCGTACCGGCGGAAGCTCACCATTTAAATCGAACCGAGACTGGTCAAGACCTTAGTGAGTTTAGTCATCACGGATGTTTTGTGGAAGACTTCAAAAATCAGTGTCGCTTGGTTGCAAAGGGTAATAGAAATGGCAAGATGTTTACTTTAGATATGAACATGTCTGAAGTAAAGGCAGCCATGTTTGCAAAGGGTAATAGAAATGGTAGGATGTTTACTTTAGATGTGAACATGCCGGAAGTAAAGGCAACCATGTTTGTTCATGGAACATGTGTCATTGCAAATATTGACATATGGCATAAGCGCATTGATCATGTGAATATACAGTAATAGAAGTCTAAGTAGGTCCAAAATATTATTGTAGGTTTGCCAAAGTTTAAGGTTGATGGTATGCACAAAGTATGTGAAGTATGCCAGCATGGTAAGTAGGCCAAACATGCTTTCCCACATGAAAAGCATGTGAGTGGAAGGCCATTAGATGTCATATATTTAAATGTATGGGGAATGATCAAGACTGCAACAATTGCAGGTTATAGGTACTACATTACATTCATTGATGACCACACTAGGAAAGTGTGGGTTTACTTCATAAAGGAGAAAAGTGAGGTGTTTGCTCACTTTTAGAGATTTAAAGCCTTGGTCGAGAAGGAAAAAGGCATGCAAATAAAATGCCTGAGATCAGATGGTGGGCGAGAATATTTCTCCAATGAGTTCAACAATTTCCCAAGGAAGCAGGGAATCAAATCAAAAGACAGTTTACATGCAGGTACACTCTGCAACAAAATGGCGTTGCAAAAAGAAAAAACAGGCACATTGCAGAAGTGGCACGTGCCTTGATGGTTGAAAAGTCTTATATGCCACATTATTTTTGGGCACAAGCAGTAGCAACTGTTGTGTACATTATGAACAGGACACCCACTGTAGTTGTTCATAGTATGACGGCAGAACAGAAGTTTATAGGCATAAGACTAGATGTGTCTCACGTGAAAGTGTTTGGGTGTATTGCATATGTGCATGTTCCTACTGAAGTAAGAACAAAGTTGGATCCAAAGGTAGGGAAATGCATCTTTATTGGTTATGCTATGGAGCAGAAAGGTTATAGATGTTATAACCCTACCACTCGTGAGATGCAAGTAAGCAGAGATGTTGTTTTTGACGAGATGAGTAGCTGGTATGCACCAGCAGTGAAGGCAACAAAAGATGCAGATGTAAGAACTGATGATGCTTCACCACATGTAGAGTAGCAATCACAGATACTTAGTGGACCCGGACAGTCCTCTAGCAGTGGATCCAATATTAGCCCATGGTCATGCAGGTTGAGGACAGATGTAGGTACACATGTATTATGCAAAGGGAAGGAAAAGGTAGATCAACCCTTTGTGCATGATCTATCAATAGGTCACTCATATGTGGATGGTGGCTGTAGCAGCTCTGAGCAGAGCCTTGATCTTGGCATTCCATCTGTTATTCTTGGTGTAAGTAGAACGAGGACTATTTTGAGGAAACCTAGGCAGTGATCTAGGTGTACGCAAGTCTGCGAGGGTTAGGTACCCTGTTGAAAAGTTAAGATATAATGGATATACAGCCCATCATTATGCATACATGGTTATAGAAATACAAGAATTGGAGCCCACTTGTTTTGAGCAAGCACTTGGAAATAAGAAATGTGAAGATGCCATGAATGAGGAGATGGCATCATTGGATACAAATGCAACATGGGAGTTAGTGCCTTTGCCTAAGGAAAAGAAGGAAATTGGATGTAAGTAGGTGTATAAAGTCAAGCATAATGCTGATGGTTTAGTGAGCAGGTATAAGGCAAGGTTGGTGGCGAAAGGTTATGCACAAACTTATGGAATTGACTATGAAGAGACGCCCGGTTGCAAGAATGGTGTGAGAGCTGTCATTGCTATGGCTGTAGCAAAGGGTTGGTCTTTACATCAGATGGGTGTAAAGAATGCCTTCTTGCCAGAAGAAGTTTACATGGTACATCCACCAGGTTATGAGAGTGATGCACACCCAGATTTTGTGTGCACCGTTACGCAAAGCCTTGTATGACTTAAAGCAAGCACCTAGAGCATGGTCAAACAAGATTGCGGAGTATCTTGTTACCATTGGATTTTAGATATCCAATGCAGATTTTTCAATTTATGTGAAAAAGACAGATAGAGGGATCATGCTATTAGTCATCTATGTGGATGACTTGATTGTCATTGGTGATAGTGATGTTGACATACATGATGTCAGAAGGCTTTTGAAGAAAAAGTTTGAGATGAAGGAGGTGAACTGTGGTATTTCTTGGGCATAGAGGTGGTGAGATTGGGCATTTTGTTATTGCAGAGGAAATATAGCTTGGACACTGTGAGATCCCTACCCTCTCTACGCATCAAATTCTGGAGTGCTAGCAGTGGAAGTAGCAACCTCTTGCGCGCAAGGCAGAGCTTCCCACTCGAGGCCTCGCCACGAATGTCCGGACAAGAGACTAATCCGACGGTTCTTCCAAACCCGAACCCGAAAAAAACTTCCCTCGCCCAGAAAGCATAGGCAATTCCTCCATGAAAAAATCTTCTAACATAGTCAAGGGCCTTAACTAACCTTTGTATTCTGACTGAACCTGCGGGTCATATGGCCGAATCAAAGGAGGAACTTGCACTTGGTTCATAGAGACCAACGCTTTTTTCCCCATCAAAGAGGCACAGCCGGTTGATTCTTTTCCATAGAACAAGGATTATCCTGTGACTTACTTCAACTATCATCACTTGAACAGAATTGAATTTTACTATAGGAATCCATGAGTCCAACCTAACCCATCCAATCCCATAAGTTAGCCAACCGCCCCAACCACTTGATAGGATCCATTATAAATATTTGGTTATGTTTTGTCCTGGGTACCAGGGAAAAGAGTTCCCAGGCCCTCTAGAGTCGGCTCTCATGCAAAACTTAAATAGACCCACCACTTACGCACCCAACATGAAATTGCCTTTTCTTAGACTCAACTATCTCCAAAACAACATTGCAATAAAACCACAGTGTTTCCATCATAGTCCTTAGTATTCCATTTCCAGGGTCCAATTCCAATCATTCTTTCCTCGGCGTACCTATGGCATCATTGGCAAACCAGAACGCTCACCACCTGCTCACTCAAGGGCCTTTTCAATAGTTCTTAGCCCATAGTACCCACCAAGAATATAATCAAGTATTCCATTCATTCCTCCTTAGCGTACCTATGGCATCATTGGCAACCAGAACGCTCAGCACCTGCTCACTGAGGGGCCTTTTTAGTAGTTCCTAGCCCATAGTACTTAGGAATATAATCACATAAAATCCATATGGACTCTCCGTTGAAGATCAGCTAGATCAACCAACAAGATCCATATAAAAGAGCTATGAACTCATCTGTTGAAGACCAGCAAGGCCAATAAACCAGATCCATGCCCGTGTTCAGAAAACAAACTCCAACTCATTTTTCTTTCTCGACACACGTGTGGGTATCCTGGGCGACCCAGAGCCTGAGCACCATATGGTCAGCACCCTCTAGGTTCCTTCGTAGGTGACCTAGCGCTTCACTCATAGGCCGCTTCCTTGGTCCCTCATCCACCGTATCGGAAGCTCACCATTTTAACTAAATCGAGGCTGGTCAAGACCTTGGCCGATCTTGCCACCCGAGACGTCCTTCTTTGACTCTCCTTCAGCTGTTGCAACATTTCCACTTAGGTCAAAATGCTTCTCCCAACATACTTGATGTAAAACAATTTAAAAAAAACAGGTTTCACATACAAAATACAGTTCCAAACATAGTTCCCATCTTTCCTCATCCGTACACATCCTTTCACATCATTCCTCATCATTTCTTACCATTCCACTTCATTTCTCATCATTCCATATCATTTCTCATTATCCCACATTTTTCTACATCAATTCACATCACATCATTTCACATCAATTCGCATCCACTCTCATCATCTCACATCAATTCACATCCATTCACATCAGCCCACATCATTCCCACATTCATTCACATCATCTCACATCCATTCATATCCATTCACATCCACTCACATCAATTCACATCCATTTACATCCACTCACATCATCTCACATCAATTCACATCCATTCACATCGTCCTACATCATTTCCACATTCATTCACATCATGTGACATCATTCCCACATTCATTCACATCATCCCACATCAATCCACATTCATTCACATCATCTCACATCATTCCCACATCATCTCACATCATTCCCACATTCATCCACATCATCCCACATCATTTCACATCCATTCACATCCACTCACATCATCTCGCATCAATTCACATCCATTCACATCATCCCACATCATTCCCACATTCATTCACATCATCTCACATCATTTCCACATTCATCCCACATCATTTCCACATTCATTCACATCATCCCACATTCATCCACATCATCCCACATTCATTCACATCATCCCACATCATTCCCACATTCATTCACATCATTCCCACATCATTTCACATCCATTCACATCATCCTACATCATTTCCACGTTCATTCACATCATCTCATCACTCTACATCAATCCTCACATCAACCTGATTAAAAGTACAGTTACTCTACTTTTTATACTGACACGACTTTTCTAAGTCTCGGCCATTACTTGGCTCAATTAAAGATAACTTTTCTCAACTCAATTCAGTTAAGTCTAAATTTCCATTCTCTTTTGGATCCTCGATCTTTTCAAGAGTTCCGGATTCCTTTCCCATGGAATCTAGGAATAAATCAGTCACAATTATTCACATTCATTCAACTAAGTGTGTTTCTAGTCTTTTTTTGGGAAATCCTTTTCCCATTCACAATGTACCCTAAGATTCTATTTTTCGAGAATCTAGACATATACTTCGTAATTCCAAAAGTTAATTATGTTTGTGATTTCCCTTTCTGATTAAAATTTTATCCATGATTTTAGGATGCATTCCCATGAATATTTCCTCATTCTTATCCCAATTTTCCCAAAATAAAATATACTCAATATTCTTCTTTTTGAATAAAGGATTTATGCATACGATCTTATGTGATTTACAAAATCAATTATACCCATATTTCCTCTTTTTGCTTAACTACTAATTCATTTTTATCTACATGAATTATTTCCATAATTCTCATAAATTGAATGAATCTAGAAATTTATGCATAACCTTCTTTATTTTTCACGCAAATGAATAATGCTCAAAACTCCACTTTTAGCATAAAATTTACTATGCATAAATTCATTCTCTAATGGTATAAAATTTTCCATAGCTTCCCCTTATTTTCTAAGAAATGATAATACTCAAATTTCCACTTTTGATGTAAAAGTTATTTATGCATAAATTCCATTTTCTAATGATAAAGATTTTACCATAACTTTCCCATATATTTCTATGAAATGAGAATACTTAAAATTTCACTTTTAGTATAAAAATTAATTATGCATAAAATTCATTTTTTTAATAATAAAAATTTTGTCATAGTTTTCTCGCATTTTCTATGAAATATTAATACTCAAAGTTCCTCTTTCAAAATAAAAATTATTTATGCCTAAACCTTCATTTTCTACTGATAAAATTTTGCCATAACTTCCCTGCATTTTCTATGAATCAAAAATGGTTGAAATAACACTTTCAACATAAAAAATGGTTTATGCATAAATCTAAGTTCAAACATAAACATATTTACATTTAAGCACCTTATTTATTTAAGAAAAATACCTAAATATGATTTCCATATGAAAATAATTATGAGAATAACGCCCAAGCTCTCTTTCACTTTAGAATGCATAAATATGAATTTTCTTAATATAAAACAAGCATGAATGAACTAATCCTAATTTTAATTAGATTAAAAATCATAAAAATACTTAATCTCTATCTCTAGCTTATTAGGTCTAGAGATTTGGTTAAGAAAATGAGATTAGGGCTAAGATCTATCCTTCCAAGAAGGATTAATCCATCAAGGTGAGTATTCTTACAAAAAGAGAGATTTAGAAATCAAAACATTACTTTTAAGCATAAAAGATTAGCATTAATCCATTTTAACAATATAATTAAAAAAACATGGTTTTAGAGAAGAAACCATAGATTAAAATGCTTCCCAAGCATTAGAGGGTTTGGGAAGAAGATTACCATTTAGAAGAGAAAAAAACACCAAAACGAGGATTTGTTTTGTAAAATATGAAAATAATTATGAGAATAACGCCCAAGCTCTCTTTCACTTTAGAATGAATAAATATGAATTTTCTTAACATAAAACAAGCATAAATGAACTAATCCTCATTTTAATTAGATTAAAAATCATAAAACTACTTAATCTCTATCTCTAGCTTGTTAGGTCTAGAGATTTGGTTAATAAAATGAGATTAGGACTAAGATCTATCCTTCCAAGAAGGATTAATCCATCAAGGTGAGTATTCTTACGAAAAGAGAGATTTAGAAATCAAAACATTACTTTTAAGCATAAAAGATTAGCATTAATCCATTTTAACAATATAATTTAAAAAAATATGATTTTAGAGAAGAAACCATAGATTGAAATGCTTCCCAAGCATTAGAGGGGTTGGGAAGAAGATTATCATTTAGAAGAGAGAGAAACACATTGTATAGGCTTATCCTTGGTTTTTGGCTTGATTCTTTAGGGAAATGTGAAGCCCTCAAAGAAGAAGCTTGGCCACCAAGTAAAAGGGGGTAATCTCCAAGAGAAGAAGAGGATTAGTGAAGCCCCAAAGCTTCACAATGGAGAGGCAAGGTAGAGAGATAATAGAAAAATACTAAACTTAAAATTACACTAGCATAGAGTTACTTCAATATGAAAATACAAAGGAATGGGGGTCTATTTAGGAGAGGGAAGCCACCAACCAAGTCCAACTAGAATCTAGAGGCTTCCTGCTCCAATTTGATCCATTTTGTTAGACTAGTTTGGTTCACTTTTTTCATTTGGTTTGAAGGAGGAGAGAGGAGAGATAAAAATATCTCATTTTTTTGAATTACAAGTGCCCCCTTGATGTGACTTCTAGGTGCCTCCTTCATGAGCCCATTCTCCCCATTCTGAGGTGCCAACAATCCCATTCTGAGGTGTCAACATATGCCTGGCTCAACCTGAAACTTCCTGACCCCTCGCAGAGGATCTCCAATGTGTTGAGATGAGAAGAATGAGGGGAGAAGGGACGTGCTTCTATGAAGTGGGGGGAAATTTGTGAAGCTTTCTAGGGGCGGTGTTTCATACAGATTCTAATTAAAGATATCTTGCTTCTGCCTCTCCTCCTATACAACCTTTCTTCTAGCTTCCTCGGCTTCCAGCTCCTCCTGTGTAGGACCTTGATTGGGCAGTGGGGGTACTTGCTCCTTGCCCTTAGGATCTAGATGGTGGCACTTTGCGGGTGGTGGTTGGGGAGAGGATTATGGTGGGGGCATGGATATGGGCACCGCATCATCAGGGCCATTGAGCTAGATTACGAGGGGTAGCTCCTCCCACCCCGGGAGTATGGTAAAGTACTTTCATAATCAGGAGAGTGTCTCCTGTGAGCTTCCCTTGAGGATAAGAGCACACGACATGGAGCTCCTTGTGCACATATTCTGTCAAGTTCACCATTTTCCCTTGGTGCACCCTCGCTAGAGTGGACATGCTACATCTGCCGAACCGATCTGTCCAGTGAACGGGTGGTCAAAAGAAATTGTAGGGCCCTGGCTAGCATGACTAGATCTTTCTGAGTGATATTTTCCCACTCGACCCCATCTTTGTTTGTGGTGTAGGTGCCCTTGGTCAACTTGGGGGTGTTTGTGAGCCGTACATATGGTTGTTCCATGTGGGGGAGCTATAGAGCATCTCTTATCAGATCCACGCTCAGTTGATCTCTTTGTGGATAGCCCTCATTATCAAGAACTTCTCCTATATGGAGGTTGGCATCATAAGTTTCTCTGAAGTATAGGTAGTTGTATAAATCGGGCCCCTATGGCTCCAAAGTTGGCAATCCTCCGGCCGAGGCCCAGCTGCTCCAGCTTTGTGAGATGACTGCAGGGTTTGCCTTGTAACTTGGCCCTGTAAAGTAGATAAGCTTGTGCTCTACTTTATGGTTTTTCTTCATGAGATAATGCACGATGTGTTCACTCACCTGCTTCATGAGTGGCTCTCCCAAGTGTGATAGTTGTGTGGGGTGGTGGGCATACTCCTCAAAGCGGCACCCTACCGGATGCTTCCTCCTGAGGGATGGGGTGGGGTGTTGGACCTCTAGGGAGGGAGTTTGAGGTATCAGCCACCATTGGGGATAAAGGGTGTGAGTAGAGGAAGTCTTGAGTGAAAAAATGCAAGAGTTTGGCTACAAAGAGAGCTGAAAATGAGGAAATGAGGGGGTGGCCCATATATATACTATTTCAGATGGACATGGCCATGGCAACAACTGGGATGGTACGGGCGTGGCATCCTCAAAAAATGGGTGTGGCATCTAGGTTTGGATTAAAGAGAATGTGGGGGGGAGAGAGAGCTTGAGTTCCTTGTAAAGCAAACACACACACACACACACACACACACACAAAAGAGTGCAAGACACAAAGTGAGATGGATGGTTGAATTTTCTTCTATCTTCTTCTCTTCTCTACAACCGTATAACTTAAAGATAAGAGTACATACATAAAGGGAAAGTACTCTCCTACAACATACAAAGTGGTCGATCTATAGTGTGAACCCGACTATATGAGTTGGCGCTATAACTATGCCATCACTCTAGTAATCCAAAGTGGTTGTTTTGTCACACAATGTGTCATCCACTAGTAGCATATCGACCATAATCTCACCAACTATGCCAATGATATAAGTGTGGAAGCTATCACCCAGGTGGATCATCCGCTGTAGCACTAGTTGAGCTCCATATCTCAACACTCCCCCTTGAGCTCAACTCCACATACTGCACTCCAAGTAAGATTCTAATCTTGTGGAGATTCTCTGTGCCCAATGCCTTTGTGAAAATGTCAGCCACCTGATCCTCTGTGTTGACATATAATAGATCTACATCACCTGCTACTAGAACCATCTCTCTCACAAAGTGATAGTGCACCTCAATGTGCTTTGTTCTCGCATGGTATACTGGGTTTTGGCCAGTTGTGTGCTACTCATGTTGCCACAATAAATGACAACTACCCTATCCACGGGCTCACCCATATCACCAAGTGGCTTCTGAAACCAAGCTACCATAGCAGCACCCCCCCTATACTTTGCCTTTGTACTCAACAAGGCAACTATTGGCTGCTTCTTACTGCTCTAATTCATAGTAGTACTCCCAAATGAGAAAATAAAACCACTAGTAGATCTCTTATCTAAAACACTACCAACCCAATCACAGCATCTGTGTACCCATTTAGATGTATCTCTATACCAAACTCATAGAAAAGTCCATAATCAACTATGGACTTTATATACTTGAGAATCCGTCTAGCCACATCCAAGTGTGGCTGCATAAACTTACTCAAAAGTCCAACAACATAACTCAAGTCTGGCCTGATAATGGTCATATATAGATCAAGCTACCCACTATGTGAATATATGTAGTGGGGTCCTCCAAAAGCTCACCTGTATCTTCTGCGGAAAGCTTTGTGTTCTGATCCAATGGCACTGAAATAGGCTTACAGCCTGTCATACCACACTTGGACAACATGTCCAAGCCATATTTCCTTTACACAATAACAAAACACCATGAGGTGATCTTAGCACCTCTATGCCCAAGAAATACCGTAGCTCACCCAAATCCTTCATCTCAAACTTTTTCTTCAAAAGCCTGCTGATGCTGACATCATGTATGTCAGCATCACTATCACTAGTGATAATTAAGTCATCCACATAGATTACTAATAGCATGATCCCTCTATCTGTATTTTTCACATAAAGTGAAAATTCTTCATTGGATATCTGAAATCCAATGGTAACAGGATACTCGTTGATCTTGTTTGACCATGCTCTAGGTGCATACTTTAAGCCATACAAGGCTTTGTGTAACTTGCACACAAAATCTGGGTGTGCATCACTCTCATAACCTGGTGGTTGCATCATGTAAACTTCTTCTTGTAAATCATCATGCAAGAAGGCATTCTTCATGTAAAGACCAGCCCTTTGCTACAGCCATATCAATGACAGCTCTCACAGTTGCCATTCTTACACAACTGAGCTAAATGTCTCTTCATAGTCGATGCCATAAGTCTGTGCATAGCCTTTAGCCACCAATCTTGCCTTATATATATCTGCTCATTGAACCATTAGCGTCATGCTTGACTTTATACACCCACTTACATCCAATTGCCTTCTTTTCCTTAGGCAAAGGCACTAACTCCCATGTTGTATTTATATCCAATGCTGCCATCTCCTCATTCATGGCATCTTCCCATTTCTTATTTCCAAGTGCTTGCTCAAAACAAGTGGGCTCCAATTCCTGTATTATTTTAACCATCATGTAAACATAATGATGGGCTATATATCCATCATATCTTAACCTAACTCACCAGGGTACCTAGCCCTCGTAGACCTATGTACACCTGGATCACTTCCAGGTGTCCTCAAAATAGTCCTTGTTCTCCTTACACCAGGAGTAACCACAAATGGGATGCCAAGCTCCTCATCAAGGCTCTGCTCAGAGCCACTAAAGTCACCATACACATATGAGTGACCTGCTGACAGATCAAGCACAAATGGTTCGTCTACCTTTTCCTTCCCCTTGTGTGATACATGTGTACCTACATCTCTCCTCAACTTGCCTGACCATACACTAGATCCACTGCTAGAGGAATCTCCAGGTCTGCTAAGAACCTGTTTTTATTGTTGCTCTACATGTGGTGCAACATCATCACTTCTTACATCTACATCTTCTGTTGCCTTCACTGCTGGTACATACCAGCTACTCATCTCGTTAAAAACAACATCTCTGCTTTCTTGCATCTCACAAGTGGTAGGGTTATAACATCTATAATCTTTCTACTCCATAGCATAACCAATAAAGATGCATTTCTCTGCCTTTGGATCCAACTTTATTCTCACTTCATCAGGAACATGCACATATGCAATACACCCAAACACTTTCAAGTGAGACACATCCGGCCGCCTTATGCTTGTAAACTTATGTTCAGGTGTCATACCATGAAAAAGTGCTGTGGGTATCCCATTCATAATGTATAAAATAATTGATACTGCTTTTAACCAAAAATAATGTGGCATATTCTTTTTAGCTACTATCAAGGCATGTGCCACTTCTACAATGTGCCTATTTTTACAATGTGCCACTTCTACAATATGCCTATTTTTCTTTTTGCAACATCATTCTATTGCACAGTGTACCTGTATGTAAACTGTCTCTTGATTCCCTCCTTCCTCAGGAAATCTTTGAACTCATCAGAGAAATATTCTCCCCGACCATCTGATCTCAAGTATTTTATTTGCATACCTTTTTCCTTCTCAATCGAGGCTTTAAATCTCTACAAGTGAGAAAACACCTCACTTTTCTCATTCATGAAGTAAACCCACACTTTCCAAGTGTGATTTCATCAATGAATGTAACATAGTACCTGCAACCTACATTGTTTGTAGTCTTGGTTGGTCCCTATACATCTAAATGTATGACGGCCTTGCACTGACATGCTTTTCATGTGGGAAAGCATGTTTGGCATGCTTACCAAGCTAGCATGCTTCACATACTTTGTGCATACCATCAACCTTAAACTTTGGCAAACCTAAAACAATATTTTGGGCCTGCATAGACTTCAGTTCGTTGTACATTCACATGACCAATGCGCTTGTGCCATATGTCAATATCTGCAAAAATGACACCGATTCCATGCGTGAACATGGCTGCCTTTACTTCAGGTATGTTCACATCCAAAGTAAAAATCCTACCATTTCTGTTACCCTTTGCAACCAAACAACACTGATTTTTGAAGTCTTCCACAAAACATCCTTGAGGATTGAATGTCACTTTTTGTAAACCCTGCTCAACCATGTCCACCCAACAAAAACCAGGTTCTTTGTAATATTTGGAACATGAAGTAATTCTACCAAGTACTTCATTTTGCCATCCTGCATAGATAGTGGCACTTTACCAACATGTGCAATGGGATGCGTAGTATCGTCACCTCTTTTTACATAACCTAGTTTTTCCATTTTTTGCATGTCACTCTAAACTATTGATGAGCATGATTGGTCATGTGATTAGAGGCACTAGAATCCACATACCATGTATCTTAAGATCTTGACACATCTCTTGTTATGCAACTCAGCAAGTGCTGCATCACAAATAGCTACTCACTTCTGTCATTACCTCCCTATTTACTAGATGATGCATAGTTTCCTTGCTATAACTTTCCACTTTTAATGTCATTTTGATTTTTATAGCAATCCTTTGCCATGTGCCCTAGTTTTCCACAATAATTATAAGATTCCTCCCTCCAGCTTTTGAGGTATAAAGGAGTAAGAACCTCCCCTTTTGATCTTGTAATTATTCCCCTCTCTGAAATAAAAGAAAGATCCTGTTTTAGCCTGGAGAGAGAAAATATCTAGAGAGAGGTAATCCGAAATTGAGATATTTTTAGATATAAAAATCCTCCTAGTGTCTAAAATGGTTTCCCTTGAAACAAAAATTCAAAAAGAACTTTCCAATGTGCAATTGGAATTAATTAAAAATGTGTATAAAGGACCTTAGCCTAAGGGTCTAGATTTTCAGAAAATTTTGGATTATGGTCTAATTAAGGTTCCTATGGACCAATTGGATTAATCCAAGTGTGGAGAGGAGATAAATCCAATGAATCAAAGAAAATACCAAAAAATGAGTAAATGCTAGCATAAGATGAAGAGTTGACTGAGTACAAGGTTTATTAGTTAAAAACTATGAGATATTACTAAAAAACTGAGATATTTTGGTATAATGATATATTTTTGACACCTTGGTATGGAGAAGGGGGGACTTCTCAAGGAGGCGCCTATTTCACACATGTGATGGAGTTTTTAACTCAAAAAAATTATGATATTTTTATCTCTCCTCTCTCCTGGATCAAACCAAATCAAAAGGGAGCCAAACTAGGTCCAAATCTTATCCAAATTCAGCCAAACTGAACCCAAAAAATTCTACAACCTAGTTGGACTTGGTTAGAGGCCTCCCTCACCTATAAATAGATCCTTAGTCTTTTGTAAAAAAATATATGAACTATACCATGCCAGTATTATACTAAAATAATGATATTTTTTATTATCCCTTAAAAATCCTCTACTTTTGGAGAGAGTGGAGTCTCTCTTTCTCTTCAACCATCCTTGGAGCTTTCCTTTCAACACACAAACCAATTGATTGGCTGGGGGCTTCTTCTATGATAGAGAAGCAAGCAAAAATAAGAGGTCAAGTGTAATTTTATGGTTTTTCTCTACTATTCTCAATGTTTTCAATTCTCAATTTCTCTCAAGCTTGAGAAGTTTCTAAATTAAGTGTTTATAATGCAAATCAAGCTTTTCTTAAGAGTTGTAATGAATAATTAAGAAAAGTTTACATTTATGCTTAATTAGGATGCTTTTTATGTTTATCTCTCTCTCCCCCAAAGAATGGTCATTCCTATGATCAATTCTCTATTTAATTGATGCTTCTCATGGAGAAATTCTCAATTCACAAATCAAACTATAGGCTTGTGAAGCTAGAGGTTAAGAAAATGGTTTCTTATACTTATATGCTAGTAAATTATGGTAATTTTATGAGTTAAATCCATAAATTAGATTTAAGGTTAAAAGATAGTTATACTATCATAATTACATTACTAAGTCTTATTCTTTTTAGAAATATTGAAAAGTGTCTATAATAGCAAGCGGAGCTACGGTAAAATTTTTAAGAAATGGATACATAATTCATTCTTATGCATAACATGAAAAGAGGACTTCCTACCATATTCTAGGATTGAATATCCTAGGCTAAAAGAATGATTTTCATCCCATTCAATGGAAAACTAATTTTTAAGGTTTATGTATAATTAAATAATTAAGAAAATAGAAAATTATGATAATTTTATTTAAATGATAAAAGAGAAATTCCCATGACATTTGGAATTCAATCATTTAAATGGAAAAAGTGGAATTCTTAGCATATTGAAATTAATGGATATTTTATTTAAATTCAAAGATAAATTTTAGATAAATTTATTTTATGTATGAGAAATATTTAAATGATAAAAGAAGAATTCTCATGACATTTGGAATTCAATCATTTAAATAAAAAAAGTGAAATTCTTAGCATATTGGAATTAATGGATATTTATTTAAATTCAAAGATGAATTTTAGATAAATTTATTTTATGTATGAGAAATATTTAAATGATAAAAGAGAAATTCCCATGACATTTGGAATTCAATCATTTAAATAGTAAAAGTGAAATTCTTTGCATATTGAATTATTGGATATTTTATTTAAAAAAAGAGAAATTTTAGATAGTTTATTTTATGATAAAAGAGGAATTCCCATGACATTGGAATGCAATTAACTAAATGCAAAAAAGAGGAATTTCCATGGTATTTGAGGTCCAAGAAATTAAATGGAAAGAAGAGAAATTTTTAGTATAATTCAATTTATGAATATTTATCAAAAGTGGAAATATGGATAGAATTGATTTTTGTAAATCCAATTAATTCTTTTATTCAAAAGAGGAATATTGAATATAAATGAGAATAGATGTGATAAGATGTAAATGGGATGCGATAAGATGTGAATGGAAGTGATAAGATATGAATGGATGTGATAAGATGTGAATGGATGTGATAGGATGTGGTGTGATGAAAATGAATGTGGATGAGATGTGAAGTAAATGGATCTGGATGATGAGATGAGAGGATATGTGAAAGGGAGAGATGGGAAGTAAATGGATGTGGATGTGTATGTGAAAGAATGTGATGTAAACGGATGTGGATGTGTATGCGAAAGAATGTGATGTAAACGGATGTGGATGTGTATGCGAAAGAATGTGATGTAAATGGATGTGGATGTGTATGTGAAAGAATGGGATGTAAATCGATGTGGATGTGTATGTGAAAGAATGAGATGTAAATGGATGTGGATGTGTATGTGAAAGAATGTGATGTAAAGGGATGTGGATGTGAAAGTTATGTGGATGAGATATGATGTGATGTGATGAAAAGAGATGTGGATGTGAATGTAATGTGGAAAGAATGAATGAGATATGATGTGGATAGATGTGGATGTGATACAATGTGGATAGAATGTATGTGGATAGATGTGGATGTGATGCAATGTGGATAGAATGTATGTGATGGAATGGGGATACAATGGATGTGATGTGATGTGAGTCAGGATAAGTGTGAATGGGTGAGATGTGATGTGAAATGGATGTGATGTGATATGATGTAAATTGAGATAGATGTGAATGGATGATATGTGATGTGAATGGATGTGATGTGATGTGAGTCGTGATATGTGTGAATGGGTGAGATGTGATGTGAAATAGATGCGATGTGATATGATGTAAGTTAAGATAGATGTGAATAGTGGTCCAATCAATGGGCCAAAAGAGTGAAGCAAAATGACCAATCCATGTCTTACGATGGACTAGCTGAAGTTAAGGAGGTAGACATTGTAGAGCTAGGGGAGGATCCCAAACCTGTTTACATTGCTAATGACTTAACTACAGTAGAAGAGCTCATTGCTCTCTTAAAAGAATTCAAGTATTATTTTTCTTGGAAATACACGGAAATGAAGGGTGTACCACTCGAGGTGGTTCAACACACTATCCTGATCATGGAAGGATCAAGACCATCCAGGCAAAAATTGTATTAGATGAATCCTAAATATGTAGCTATTGTAAAAGAGGAAATTGATAAACTTATAGCTGCGGATTTCATCTATGAGATTGAGCAAACAGATTGGCTTTCACCAATTAAGATAGTGCTAAACAGATTTCATCTATGAGATTGAGCAAACAGATTGGCTTTCACCAATTAAGATAGTGCTAAAGAAGAATGGAAAGCTAAGAGTCTATGTTGACCTTAAAAATGTCAATGCAGCTACCAGGAAAAACAAGTACCCATTACCATATATGGAGCACGTAATAGAATGGGTAGCTGGTGAAGAAGCCTACAACTTCTTAGAAGGGTTTTCAGGCTACAATTAGGTGTCCATAGCACTAGAAGACCAACACAAGACAACCTTGAAGAGGATGTAGGGGACCTATACTCATAAGGTTATGCCTTTTGGCCTCACTAATGCCCCAACAACTTTCTAAACAATTGATGTGCATGGCCTTCAAGGACTACTTGCAAAAGTGCCTGGAGGTAGTCATTGACGATCTATGTGCACACTCACGATGATGGACTGAACACGTGGCTTGTTTAAGGAAGGTGTTTGAGAGATGTTGATTATATCACATATCCTTAAACCCTTTGAAGTGTCAATTTTTGGTCAAACACAATGTTATCTTAGGGCACATTGTGTCTAAGAATGGTATTTCCACTGATGAGAGTAAAGTAAAGTTGAGAATTACCCCTATCAACAAACTACAAGGGTGTGCAACGGTTTATGGGACACGTTGGCTATTATCGACGTTTCATCATATTCTATACTGAAATTGCCAAGCCATTGTATAGACTACTCATCGTCTTCTTTGAATGGATTGAAGAATGCCAAAATGCATATGATAAGTTGAAGGAAGCACTAGCTAGTGCACCAATCTTGAGACCACCCAACTGGAATCTTATATTTCATATGCACATCGATGCATTAAATTTTGCTATAGGATGCGTATTGGCGTAACCTGGGGAATTCAAATTGGATCACCCAGTTTGCTTTGCAAGTTGTTGTCAACTAAATGATGTAGAGATAAACTACACCACAACTGAGTGTGAAGGGTTGGCCATGGTTTATGTTGTAAAGAAATACCGACATTACTTGTTGGCCAACAAGTTTGTATTCTTTGTTGATCACCAAGCCTTATTATATCTAGTGAATAAGCCATGCACCATGGGGACAGTCACATGATGGCTGCTTATACTGTAGGAATTCGACTTTACGGTCACAGCAATGAGAAAAGAGACACAACATGTTTTGGCCGACCATATGTCTAGAATCCCAAACGGAGAACTGACAAACTGGCGCATTGATGATGATGTGAGACCCCCGCCCCTCCTCTGCGGTGCCCCCTTCAAGGGCGCTCGTGGCAGAAGCAGTGTCAGCCTCTCGCACGGGGCGAGGATCCACACTCGGGGCCTTGCCTGGCGGATGTCTGGACAAGAGACTAGCCCGGCAGTTCCTTCGAAACCGAGCTTGGAAAACTTCCCTTGCCCGGAAGGCACGGGCGATTCCGCCATGGGCAAATCTTCTAATAGGGGAATTAATCTAGTCAAAGTCTAAACTAGTTAAACTCATCCGACCGAACCTGAAGTCACATGGTTAGATCAAAGAAGAGACTTGCACTTGAGTTGCACTTGGTCCATAGAATTACTGCTTTTTTCCTCCTTTAACAAGGCACAGCTGATTCCCTCCCACAGAACAAGGGTCTTCTCAGGACTTAATCTAACTAACGTAACTAATCGTATCTTAATTATTTCACAGGAATCCCCCAATCCAGCCGGCCCATAGCCAACCACCCAACCACCCGACCACTGTATTGGTAGGATTCCTTTATAAAGATTTGGTTATGTTTTGCCCGGGTACCGAGGAAAAGAGTTCCTAGGCCCCCTAGCCGGCGTTTCATGCAAAAATCAAGGTAGGCATTCCACATACACACCCAATATGAAATTGCCATTAATAACAGATTCGGTTGTCTTTAAAACAATCCTTCAATAGAATTCATAATATTACTCATTATCCTCCTCCAAAATTTTGAGTCCATTGTGTTACAAAATATGTCATCTAGACTCTCCGTTGAAGACCAGCTAGTCAACCAACGAGATCCAATATCAAAATTTGATTCACAAAAATCTTTCTTTTTAATCCATCCGAATCTTCCTCGACGCACGCATGGGTGTCCTAGCAACCGCGAGCTCGTGCATAACGTGGTCAGAACCCTCTAGGATCCTCCTTAGGTGTCCTAGCACTTCACTTAGGGACCGCTTCGTCGGTCCTCACCCATCGTACCGAAAGTGCACCACTTTAACTAATCGAGGTTGGTCAAGACCTCGGTAGGCTTTGCCACGAGCGCTGTCCCTCGACGACTCCACACCCAGCTATTGCAACGAACCTCCTCTTAGTAAAAACACATGCCAAATGCTTTCTCCAGCATTTTGGCGTAAAACAGTCCTTTAAATGAAAACAGAGATTCTATGCAAGTAAAATTCCCAGTTTGAGATTGGTTCCACAAAACCCCTTTTTCCTTAATTCCCAATTTCATAATGAGAATCCTTGATCTCTCATCAGGGTAATCTACCCATCATTTGTCTAACTGTCCAACTAGATTCTTGGTGATTTCAGTCAAAGGAAAACTAGTTTAGTTCAATGGTAGTCTATTCTTTGTATTTAGGAATTGGAATTGGCGAAGTTTTTTTGCTTGATTTAGATCAAGTAGGTTTACTGTCCGTTCCTCTCGTAGTCTAATCATTCGGTTTAGTTCTAACAAGGATTTTCTTCAGATAAACATCTATTTTTGGGCAAATACCAATTTAGTGATTTAACCACATAAAATATCTAAAGATATTCTTTCTACTTCTCAACCTTAATTCCCTAGGTAGAATTATGGTGAAATTTCATCTTTTGATATCAAAAATTAATTTCAATTCTTTCTTTACTTAAATATTATAAAAATTTTCTTTTAATTAAATACCAATATCTATTTTTTTTAATAAGCTTGAAATCCCTCTTTTTCTCATTTAATGAGTGCAATCCAAATGTCATGGGAATTCCTCTTTTATCATAAAATAAATCTATCTAAAATTTCTCTTTCAATTAAATAAAAATATTCAATATTCCAAATATACCAAGAATTCCTCTTTTTCCATTTAAATGATTAAATTCCAAATATGATGGAAATTCCTCTTCCATCACTTAAATTTATACATGCATAAAATAACTAAAATTGCTCTTAAAAATTAAATAAAAATATCCATTAATTCCATTATACTAAGAATTCCACTTTTCTCATTTAAATGATTGAATTTCAAATATGATGGAAATTCTTCTTTAATTTTAAATAAAATATCCATTATTTTAATATTCTAAATTTTCTCTTTCTCCATTGGAATACATGGATCTCCATTATCATGGGAATTCCTCTTTTATCATTTAAATGAAATTACTAAAAATTTCTCTTTTTCTCTAATTACCTATTTATAAATAAACATTAAAAATTAATTTTCCATGGATATGACGAGAATTATTTCTTTAACATAGGATGACTAATCCTCACATTATGCTTAAAAACGATTTATGTGTTAATTTCTAAAATTTTTGCCATAGCTCTGCTGCTATTATTGATAATTTTGAAAAGCATAAGACTTAGTAATACACTTATGATAGATTAACTATCAGTAGATCTAAATCCAATTTATGGATCTAAATCATAATTTTATCATAATTTATGTAACATAAAAGCATTAAAAAGCCATTTCTTTAGCCTCTAGCTTGACTACCATAGAGTTTGATTTTAGAATTGAGAATTGCTCCATGAGAAGCATCATTTGAATAGAGAATTGGTCATAGGAATGACCATCCTTTGGGGGAGAGATAGATACACTTAAAAAATATCCTAATTAAGCATAAATGTAATTTTTTTTGTGATTAATCATTAGAGTTCTTTGGAGAGATTCATTTGCATTGAAAAACCATTCATTTGAATACTTCTCAAGCTTGAGAGGGGTTGAGAAGTGAAAAACATTTAGAATATTAAAGAAAAACCATAACGTCACATCTTACCTCTTGTTTTGCTTGCTTCTCTATTCTTAGGCGAGGCCCCCAACCAATCATTTGGTTAGTATGTTGAGAGGAAAGCTCCAAGGAAGGTTGAAGAGAGAGAGAAGCTCCAATCTCTCCAAATTATAGAGGATTTTTAGGGGATAATAGAAAATATGCTTATTTTAATGTAATATTGGCATGGTCTAGTTCAGAGATGAGAATACGAAAGAATGAGGGCTATTTATAGGTGAGGGAGGCCCTTAACTGAGTCCAACTAAGCTCTAGAATTTTCCAACTTCTGTTTGGCTGAATTTGGACAAGATTTGAACCAGTTTAGCACGCTTTTTGATCCAGTTTGATCCAGGAGAGAGGAGAGATAAAAATATCTTAATATTTTTAAATTTAAAACTCATTCACATGTGTGAAATAGGTGCCTCCTTGAAGTCTCCCCCTTTCCTTACCAAGGTGTCAAAATTGTATGATTAGTCTAAAATATCTCATTTTTTAGTAATATCTCATAGTTTTTAACTAATAAATCTTGTACTCAGTCAACTTGTTCATCTTATGTGGGCATTCACTCATTTTTGGGTATTTTCTTTTATTCATTGGATTTATCTCATCCCAACACTTGAATTAATCTTATTGGTCCATAGGAACCTTAATTGGACCATAATCCAAAAGTTTCAGAAAATCTTGACCCTTAGGCTAAGGTCTTATTAAATCATTTTTAATTGATTCCTAATGTACCTTGGAAAATTTATTTTGATTTTTTATTTCAAGAAAATATATTTTTGATATTTGTAGAATTTTTAGATCCAAAAATATCTCAATATTGAATTATCTCTCTCTAGAATTTATCATCTCTCTAGGCAAAAACAAGGAAAATAATATTTTCTTGTATTCAGAAATAGGGAATGATTACATGGGATTGAAGTAAAGCCTATTCATTATTCAGGCTGAGGAGGAATCTTACATCCTCTCCCACTTGAGAAACGTGAGATGTCCTCACATCTCGCAAAGTGGGGGTAATCTTTCGCCAACTCTTCTTCTTTCTCCCAGGTGGCATCTTCGAGAGGAAAGAACTTCCACTTTACTAAAAATTCTCTGAGGACTTTGCTCGTGAGAATCTTCTCCCTGGCGTCAAGGATTTCCTTAGGTTGGAGTACCATCTGGCCTTTAGTCGGAGAGATCAATTGTTCATCATCAAGCATGTGACTCGGGATGGGTACATATTTCTAAAGTAAACTGACGTGGAATACATTATGTACCTTGAAATGGGGAGGTAGAAGAAGATTGTAGGTTAGATCGCCCACTTTCTTTATCACAGCATATGGCCCACAATATCTGCGAGAGAGCTTCTTGTACTTCCTTAAAGATAAGGAACTTCTTTTTGGTCATACTCAAATGAAGACCATATTTGATTCTTCAAACTCTCTCTCTGATCTCTTTTTATCTGCATACTACTTTTGCCTATCTTGGGCTGCCTTTATATCTTTATGGATTGATTGCATTTGCTAGTCCATGTCATCAAGCATTTGTCTGGACATTTCGACTCTAATCAATGGGTCAGACCAAGTCAACGATGTAGGGCAATCTTGCCCATACAAAGCTTTGAAAGGACTCATCCCAATGCTTTGATGATAAGAAGCATTGTAAGCGAATTTGACCAGATGCAAATGGCTTAACCATTTCTTGGGTTCCCTGCCGCCGCCGCAGCATGACCAAAGGATATCTTCTATTACCTGATTCCCTCTTTCAGTCTGGCCATCTGTTTTGGGGTGATAGGCTGTGCTGAGATCCAAGAAAGTTCCTACTGCCTCGAAGAATGCAATCCAGAATCTCGATGTGAATTTGGGATCTCTGTCACTTACCATCCTCCTGGTGGGTAAGCCATGCAATCTGAAGATCTCTTTAAGGAAAACTCTAGCAACATCCACTTCACTGGAATCAGATGGGCAACTTTGGTTAGTCTGTCAACTACCACAAAAATGGAGTTGTAACCTGATTGTGAAGGTAATCCAGTGACAAAGTCCATACTGATACATTCCCACTTCATCTGAGGAATGTCTAGAGGCTGCAGTTTCCCTGGCATCTTGACTCCTTCTGCCTTGACTCTCTAACGCATTCCCACTTCATCTGAGGAATGTCTAGAGGCTGCAATTTCCCTAGCATCTTGACTCCTTCTGCCTTGACTCTCTCACACATTTAGCATTTTCGCACATCATCAAGTACATTCTTTTTGAGTCCTGGCCAGAAGAAGATTTTCTTCATATAGGTTTTTATAAACTCTGGATGTCCAACTATCAGGCTATCATGGGCTTCTCTCAGAATTCTTCCCTTTATTCCATCATCATTGGGAATACATAGCTGATTATTATAATACATGCATCCTTCATCCAATTTGCACCCAAGAACTCGACTTATTTCCTGAGGAGTCTTGCTTTCCTGCATGAGAAGGGTAGCAATAGGGGCAAAGATTTTGTCCTATATGATTCTCTCCCTTGCTTCACTCATTAATGGATTTGACACCATTGTAATTGCAAGCAAGGAGGCTTTTCTACTGAGCGCATCTGCCACCACATTTTCTTTCCTCAATCCATACTTAATTTCAAAATCGAATTCTTGCAGGGTCTGCATCCATCTCCTTTGACACATGTTGAGATCCCTTTGGGTGAAGATCCACTTCAAACTTTGATGATCTGTCGAGGTGAACCTCTGTCCCAAAAGATAATGTCTCCCACAACTTCAGAGCATAAACTACTGAGAGTAACTCCAAGTCATGGATGGCATAATTTCTCTCATGTGTTCTGAGTTTTCTGGATTCATAGGCCACGGCATAACCTTCCTGCATAAGAGCACCACCTAAGGCAAACCCACTGGCATCAGTAACTACCTCAAAGGGTTTGGTAAAATCTGGCAATTTAAGGATAGTTCAGTTTATCAAAGGCACTTTGACACATTGCAGTCCACTGTAAAAGTGTACTCTTCTTGATAAGGTTAGTTCAAGGGGATGCTATCTGAGCATACCTAGGTATAAAGATCCTATACCATCCGGTTAATACTAGGAATCCTCTGACTTCCTTTACTATCTTGGGTCTGGCCATTCTACGACTGCTTGGATCTTTTTTCTCATTTAAATGATTGAATTCCAAATATGATGGAAATTTCTCTTTTATTATTTAAATTTATTCATGCATAAAATAATTTATCTAAAATTCTTCTTTAATTTTAAATAAAATATCCATTATTTTAATATTCCAAATTTTCTCTTTCTCCAATGGAATCCATGGATCTCCATTATCATGAGAACTCCTCTTTTATCATAAAAATGAAAGTACTAAAAATTTCTCTTTTTCTCTAATTAACTTTTTATACATAAAAATTAATTCTCCATGGATATGACGAGAATTATTCCTTTAACATAGGATGACTAATCCTAGAATATGGTAGGAAGTCCTCTTTTCACATTATGCATAAAAATGATTGATGTGTTAATTTCTATAATTTTTGCCATAGCTCCGCTGCTATTATTGATAATTTTTAATAATTTTGAAAAGCATAAGTCTTAGTAATACATTTATGATAGATTAACTATCAATAGATCTAAATCCAATTTATGGATCTAAATCATAAATTTATCATAATTTATGTAGCATAAAAGCATTAAAAAGCCATTTCTTTAGCCTCTAGATTGACTAGCATATAGTTTGATTTTAGAATTGAGAATTGCTCCATGAGAAGTAGCATTTGAATAGAGAATTGGTCATAGGAATGACCATTCTTTGGGGGAGAGAGAGATATACTTAAAAAACATCCTAATTAAGCATAAATATAAACTTTTTGTGATTAATCATTAGAATTCTTTGGAGAGCTTCATTTGCATTGAAAAACCATTCATTTGAATACTTCTCAAGAGAAAAACATTTAGAAGATTAAAGAAAAACCATGAAGTCACATCTTACCTCTTGTTTGGTTGCTTCTCTATTCTAGGAGAGGCCCCCAACCAATCAATTGGTTAGTATGTTGAGAGGAAAGCTCCAAGGAAGGTTGAAGAGAGAGAGAGAGAGAGAGAGAGAGAGAGAAGCTCCAATCTCTCCAAATTGTAGAAGATTTTTAGGGGATAATAGAAAATATGCTTATTCTAATGTAATATTGGCATGGTTTAGTTCACAGATGAGAATACAAAAGAATGAGAGTCTATTTATAGGTGAGGGAGGCCACTAACTGAGTCCAACTAAGTTCTAGAATTTTCTAGCTTCAGTTTGGGTGAATTTGGATAAGATTTGGACCAATTTAGCTCGCTTTTTGGTCCAGTTTGATCCAAGAGAAAATATCTTAATATTTTTGAATTGAAAACTCATTCACATGTGTGAAATAGGTGTCTCCTTGAAGTCTCTCCCTTTCCTTACCAAGGTGTCAAAATTATATGATTACTCTAAAATATCTCATTTTTAGTAATATCTCATAGTTTTTAACTAATAAATCTTATACTCAGTCAACTCTTCATCTTATGTGGGCATTTACTCATTTTTGGGCATTTTCTTTTATTCATTGGATATATCTCATCCCAGGACTTGGGTTAATCTTATTGGTCCATAGGAACCTTAATCGGACCATAATCCAAAAATTTCAAAAAATCTTGACCCTTAGGCTGTCTTATTAAATCATTTTTAATTGATTCCTAATGCACCTTGGAAATTTTATTTTGATTTTCTATTTTAGGAAAATATATTTTTGATATTTGTAGAATTTTTATATCTAAAAATATCTCAATATTGAATTACCTCTCTCTAGAATTTATCATCTCTCTATGCAAAAACAAGGAAAATAATATTTTCTTGTATTAAAAAACAAGGAATGATTACATGGGATTCAAGTAAAGCCTATTCATTATTCAGGCTGAGAATGAATCTTACATCCTCTCCCACTTGAGAAATGCGAGATGTCCTCATCTCGCAAAGTGGAATAATCTTTAGCCAACTCTTCTTCTTTCTCCCAAGTGGCATTTTCTAGAGGGAAGAACTTCTAGTTTACTAAAAATTCTATGAGGACTCTGCTCCTGAGAATCTTCTCCCGAATGTCAAGGATTTCCTCAGGTTGGAGTACCATCTGGTCTTGAGTCAGAGAGATCAATTGTTCATCATCAAGCATGTGACTCGGGCTGGGTACATATTTCTTAAGTAAACTGATGTGGAATACATTATGTACCTTGAGATGGGGAGGCAGAAGAAGTTTGTAGGCTAGATCACCCACTTTCTTTATAACAACATCTGGGAGAGAGCTTCTTGTACTTCCCTAAAGATAAGGAACTTCTTTTTGGTCGTACTCGAATGAAGACCATATCTGATTCTTCAAACTCTCTCTCTAATCTCTTTTTATCTGCATACTGCTTTTGCCTATCTTGGGCTGCCTTTATATCTTTACGGATTGATTGCATTTGCTTGTCCATGTCATCAAGCATTTGTCTGAACATTTCGACTCTAATCATGGGTCAGACCAAGTCAACGGTGTAAGGCAATCTTGCCCATACAAAGCTTTGAAAGGACTCATCCCAATGCTTAGATGATAAGAAGCATTGTAAGCAAATTTTACCAGATGCAAATGGCTTAACCACTTCTTGGGTTTTCTGCCGCCGCAGCATGACCGAAGGATATCTTCTATTACCTGATTCCCTCTTTTAGTCTGGCCATCTGTTTCGGGGTGATAGGCTGCACTGAGATCCAAGAAATTTCTTACTACTTTGAAGAATGTAGTCCATAATTTCCATGTGAATTTGGGATCTCTGTCACTTACTATCCTCCTGGGTAAGCCATGCAATCTGAAGATCCCTTTAAGGAAAACACTGGCAACATCCACTGCAGTGTACACTGGAATCAGATGGGCAACTTTGGTTAGTCTATCAACTACCACAAAAATGGAGTTGTAACCTGATTGCACTGAAGGTAATCTAGTGACAAAGTCCATACTGATACATTCCCACTTCATCTGAGGAATGTCTAGAGGCTACAGTTTCCCTGGCATCTTGACTCCTTCTGCCTTGACTCTCTAACACATTTAGCATTTTCGCACATGATCAAGTACATCCTTTTTGAGTCCTGGCCAGAAGAAGCTTTTCTTCACAAACATATAGGTTTTTATAAATCCTGGATGTCCAGCTATCAGGCTATCATGGGCTTCTCTTAGAATTCTTCCCTTTATTCCCTTATCATTGAGAATACATAGCTGATTATTATAATACATGCATCCTTCATCCAATTTGTACCCAAGAACTCGACTCATTTCCTGAGGAGTCTTGCTTTCCTGCATCAAAAGGGTAGCAATAGGGGCAAAGAATTTGTCCTGTATGATTCTCTCCTTTGCTTCACACTGATTAATGGATTTGACACCACTGTAATTGCAAGCAAGGAGGCTTTTCTGTTGAGCGCATCTGCCACCACATTTTCTTTTCTCAGTCGATACTTAATTTCAAAATAGAATTCTTGCAGGGTCTGCATCCATCTCCTTTGACAAATGTTGAGATCCCTTTGGGTGAAGATCCACTTCAAGATCTGTCATCAAGGTGAACCTCTGTCCCAAAAGATAATGTCTCCAAAACTTCAAAGCATAAACTACTGAGAGTAACTCCAAATCATGGACGACATAATTTATCTCATGTGTTTTGAGTTTTCTGGATTCATAGGCCACTGCATGACCTTCCTGCATAAGAGCACCACGTAAGGCAAACGCATTGGCATCAGTAACTACCTCAAAGGGTTTGGTAAAATCTGGCAATTTAAGGATAGGGTTGATTACTAAGGCTGTCTTCAGTTTATCAAAGGCACTCTGACATATTGTAGTCCATTGAAAAGTGTACTCTTCTTGAGAAGGTTAGTTAAAGGGGATGCTATCTGAGCATACCTAGGTATAAATATCCTATACCATCCGGTTAATCCTAGGAATCCTCTGACTTCCTTTACTATCTTGGGTTCTAGCCATTCTACGACTGCTTGGATCTTTGCGAGGTCATGAGAAATCCCATCCTTTGATACTATGAATCCCAAGTATTCCACCTTGTCAACAGAGAAAGAACACTTGCTCTTTTTTGCAAAGAGTTGGTGTTTCCTTAGGATTTCCAGGACCTTGCGCACATGATCGTCATGATCTGCAGCATTCTTTGAGTATACCACGATATCATCAAAGAAGACGAGAACAAAATCATCCAAGTATTCTTTGAGAATATCCTACATAAGACGATTAAATGTTGCCGGGGCATTAGTCAATCCAAACGGCATGATTGTGAACTCATAATGCCCATAGTAGCAAATATTGAATGTTGTCTTTGGGATGTCCTGCTCCTTAATTCTGATCTGGTAGTACCTGGATTTGAGATCTATCTTTGTGAACATTTGGGTCCCACTTAACAGATCCAAAAGTTTATCAATCCTAGGAATATGATACCTATTTTTAATTGTTAATTGATTCAATCCTCTATAGTGAATACAGAGTCTTAACATTCCATCTTTCTTCTTTTTTGAAAGAGAACGGGCGCACCCCAAGGTGAGACACTGGAGGGTCTGACGAATCCCTGCTCTAACAGTTGTCTTAACTGCTCCTTAAGTTCTATGGCTTCAGGGACTGGCATTTTGTATACACGCTAGGCTACTGTGGCTGAGCTCTGAGGGTTAATTCGATCTCAACTCTTCAGGAAACACATCTGAATACTCACTTAACCACTCCAGTTCTTTAGCCTTGCATTTTATGTCTACTGGATTCATCTTAATGATATAAACAGCTTGTATCTTTCTAAGCTCTTTTAATAATTTGGAAGCCTTGACTAATTGTAGCATTGAGGATCTGAAAATTCCAGTTCCTTGAACTTTATTCCCGTAAAGGTCAAGGAAAGATATGGTTCCTTTGTGACAATGAATATCAGCTTGATTCTTATGGAGCCAATCCATTCCAAGGATTCCATCATAGACTCCCACGGGTATTGGCACTCTGTTAGGTTCCCATCTAGACAAAACTGAATAAGGTCTGTCTCAAGGTATGTGAAAAGAATCTTTCCACTGGCCAATTCCACTTGCATAGGTTTCCCTGATTTTTGATTCATGACAAATTTACGTAGACATCCTGGGGAAATAAAAGAATGAGTACTGCCTCAATCAATCAAAAGCTTGAATTGCTTACCCTGGTACTTTGCTGGAGTCTAGAGGACTGAAAATTGATGGGTTATTCCCCTGATGCTCTATTGCTGCATAGATTTGTCCTTTTTCTTCCTCCACTTCATCAGCTATAGTGACAGCTCACTGCTGCAGTCTGAGGTGGAACTCTCTCTCTTTGGTTATTCTAATTTTGGGAGGGAGTTCAGAGACTACTTTGCATGGAGGCTGCAAGTTGAGGTGGCACTCTTCTCGGGTTGCCCTGATTTTGGCGCGGGGGACCTTGATTGGACTGATACTACGAGGGAGTATGTCTCTGAACTCTGGGACCCTGGCTTCCTTGGCCCATAGAAGGAGAGGGGAAATCCTTGATCCGGTGCCCAAACCCTTAACATCCAAAGCACCTGTTCTCACTTCGAAGCTCTTCCCTTTGCATTCTTGAGAGAGCCGGAGTTCCCGAGAAAGAACTTCGAGGGAAAGGTCTTCCTTCATTCCTGAAACTTTCCGTCTCGAGATTCTAGTTGGGACCTTGGTGTCTCCTTGGAGGCGGAAGATTGGAAGAACTTCTCGGTGTCTGAAAATCTTTTGAAGGATGAGGGAGCTGGCTTTGGCTGTGAACTTTTACAATGAAAGCTTTGGCGAAGTCCTTTGCCATTTTGACAGCTTCAGCCATGGACACTGGCTTGGCATTCTTGACGAGTGTGTCTAAGGGTTCGTGCATTCCCCGAATGAACCTGGCCATAAGTTGCTCTTCATCTAGATGTGGTGAATACTTGAGTAGAAGAGCAAATGCCTGGTGATATTTGATGGTTTTACTCCCCTAATTTAGCTCTAAGAATTCATTCATTTTGGTTTCTAAAAACCTAGGGGGACAAAACCTCTTCCTTAAATAGGCTTTAAGATTGTTCCAAGACTGGGTATTCCTATCCAAATGGTTGGTATCACAATGGTTCCTCCATGCCACCCTAGCTGTTTCCACAATTTTTAGCCTGCTGGGCAAGAGCTATTGTGCTCCTTTCATTGTAGTCGGTGACATCAAAATACTCTTCCATAGCTTCCACCCATTTCTCTACAGCCTCGCCCAGGTTCTCCCCTTCACCTTTAAAGGGTCCTGGGTGAGTTTTGGGAAGAGCCTTGCGAACGTCGAGGTCAAGCTCTTCTTCTTCAAAGAGAGGGTCTAGCTGATGGCCACGGTTTCCTCACCTCATGATTCGACCAAAAATGATATATTATTAAATTTTTATTTTGATATCATCCACCAGATCCTAAGACTTAAGAGGTTTGAAAAATAATTTCTTAAACAAGATAAATGCTCTTTTTGGAGATTTATGACATACGTTCGGGAACAGATTTTTCTTCATCAATTCGTCAACAAACAATCACTTATATAACAGGGAATTTTTCCACAAAACATTTCTTTATTTATAGAAAGGTTGCAATAAGTACATAGAGCAGCTTGGCTCTAGAAGTCAAAATCTCCTCGGGAGACGCATAAGAAGACGGTACTGGGCTATAGACATGCCCTGATACAAATGTTCCCTTACTGCCAAGGGAGCTACTAAGAAGACGGTACTGGGCTATAGACATGCCCTGATACAAATGTTCCCTTACTCCCAAGGGAGCTACTATCTTCTCCTTCTTAGGAATAAAGCAACTAAGGAGTTTGTAGATTTGGTAGGAAAATCTAAAATTTCGAGGCCTTGAGTGATATAAAATAACACAATGTATCACTTTCAGTCTCATCAGAATCATGGTTAATGAGAGATTTTGCCTCAGCATCGCACATTGGTTGCAAGAGGCATGGATATACTGCCCTGCAAACCACTTATGTTGCCATCTCTCCACTGCTAGGTCAGGAAAATATAGATTCTCGAAATGGTCTACGAGTCTGCTGGCTTGGCTCGTTCGAGTTGTAGTGGAAGAGATGAGATGCTTGAAGGCGAACGCACTAGGATTTTCTTCAGAGATAAACATCTATTTTTGGGTAAATACTAATTTAGTGATTTAACCACATAAAATATCTAAAGATATTCTTTCTATTTCTCAACCTTAATTCCCTAGGTAGAATTATGGTGAAATTTTATCTTTTGACATCAGAAATTAATTTCAATTCTTTCTTTACTTAAATATCATAAAAAAATTCTCTTAACTAAATACCAATATCTATTTTTTTTGAATAAGTTGAAATCCATCTTTTTCTCATTTAATGAGTGCAATCCGAATGTCATGGGAGATCCTCTTTTATCATAAAATAAATCTATTTAAAATTCCTCTTTAAATTAAAAAAAATATACCAAGAATTCCTGCAAGCAAGGGAAGCACAGGAAGCGGTACGAGGGTAAGAGCTTCAACTACTCTTATCTATTTGTGTTGGCGACTACACCCTTGTACGGGAGGCATCAGCAAACGATCTTTGATTGAGGAGTTTTCTTCGCGGGAGTAAAGCTATAGGGCAACTATACTGTCCTATTGGCCTATTGGATAGAAATTTTTTGGGCCAAAAAGGCGTTTCAGGCGTGTTACGACCTCCGTTTTTCTAAAAGCAGGTGATTTCGAGCACTGCGGCGTGGGTAAGCCATCGATTCTCTGCAGAACTCTGGTTTAAGAACTGTAGGAAGGATGATAGACTGGTTGTGCAGACACTATGTGTGTTGCAAGGAGGTCAACAATTGCCATTAGGTGTATGTATGCACATTGAGGTCACTGGTTGTGACATTTAAGTGTACTACACAGTACCGCTACAAAAAATACAACAGTTTGTGCAGAACAAACCAGAGTGCTATTTCTGGTAAATTTGTGTGTCTAGCAAGATGTCAAATGATGGCATAAACCAGATTGTTACTGAGAAGCTTGATAAGAACAACTTCCATGCTTGGAGGTTCAGGTTGACGAATTTCCTGATGGGAAAGGGTTATTGGGACTACATAGAAGGTGAGCATGAAGAGGCACCGAAGATATCGGAGATGAATCCGACTACTGCAGATGTGAAAGAGTTCAAGGATTGGAACCAAGGAGCCAAAAAAGTTATGTATTGGCTCTCTATCAGTATACAGGGCACCATGATTGGGCACATACAGGATGCCAAGTCCCCCAAGGAGGCGTGGGACACCTTGGTAAAACTCTATGAAACGAATACCAAGGCACGAAAGATACAGTTGAAGAATGAACATACTGTGAAGAAAAAGAGTATGTTTGTGAATGACTATGCATTGAAGATCAAGGGTATTGTGGAATCCCTTGCATCTATTGGTGTTTCAATAGATGATGATGATAAGGTGGAAGACTATCTACGTGGTCTCGGGCCACAATACAAGGCGTTCAAGATGTCTATTCAGACTCGAGAAAACATTCCCAATTTCACAGATTTGGTGTCTATGTTGATTATAGAAGAGAAGAGCTTGGGTGAAGACCAACAACCTTCACAAAATAAAAACATTTCAAAGCAACAGGCCTTCTACACAAGTTCAGGAAGAGGACGAGGTGGAGGAGGCCGTGGTGGACGCGGCCAAGGAGATGGCCGAATAGGTAATCAGAATTATGGCCAGCAGCAGTAACAACAACACGCAGGTGGAAGAGGCCAATTCAGAGGCAGGGGGAGTCAAAGAGGTCATGGAAATTGGCAAAGGCAGTATAATGATACACGTGGATGCTTTTATTGTGGTAAGCCTGGACATGTGCAGGTAGAGTTATAAGAAGCAGGCTGACATGCAAAATGGAAAATTGCAGCAAAACAACTATGCATCCTCGAGCAGAAACCATGAGGGTAATGAAAGATTGTTTGTTATGCAGCATGTCATTAATGCCATGTCTGAAAATGTTGAAGCAGCACATAAAGATGATATATGGTATGTTGATTCAGGTGCTTCGAACCACATGACAAGTCATGGGGAGTGGTTCAAGGAGATGAAAAACCTTGAAAGACTAGGTTTTGTGGAAACAGGGGATGACACTGCTCATCCAATTTCCCATGTTGGAGATGTGCCATTGTCTATGCAGGATGGCAAAGTGAAGTACCTTGTAGATGTACTTCATGTTTTGAACATAACAAAGAATCCGGTTTCAGTTGGCCAAATGATTGAGCAGGGTTTGCAGGTTCGGTTTAACCCTGATGGTTGTTATGTTGAAGACTTTAAAGACAAGTGCAGGTTAGTTGCAAAAGGTAACAGACTTTAAAGACAAGTGCAGGATGGTTGTTATGTTGAAGACTTTAAAGACAAGTGCAGGATGGTTGTTATGTTAAAGACTTTAAAGACAAGTGCAGGTTGGTTGCAAAAGGTAATACTAAGGTCGGATGGAGGGAGAGAGTACTTCTCTAATGACTTCTCTGAATTTTTGAAGAAGAATGGTATTCGGAGACAGTTTACATGTAGATACACTCCGCAGCAAAATGGAGTTGCTGAGCGGAAAAACAGGCACATTGCTGAGATTGCGTGAGCATTGATGGGAGAGAAGAATATGCCGCATAGCTATTGGTCTGAGGTCGTTTCTACAGTAGTTTACATCATGAACAGGACTCCAACTGCAGCCATACATGATGTAACTCCAGAGGAGAAGTTTCCAGTGGTGGGGCAAAAAACTTGATTTGTCTCATCTGAAAGTCTTTGGATGCATTGCATATGTGCATGTGCCAGATGAGCTGAGAACTAAGCTGGATCCAAAAGCTGAAAAATGTGTGTTTATTGGGTATTCCCTTGAGCAAAAGGGATACAGGTGTTATAACCTTGCTACACGTGAGTTGAGGGTAAGCAAGGATGTTGTTTTTGATGAGATGAGCAGCTGGGTATGCTGCTGAAAAAGAAGCTGTAGGGACTGATGTGAGTGGAAATGTGGTTTCACAGAATGCAAGTCAGCAATCACAGTCTTTGAGTGGACCAGGAGAGCCCTCATCTAGTGGTTTGGTTGATAGACCATGGAGTGGCAGGCTGCATCATAATACCAATCCTGTAAATGTGATTAGTACATCACATAAAGGCAAAGAGAAAGTGGTTGAGCCCCTTAGTATGCCTGACATTTCTACAGGGCATTCTCATGTTGATGGTTGGAGAGTCTAGTGGCTCAGAGATGAGCCTTGATGAGGAGCTTGGGATACCAGCTATGAGAACACCTAGTGTAAAGAAGGCTATGGAAGCCATGAATGTAAAGCTACGAAGATCTGGGAGAGTGAAGAATCCTGTGCAGAGGTTTACCTATGATGGTTATGTGGCACATCACTATGCATACATGGCAAAAGTTGTACAGGTTGTAGAGCCCACATGCATTGATGAGGCTGTTGGAAATGTGTGTTGGGAGAAAGCTATGGATGAGGAGATGGATGCACTATATGGAAATGAGACTTGGGATTTAGTGCAATTGCCTGAAGGCAAGAAAGCCATTGGATGCAAATGGGTGTACAAAGTAAAACATAACAGTGATGGAAGCGTAAGCAGGTACAAGGCTAGATTGGTAGCCAGAGGATATGATTATGAGGAAACTTTCAGCCTAGTTGCCGAGATGGCAACAGTGAGAGTTGTGATAGCAGTGGCTGCGTCAAAGCAATGGTCTTTACATCAGATGGATGTAAAGAATACATTCTTGGATGGGGATTTGCAGGAAGAGGTGTATATGTTGCAGCAGCCACCTGGTTATGAGGATGTGAGTCACCCCGAGCATGTTTGCAGGTTGAAGAAAGCCTTGTATGGCTTAAAACAAGCACCAAGAGCATGGTCTTGCAAGATTTCTGAATATCTTATCACTATTGGCTTTCATGTAGCCAATGCAGAATTCTCGCTGTATGTGAGACACAGTCATAGAGGGGTTGAGCTTGTTGTCATCTATGTAGATGACCTGATCATTACAGGGGACCATGATGCAGAGATCTTTGATGTAAAGATCTTGCTTAGACAGAAGTTTGAGATGAAGGATCTGGGGGAGCTCAGATATTTCTTGGGCATTGAGGTGATTAGGTCACCACATGGTATTGGATTACTGCAGAGACAGTATGGCTTAAGTATGGTATGACAGGCTGTAAGCCTATCTCAGTGCCATTGGATCAGAATGGCAAGTTGAGTGTAGATTCAGAAGAGATTCTGGAGGATTCTACTATGTACAGGCGCATAGTAGGAAGCTTGATCTACATGACGATCACCAGGCTAGATTTGAGCTATGCTATTGGGTTGGTGAGTCAATTTATGCAGGTTCCTCGAAAGCTGCATTTGGATGCATTGAGATGCATACTGAGGTATGTGAGGTTTACTTTGCATTGTGGACTATTTTATGAAACTGGGACAGAGATATGTGTACATGGGTACACAGATGCTGATTGGGCTGGTAGTATCTCAGATAAAAGATTTACTAGTGGCTTCATGTTTTCTTTGGGGAGTGCTGCTATGACTTGGAGCAGCAAGAAGCAGCCTACGGTTACTCTATCCAGTACAACAGAGGCCGAGTATAGAGGTGCTGCTATGGCAGAGCATGTAAGGTAGCTTGGTTGAGAAAGCTACTTGGAGATTTGGGTCTATCAGTTGGATAGACAAGTTATCATTTTTTGTGACAACATTAGCAGTATACAATTGGCCAGGAACCTAGTTTTTCATGCTTGCACGAAGCATATAGAAGTCCACTACCATTTTTTCAGAGAGAAGGTTTTGGCAGGAGACATTGACCTTGTTTATGTTAGCACACAGGATCAGGTCGCTGACATCTTCACCAAAGCATTGGGTACAGAGAAGCTCCGCAGATTCAGGACTTCGCTTGGTGTACATGAGATGGAGTTGAGCTCGAGGGGGAGTGTTGAGATATCGAGCTCATCTAGTGAGGCGGTGGACACTAATGACCCGCCTGGGGGATAGGCCCCACACTTACACCACTGGCATGGTTGGTGAGATCATGGGTGATATGCGGCCAGTGGGATGACAGGCTGTGTGACAGCCATTCTAGAGACTGGCATAGTTATAGCGCCAGCTCATTTAGTTGGGTTCACACTATAGAGAACCCTAGTATGTATTTGGTTGAGTACCTTTTCATATGGTGTGTACTCTTATCTTTGTGTTACATTCCCGTAACGCCGCCTACGGGCGTTACCACAAGAGGGGACGGCCTCTGGTTCACCACCCAGCCATAGAGGAAGAATGAGGATTGCCCCTCATCCCCCAGGCTATATAGTGTGTGGCCTGCCGTCCACACTAGCCTGGCCGCCCATGACTCCGCATGGGCGTCCTCTCCCACTGAACCCCGGATATAGCCATCCGGTCTGCCGTCGATCACAGGCGTTACAGCCTACGTGGCATTACCCCCCCCTTAAGAAGAGTTTTCGTCCTCGAAAACAAACTAGGGAAACCTTTTGGAAATTGCACTACGGCATTCCCAGGTAGCTACCTCCTCATCTGTATCTATCCATTTAACAAGTACCTCCTGGTACACTTTATGTCGGGTTTGTCTGTTTCGATACCCAAGAATCCTTTCCGGTTCATGTGGTATCTTTGGTGGAGTGATCAATCCCACCAAAATATCTAGAGAAACTACGTTCTCTAACCCGCGAACTGATTCTTCAGTTTACTAACATCATGGAAGACAGGATGAACTTGAGAACTCTCCGGTAACTCAAGTTTATATGCTACGTCCCCAATCTTCTTAAGGACCTTGAAAGGACCGCAATATCTAGGAGAAAGTTTATCAAACTTTCCCGTTTTCATGGTTGCTGACTGCGTAGGAACCTTTAAAAATACAAAGTCACCTTCTGCAAAGGTCACTTGTCTGCGTCCTTTATAGGCAAATGTTTTAGCGCGATCCTGTGCGCTACGAATGCTCTCGCGTGCAGCTTTGAGCATATCATTCATATTTTCAAGGAAATCCTTGACAGATTGAATCTTCTCCTTTTCTAGGCCTACAACCATCGGAGATCTCGGCTGGAATCCATACATTAACATGAATGGTATAAATCCAGTCTCGTCGCTGAATGCTTGGAGCTGTTATAAGCAAACTCCAATATGGCCAAATATTCTTCCCAATTTGATTGCTTCTTACTTACATAAGAACGCAACATATCCTCGAGTATTTGGTTAACTTTTTCAGTTTGACCATCAGACTCCGGATGATCTACCTTGATTCCGTGAGAATTTGATGTCCCATACCATCAACAAATTACCACCCAACCAACTGATGTGACATATAAAAAGGCTCTTTCCCCCCTCGAAAGATCACCACAAACTCTCGAGCAGTGGGATGTCAACGCATGGCAATAAAAAGAAGAGAAAACCATGCTAGTAAGTTTAAGAACAGTTCTCTTCGATCAAATTGTATAAGGGCATTGAGCATTACATCTCAAGACTATACCCCTTCAGATTTGTTTGTCACTACAAAACAAACACAAATTTGTCCGAACAAAACTTTAACTCTAGCAAGACGACGCTCGCAAAAGTGGAAATTGAAATCTGGCGAGGCTACGCTCCCAGAGTCTAACACTAGTCATGTCTAGAGAGTACGTTGCTAATGGGGTCATGTGATCAAGGCTACTAGCAGGTAATCGACAAACGCGACCTCAATCCTAGCTATCTTAAATGCCATTGACCAATTTTAGAAGTCATGACCATGGCAAGACTGCGCTTGCAAAAGTGTCTATACGGACTACATTTGTTCGTCACAATGGACCACATCCAAGTAGACATTTTTCATTGGGTCTAAGCACATTGGAGCCACGAACTTCTTCTTGTGGACTTTCAACAAGAACAATGTGTCTGATCTGCTCTCATATTACTTTGTGGTAAACCACATGGTTAAACCACTAACAGAGAGAATATATCATGTATTTATGTATTGTCAACGAATACTTCTCGAAGTACGCGAGAACATTACCATCGATTTCCCTCTTGCCACCTTAAAAAAAATTCTAGTGCACTACGGCACAATGTGGGTATGAGTGCACTTACGACGTGACACCAACATGTGCACGCCATGACATGACGTGTGTGCAAGACTGTCAATGGTTCAGCAGACATGGGCATGCTACGGCACCCTTAGACGTACGTGCACCGCACGAGCAAGTGCGTTATGCCACAAATGGCCAGGGTGCACTATGGCACGACTGTGCCACACTTCTCCCAAAGATATAACTCCAAGTGTTGGTTGGGGGTTAGTGTGCTACGGCACATATATTCGTCTATTACACCATGAATGCAAAGCATGTGCACTACGGCACGAATCAGACATTATCCTTTTCACCAGCCGAGAGAGAGCGTTTGTTTGATTTTTTATTTTTTAATTTTATTAAAATTGGATAATGAAATTAATTAAAAAATAAAGAATTTTTTTTTCTCTCCTCTTTTTCTGGCCGCTGGTGGCCGCCTTGGTTGTGGCCCTGGCCGCCCCCCGCTGGGCTGGCCGCCCAAGGCTGGCCTGGCCGCTTGGGCTGGCTTGGCCGTCGTTGGCCGCCTGGCCTGGCCTGGCCTGGCCGCCTGGCTGGCCCCTCTTGCCGCCTAGGCTGGCCGCCGGGCTAGGCCTCAGCAGGGCATCACCTCCACACTTCGCCATCTCCGCCTGGCCTTGCTGGTCGCGGAGGTCATCATTCAAGCAGACGCTTCAAAGCCTGACCCACTCGACGTGGTCTTCGCACACTGCATTGGGGCTGCAACGTCTTCGCAGCCATTGAAGCCTTTCGCAGCCATTCAACGCCTTTCGTCCTAGGCTCTTCGTTGACAATGGGGCTGGTTTCGCCCCCCACCCCCACACACAATGTGTGGTCTACGCCTCCCCCACCACTACACACAAGTCCTTCGCGGACAGTGGGGCTGCTCAAGCAGTCGTGGGGCTGGTGTCGCTTCGCCCCCCCCCCCCCACACTCGCATTTTTTTATATCATGGGGTTGGCCTGCGCCCCCCCCATTTCTACACAGGTTTCAATGAAATGCTTTTCGTTCCAGAAAAGCTTCAGCGAATTGTTTCGCAGATTGTTTCATTACCAAACGAAATTTTATTTCGCATAAAACTTCAACGCAGAGAAAAAAAACGAGCTCTTACCTGCAAGAGAGATAGAGAGAGAGAGTTCTTCCCCCCATTCTTCCATGGCTGCCTCCTTCCACACCCTCCATTCGAGATAAGGATAAGGAGACGAATGGTCGAAACCCATCGAGTGGGCTCCGGTCCCCCGGTCACGCGCGGGCTCTGACAATCCCATCGAACCACGCTCTGATACCAGTGTTACATTCCCGTAACGCCGCTACGGGCGTTACCACAAGAGGGGACGGCCTCTGGTTCACCACCCAGCCATAGAGGAAGAATGAGGATTGCCCCTCATCCCCCAGGCTATATAGTGTGTAGCCTGCCGTCCACACTAGCCTGGCCGCCCATGACTCCGCATGGGCGTCCTCTCCCACTGAACCCCGGATATAGCCATCCGGTCTGCCGTCGGTCACAGGCGTTACAGCCTACGTGACACTTTGTATATGGTGTGTTGATGAGTGTTGTGTGAAGAAGAAGAAGGTTTTCAGCCTCTCACCTTGTGTGTTCTCTTTTAGGGTTTTGTGAGTGTGTGTGTGCAAGAGTGTTGAGTGTTGTGTGAAGAAGAAGAAGATTTTCAGCCTCTCACCTTGTGTGTTCTCTTTTAGGGTTTTGTGAGTGTGTGTGTGCTTGCAAGAGCTCAAGCTCTCTTCTTCATTGCATCTTTTCAATGAAGACACGGCCTCGGTCCTTGACGTTGGATTCTAAACCTTGGTAAGGAGGTGGGATGGCTTGGCCTAGAGATTGGCAAGAAAAAGTGCATCTTTGACATCCCCTCTTGGAAATCGGCAATTACAATTGATGTAATGGATTGACACTTGTTGTGATTACATTGGTTCTTATTGGGTGTACACTATTTGAGTTGAGATTCACTTACAAAAACAAAGGAGGTTATGCTGAAATTTTTGAAAAATTCATATATGTTGCTTATGGATTGAGTTTGGGGTGCTTAAATATATGCTCAAGGTTGCTGAAGAATCATGAAACCCTAATTAAGTCCGGAATGGTTGGAGCTATTTTGTGGGTATTTAGATAGCCTTATATTACTCTATAAGGGCTGCATCTAGAGCCATTAAACTCCCAATTCTGATATCGTTTGCATACCCAATCTGGCAAAAGTTCACCATAACTAGAAGGTGGGCCCAATAAAAAACATCATGGTATTTTCAAGAATTGAGCATATGGATGGAGTGTACATGTCACTAGCTTTCTAAGAAACCAAAGATCACTTGATTTGGACGTCGTTGACTTGGTCAAACGATAATAGTTATGGGGCTGGTCAAAATAGAGGTGGTCAAACTTGGTCAAAGGGTATGCATGTATACATAGTGATTGTCGAAAGCATTCCATCAATCTATAGTTTGTCAAATCTGGACATCAATTGTCCAAGTTATTACAATTTTGGTTTACAATTTTGCTTCTTCCCAAAAGTAAAAAACAGAGGCATGTAGACCATTGAATGAAACATAAAGGAGCACATTGTTTGAAAATAGGTACGAAGAGCTTTCCAATAAGCCTTAGTTCACTTGAGTTTGATATTCCTGTCATTCTGAGTACTATTTGGCTATGGAAGATTTTGATAGAGTGAGAATGATAGCTATTATAATGATGAAGATTGTTGTAGTAATGACAATGGAAGTTGTACCTATGAGACGAAGAAGGTTGCATTGGTGCCAACATTGAGGATGAGAATAGTTATAATCTTCAAGAGTCCACTTGCATAGAAGGTGACAATAAAGAGGAGGATCATGCTTATGATTCTCAAGGGCATGTGAAAGATGTGGATTTTGATGACCATGCTTATGATAAGTATGGCAGCTATGACTCTTCTTATGAGGTCACTTATGGCATTGAGGATTGGGCTAATTGAAAGTGAAGATGATTCTCAACCCAACACCTATGAGAGTAACAATGGAAGTGATCTTGTGGACACATTTAACGAGGATGATGATAAAGAGGATGAGGGGGGTTTTAATGTAATGCAAAGAAGAGGCAATGTCCTTGATGCAATCAAAGAAAAAGGCAACAATGCTTTTGTCAAGAATCAAAACACTCTAGTTGAGTCTTCTCAAGTTGTCATTATATATGACTTTTTGGAGACAAAATAGTATAGACAACATGGCATTTTGGTGCAAATGCAACAGATTATAATAATAAGTACCAAGGACAATGAAAGGGGAAGATATGGCAAGATGTATGAAGTTGTGTGTTGCTCCAAATTGCTAAAGCCTATGAAAAGGTATGAATTCATTGAGTACACCATATGGTGTCTACTCAAGCATAGGAAGAATGGTTTAAGCATGGTGAACCATACTTCCAAGCTTTGTTTTCATTTAATGGTGAAGGAATCCCTTGTGTACAACTTCAGGAATAGCTTCGCAATTGGGAGGCCTATCTCTATGTGTTTCCTTATGGAGACAAAGGCAAGGTCAAGAAAGTGACTTCACATTTCATGGGCAAAGCTAGATCTTGGAGGTTGCAAAAGCAATGCACAAGCATGTGTGGTGTTGGGAGAGTTTATATTATCTTTTCTACATTGTGTTATTGATTGTAAACATGCCTATATTCCAACCATCATTCTCCGACTGATGTTTAGAAAAGAGGGGTGCTGACACCCCCTAAACTGTCAGTGTCGGCACTAACAGTCTAGGGGCTGGTAGCACACCTCTTTCCTAAACATCAATCATCGGAGAAAGGTGGTCAAAACATATGCAGGTTTATAGTCGACTCTACCATTTTTGGGCTTTCTAAGCTCATTTCTGATATCAAAAGTACCAAATTCTACAATTAAAAAAGTTTTGAATCTAATGTATTTATTTAAGCCCCTTAGAGTTCCCTTTTTCTCTTAAATAGTGTAGCCCCTCAAATAATGTAGGTTATGTGTAAACATCTTGAGTGATAGGTAAATATATTGTTACTATGGTATTGGTCTTGATGCTATAAACTTGGTGTGATGGTCTTGAAAGTTGGAAAAAAGCTCGCATGCAGGAGCTCACAAAAAAATCACACTCTACTTGCACCATGATTTTGCAAGTTTAAGTTTTCAGCGGCCGTGATTCTGCAGGTTTGCTTGTACACCACGATTTGTCCATATGTCTGACTGCAGAATCACATCACTCATCCATATGCCATGAATGTAGATTCATGAATACTTTTACCATGATTATAAAATCATGTCACCTTGTACACCGTGATTTGTCCATACATCTACAGAATCGCATCGATTTTCATCATGATTGCAAAATCACATCGACGAGATCATGATAAGATAAGGTTTACTATTTTTAACCTCGTAATCTCAAAAATAGTGACAAGGCAAGAATCTCAGGAAGATAATCATAGTCATGATCACTGATGAAGAACCATGGCCGTGATTTTACAGGTTTTACCTAAAAACATGATTTTGTAGGATACTTGAAGTTCGATTTTTGGGAAGGATTCGATGTTTTTGCTTGACCAAATTGTCCAGTATGGGTCTCCAAAGTAAGAAGATCCTGAATATCTATTCAATGGAGCCCAATCTACCCTCTAAACTCTAACTTTTTATGATTTTCTTCTCTTGATTTTACTAATCTAAAAACCATTGTATTAGTGAAAATTAACAAAAATCAAGAGTTTTGTTTTATTTTTATGAATTTTTTTGCTCAATAAGCTACCTAGTATGAATGGTAACATACTAATGCAATCAAATACAACAAAAAACCTAGTTAACATACAAAAGTTAAGCATCTAAGCTCTACGTTAACACATAAAAGAGGGCAAAACGAACGCAAAAATCACACCATTTTCACACAAATCTCCATCAAATCCCACTCTTGTTTGTGGCACTCCACTATTCAAGAGTGTGAGCAATGGGTAAGCCATAGATTAGAGAAAAGCAAATGGTAAAGGCAAGGGATTGTTCCCCGACAGCAAACGGCACCAAAAATGTTAAGGCTAAGAGATAGCTTCGAGGGAACCACGTGGGGATCTTTCCGATGGCCAAGCTCATAACCCTTGAGGTCTCGAAGATCAACATCGCCATGGGTAGCTCACCATTCACCTTCTCCCGCAAAAGCGTTGTCACACCATTACGTTGCACTACGGGCACTACTCCCTCCTCTCACCTCAAATCACTCACACACGCTCACTAGCATTAGAGAGAAGATTAGAGAGAGGTTTAGCAAGAGGAAAAGCTCAATTGCACAATGGGAGGTTGTCCTTGCAAGCGTGCCCAAAACTTCTATTTAGCCTATTGCTTGAACATTACTTCATCTCATAATACATTGATACATTATAACACTAGGGAGCACATCCTAGCTCACTATCACATGCTCTTGGAGCGGGAAACATCATTAATTGTTCGTCATAACCTTATGGACACCTGTCCAAGTTTGAGATTTGGACACCATTGCTTCATGGCTTGTTTGTACATGAGTTTAGTGTGTCCATCCTTGATATTTGATATAGATTACTCATGCTTTGGCATATAATTGGGTGTGGAAAACCTTGTTAACCCTCAAATGGGTTAACATCTTTTACACATCTCTAAGAGGTAGTCATCTTCTTCTATATATGGTTGCCAAGCAACAGAGATGGAGTGTAAACGAGCAACATACACGAGAACAAGGATATTATAAGCAAAACCCTGATCCAAAAAGGAAAATTCATGGAGGCCATGGAAGCATGGATAAATAATGGGTCTTTGTAGAGGAAGTACTAGAACTAGGAAGGATTCAATCTACAACAGCACAGCCAAAGCAGATGAATTGGACCATTCAATCTACAACAGCACAACCAAAGCAGATGAATTGGACCAAAGAGGAAAGTGTGAAGCAAAAAGAAGATTGCTTGCGTTATGAACACATGTTTAATTATCATACTAGAGTTCAGCACCACACAAAATTTAATTTCACACGCAACTATTTTAACAAGGTATAACTCTATAAACGGATGGCCAGTTCAACAAGGCCCAAAGTCTAAGGTAAAGTTCCACAAGGACTTGCCCCAAACATTTAATGAGGACGCTAGAAGGAAACAAAGCACTTAATTTTGTGGAAATAATTGCCAAAGGCTTCATTTTCTTCTCCATTTTCTAACTCCGCCCTTGTTGGCAAAGTTGAGGGTGCTAGCTTCGTCCATGGGTCTTTGTTTGACCCCTGTGTGGGAACTCCTTCTAATAAGGGTCTTTTCCCACGGGCCCAATATGTGCTCGAGGGTGGCGAAGTTTTTTCACCGTGAGAAAAATCGAATTGGCCGGACTCCGACCTTTCCACGCCGGACAGCTTTATGCAAGCCGGTTCGTGGACCGTGTGAAGACGGTAAGTTGGCACTCCCCGCTTTTACTTCCGTAGAGCCGTTGCAGTGAACCGTTGAATTCAAAATGCAGGAAGAAGAGATCAACGGCTCTCCTTATCGTCCCTTGCCCTTTCTTCACAAATCTTGAGCTAGATGCCTGCGTCTACTCGCTCCCGCTACCTCAGCAGCCCTAAAGCTTCCAGATTCTCTTCAACAGCCCCAGCACCAGAGCAGCATGACCTGCGTCGAGGGGCCGGAACCCCTACAAATCAGCTTCATTTCCGGCACACCTTAAAGAAAGGGGTGCGGCCGCAAGACAAAATTGGTAGCGATTGCGAGGATTTGAATTTGATTCTTGACGGCAAGGTGAGACAGTTCCTCCCGATTAGTCACGCTAGCATTGATCTTCAGAATCCGGTGACGCGTTCCATCAGGAGAAGAAAGGTAGAGGAGGAGGAGGATGCCGGAAAGCTGATTTCCGGCAGCAAGATGGCGTTCGCAAGGGACCGAGTGGTGCCGGACGACGGCTTGCAAACGCCCCAGCTCTCGGCTCGCCGGAGCGGGGTGTCCAGCCCACAGGTTCTTGGCGTTTCGAATTGGGCGAAAGATGGCAACATGGGCTACGAGGCCGGCGACTCGGCGCTGGGCTGCGGGTCGAGGCTGCGGAGGCTGAGCAAATTGGCTTTTTCTTGCCCTAAGCCGGCGCCCAACGGTGCAGAGTTTGCCGACACAAGTCGACTTGGAGGACAGACTGAGATTCGCGTGAGAAAAAGGCCCTTCAAAGAGGAGCTGGAAACGGTGAAGGAGGAGGGCGAGCCGGGGGCGCCTCCTGCGGGCAGCCGCATCATGGTATATGTTCGAATGAGGCCAATGTCCAAGAATGAGAAAGACGCCGGGGCGCGCAGCTGCGTCCGCGTCGTAAACAAGCAGGACGTCTACCTCACAGAATTCGCTTCGGAAACCGACTACCTCAGGCTGAAGAGGCTCAAGGGACGTCACTTCGTGTTCGACGCAGCGTTCCCCGACGTGACCGGGCAGCAGGAAGTCTACAACACCAGGTGAGATCTCTCTTCCCTCCACGCACTCCCGTCGATGCGCTTGCACATTTCTTTGATTGAAGTTCTGGTTTGTCTGTATTTGTCGCAGCACAGCAGAGCTTGTAGAGGGCGTCCTGCAGGGGCGAAATGGGTCTGTTTTCTGCTACGGAGCCACAGGCGCAGGAAAGACGCACACTATGCTCGGTACCGCGCAGTTCCCCGGGGTCATGGTACTCGCTCTCAAAGATCTCTTCACCAAGCTTAGGCAGCGAAGCAGAGAAGGCGACTTTGTTGTTCGCCTTTCATATCTCGAAGTCTACAACGAGTCCGTCAGAGATTTGCTCTCGCCAGGAAGACCCCTCGTACTAAGAGAAGACAGCAAACAGGTTTGCCAATGGTTTTCCTCCTGGATTGCCCCTTCTGCATCAAAGAAGCGCTTGCTTCTCATCCTAAGTTCCAACGGGTGTTCGGTCATTTCAGGGCATTATTGCAGCGGGGCTTACCCAATATCAAGCGTATTCTGCCGATGAGGTACCTTCCACAGGGTGCTTTGAGCACATCCTTGTTCAGAAGGACGAGAAAGAGATTCTAACTGACTGACTAACGGACGACCTACACTGTGCAGATTATGGATTTGCTTCAGCAGGGCAACCAGAATAGGACAACCGAGCCTACGAGAGTGAATGAAACCTCCTCCCGTTCCCATGCGATTCTGCAGGTAAACTCCAACAAAAAAGTGTTTGGGCTGCAAATCAGGTCGATTCTGTTTTTTCACGAGTAAAAGCGGTGCGTTTTGAGGGCAGGTGAGCGTAGAGTACAAGGTCCAACACGACTCCCATTTTGTGTGTCGAACTGGGAAGCTCTCGCTTATCGATTTGGCCGGTTCGGAGAGGGCTTTAGCTACAGATCAGCGCACCATCAGGTCACTGGAAGGGGCCAACATCAATCGATCTTTGCTGGCTCTCAGCAGCTGCATCAACGCGCTAGTGGAGGGCAAGAGGCACATACCTTTCAGAAATTCCAAGCTCACTCAGCTCTTGAAGGTGTCCAGAATTTCCCATCACTGTGCATTGTTTCCCGCATTGAAAGTCTGCTGAATTTCTCTTCGATGAAAGCGGCTTACTTGATTCTTGTTGAACTATCGCGCAGGACTCGTTAGGAGGTGCTTGCCAGACGTCTATGATCGCCAACATCAGCCCAAGCAACTTATCTTTTGGCGAAACGCAAAACACTCTTCACTGGGCTGACAGAGCCAAGCAAATTCGGACCAAGGTTTGGACTTGTTTGTTTCTATGATTTAAGACCTTGTTTCGATTGTTGACCCAGCTTTGGTTTCTTAGGCTTGCGAGTCAAATGAGGAGATTCAGGTGCCAGAATCGGACTCGGAGCAAGCAAAACTTTTACTCGAAGTGCAGAAAGAAAATCAGCAGCTCCGGATGCAACTTGCCCGCATGCAGCAGAAGTTGCTTTCGGTTGAAAGCAGCGCCATCATGGTGGCCCGACAGTCTCCTGCGCCCACGCCACCGCTACCAACGGCCATCTGTCGAACTCCAGTGAGCGAGGTGAAGGCCAACAGACATGAAGAATGCAGGGCGGTCGAGGAGGTCCTGCGAAAAAAGGTGCAGGCGCTGGAGAAGGAGAGAGAGAACACTCGGCGGGAATCGGCGGTGCGGGAGGCGAAGCTCGCCGCCTCCATCGCTTCCCTGCAACGAGATCATAGTGTGCAGCTCCGACACAAAGATGACTTCATCCGCACACTTTGTAGCCTAACGCAGAAGAAGACGGCAGAAATTGAAGACGGGGAGGAGAAGGGGCTGCCCATTCCCGTCCGCGTGAAGAAGGGCGGAATGGCCGATCTTGGTGCAACAAGCTTCCACAGAGAAGCTGTCAGCACCGGCATAACCACGCGTAGCGCTAGTGTAGTTGGTGCCAGAAGGATGACGATGGCAGGCGGTTCTGTCGTTTCGTCCAGTCTCGCCAAGACGAGCATCCACGCCGGCACAAAGAGGCCAGCAGTGCCCAGCACGCCCTGCAGCAGCGTTCGGACACGTCGGACCAGACTGCAGGAGGCGGAGGAGAATGTTCGAGTGGGTGTAGCAGCCTCGCCAATGGCAGCGCAGCGACGGCAGCAGCAGCAGGCAGCGCGGCGTCTGTCGAGGATTCCGCCGCCGCCTCCTCCTTTCGCCTCCGTGGTCGCCGCCCCAAAGACCCCCATCAGCAGCAGCAAGGCAGATATGAAAAAGCGAACTTTTTGGGACATCACCAACGCTAACAGCCCATCCGCCCCACTGGGCAGGTGCACCCGCAGCAACACCGCAGCTACGCCCTCCATGTTGCTCCAAGTAAGCAAATCTATGCACATGATCCAACTACATTTGGCCTAAGCAGAACTATCTGTCTGTCTGTTTGTTTTTGCTTTCTAATCACAGAACTTGTTTTGGTTTTTCAGCCTGGCTTCTTGGGCGGGCGTCGCCCTCTACTTCAATGAGGCCAGCTGATTTTGCACGCTGGTCGTTCGATTCCTCTTTGCCCGACCTTTGTTTCATTGCAAAAAGACGAGAAATTGGTGTGGAATGTTCAACCTAAACAAGTCCCAGACTCCCATCAATTTTACCCGATCATTCTTTTCGGTTTTTCATCACGACAGTTTTCACCTTGTGTTCTTTATTTCCCTTGTTTGTTCTTTATTGTTGTGCTTATAGTTTCTCATGTACATTGAAAATGTACACTATAAGCAGATGAAAAGATTTGAGAATATGTTAACTTGTTTATTAAGGACTACTTTATAATAGTATGGTATATTGGGTCTTTTATGGTATGGAGGGCATTAATTAATTTTAAAAAGTACTTTAAAAACTCTCACCTTCTAAAACACAAGGTGTCTATATCTTTCCATGTGCAAACCATTGCCTTTCACCTCCTGGCTCAATGGTGCTCCATCTACATGTGTCATCTACCCTAGCTCGCCTGATCCTACCTCAAACCTCTTGGCCAAGATTGTCCTCTCTCGCTTTCTCGCCACCCTTGCGTTAGCAAACTCCATGTATCCCTTCTCAATGTTGTTCCATCTACATGTGTCATCTATGCCAAGCCAAACCCAAGCTCGCCTGATCCTACCTCAAATCCCACGTCCTCTCCTCCTACCTCAAATTCCCACATCCTCTCTCCTCTTACCTCGAATCCGTACAGTGTCTCCTTTGGCCTATGTTAGTAAATAAGTGATGAAGGGTACTAAGAAATGAGGGAGAGATGAAGGTAGCTGATGTTATGGTAAATCACATTGCGAAATGTTAGGAAGCAATGTAAACCTTAAAAGGTGTTAACGAGGCATGGTAGATTCCCAAGAAGTAGCACCCTATTTCATGTGAGCATGTGATGTGCACAAAAGTGCATTGGTGCTCACATGAAATAGGGTGCTACTTCTCCTCAACTTACATTATGCCAAAACATTGAACCTAATCCATTACTTTCACCCTAATTACTCCTAACTTGCTAATCTCATGCAAGGAGTGCACTCAATTGCGATATGGATCCAGTACACACATCCTAGCTGAAGGTTCAATATCAAAAGTTCTTAAAATCTAGCATCATAAGCTTCAAGTGAAGGTTCAATATCCAAAATTGTTAAAAAGGTATCTAAAGGTACCAAAGTTGTCTTGGAAAGTGACTTATATAGTTACTTACTCCTAGGACTTGGGTTTATAGGCAATTAACTACCTACTCCTAGGACTATTCACACGTTACCTACAAACCCAAGTCCTATGTCCCAAATTATATGTCCAAGCCCTCATCCCACATATACACTTGAAATATATCCAAGCACAAACCATCCCCTTCTAAAATGATATTAGTCACTAAAAATAACTACCTAGATCAAATGGGAAATCGCATGGACCAACTTCGAAGGTACAAAACATGATATCAGCCTCTTGGGTCAAAAAGATGGTGTAGCCCATGCATCCTTAATCATCACACAATCTCTTGGATCAAATGGAAGTCCCAAGAACCAATGATCCATATACGCATATGCATAACCACATGTACTAAAGGCAACTCCATGAAGGTCACCATCTAATGTCGATGTCATAGTCATGAGATTTACAAGCATTCATAATGATCAATAAAGTGGCCACCAAAAGTACTAGGATCCAAGGGAAATCTTATACACCCATCCTCTAGCATCAAGTAACCATAAGTGCAAACGTGGCCTGTCTCATGATCAAAAACCATGCATATCCCAAATGACATGTGACACATCCAGAAGTAAATGCCAATTCATCTGCTTTGGCTGTGCTGTTGTAGATTGAATCCTTATCACATAGAGCCACATAGGCATGATCCTTAGCATATAACTGCTAGAAATGTGCATCGAATGTGTCGTCGTCATCCACATCAAAGCATGAATTCCTACTTCTAGTACTATCATCAAAATCAAACTCCATAAAATTAGCACAAGAATGATTCACTAGTGTAGAGGTGTATTCGGAACTCTAGATGAAATCCAAATCTTTTACATTGATGCATGTATGGTTTCTTCTTATCTTACTGTCCAAAAATTACAACACGTGTTTTGTCCACTTCAACTCCCATAATGTGCTCAAAGACACACATAATCATAATCCATGCATTGACCAAATGCAAGACTGAATGGATATCCCCTTTTGCTCTTTCTAAAGCCACCATCATCCAAAGTTGAATGCATAATAGCCCCTCCATCCTCACTCAAATCAAGAGGTGAACCAAGAGATGGCAAAACAATTCATATACAATCATTCTCCCTATCTTGATTCCACCTATAGTACTCTCATAAGAGTGGCTTCCAATAGAAGGTATGGACTGAAGTGAACTCCTTGTAGATTGCCTAATAAAAGATAAATTTGGCTTGTGAAAAGTCCCACCAACACCAAGATCTCATCGAGGACAATGTCATCATGAATTTCCATAATGCATTGGACCACTTACATGAAACCTTTGTCTATTTTTCACACAAATTTATCTCTGTCTTCTTTCTCGTTGATGTATAGCACAAAGAAAGAAAGATGCCAATACTCCTCAGCATACCTAGACAAAGACTCCTCATGTAGAAGTGTCCTGCATCTTTGTAGACTAAACTCTCCCAACACCACACATGCTTGTGCATTGCTTTTGCAACCTCCAAGATCTAGCTTTGCCCATGAAATGTGAAGTCACTTTCTTGACCTTGCCTTTGTCTCCATAAGGAAACACATAGAGATAGGCCTCCCAATTGCGAAGCTATTCCTTAAGTTGTACACAAGTGATTCCTTCACCATTAAATGAAAACAAAGCTTGGAAGTATGGTTCACCATGCTTAAACCATTCTTCCTATACTTGAGTAGACACCATATGGTGTACTCAATGAATTCATACCTTTTCATAGGCTTTAGCGATTTGGAGCAACACACAACTTCATACATCTTGCCATATCTTCCCCTTTCATCGTCCTTGGTACTTATTATTATAATCTCTTGCATTTGCACCAAAATGCCATGTTGTCTATACTATTTTGTCTCCAAAAAGTCATATATAATGACAACTTGAGAAGACTCAACTAGAGTGTTTTGATTCTTGACAAAAGCATTGTTGCCTTTTTCTTTGATTGCATCAAGGACATTGCCTCTTCTTTGCATTACATTAAAACCCCCCTCATCCTCTTTATCATCATCCTCGTTAAATGTGTCCACAAGATCACTTCCATTGTTACTCTCATAGGTGTTGGGTTGAGAATCATCTTCACTTTCAATTAACCCAATCCTCAATGCCATAAGTGACCTCATAAGAAGAGTCATAGCTACCATACTTACCATAAGCATGGTCATCAAAATCCACATCTTTCACATGCCCTTGAGAATCATAAGCATGATCCTCCTCTTTATTGTCACCTTCTATGCAAGTGGACTCTTGAAGATTATAACTATTCTCATCCTCAATGTTGGCACCAATGCAATCTTCTTCGTCTCATCGGTACAACTTCCATTGTCATTACTACAACAATCTTCATCATTATAATAGCTATCATTCTCACTCTATCAAAATCTTCCATAGCCAAATAGTACTCAGAATGACAGGAATATCAAACTCAAGTGAACTAAGACTTATTGGAAAGCTCTTCGTACCTATTTTCCAACAATGTGCTCCTTTTTGTTTCATTCAATGCTCTACATGCCTCTGTTTTTTACTTTTGGGAAGAAGCAAAATTGTAAACCAAAATTGTAATAACTTGGACAATTGATGTCCATATTTGACAAACTATAGATTGATGGAATGCTTTCGACAATCACTATGTATACATGCATACCTTTGACCAAGTTTGACCAATAACTATCCTCTATTTTGACCAGCCCCATAACTATTATTGTTTGACCAAGTCAACGACGTCCAAATCGAGTGATCTTTGGTTTCTTAGAAAGCTAGTGACATGTACACTCCATCCATATGCTCAATTCTTGAAAATACCATGATGTTTTTTATTGGGCCCACCTTCTAGTTATGGTGAACTTTTGCCAGATTGGGTATGCAAACGATATCAGAATTGGGAGTTTAATGGCTCTAGATGTAGCCCTTATAGAGTAATATAAGGCTATCTAAACACCCACAAAATAGCTCCAACCATTCCGGACTTAATTAGGGTTTCATGATTCTACAGCAACCTTGAGCATATATTTAAGCACCCCAAACTCAATCCATAAGCAACATATATGAATTTTTCAAAAATTTCAGCATAACCTCCTTTGTTTTTGTAAGTGAATCTCAACTCAAATAGTGTACACCCAATAAGAACCAATGTAATCACAACAAGTGTCAATCCATTACATCAATTGTAATTGCCGATTTCCAAGAGGGGGATGTCAAAGATGCACTTTTGCTTGCCAATCTCTAGGCCAAGCCTTCCCGCCTCCTTACCAAGGTTTAGAATCCAACGTCAAGGACCGAGGCCGTGTATTCACTGAAAAGATGCAGGGGAGAAGAGAGCTTGAGCTCTTGCAAGCACACACACACACACTCACAAAACCCTAAAAGAGAACACACAAGGTGAGAGGCTGAAAATCTTCTTCTTCTTCACACAACACTCAACACACCATATACAAAGATAAGAGTACACACCATATGAAAAGGTACTCAACCAAATACATACTAGGGTTCTCTATAGTGTGAACTCAACTAAATGAGCTGGCACTATAACTATGCCAGTCTCTAGAATGGCTGTCACATAGCCTGTCATCCCACTGGCCGTATATCACCCATGATCTCACCAACCATGCCAGTGGTGTAAGTGTGGGGCCTATCCCCCAGGCGGGTCATCAGTGTCCACCGTCTCACTAGATGAGCTCGATATCTCAACACTCCCCCTCGAGCTCAACTCCATCTCATGTACACCAAGCGAAGCCCTAAATCTGCGGAGCTTCTCTGTACCCAATGCTTTGGTGAAGATGTCAGCGACCTGATCCTGTGTGCTAACATAAACAAGGTCAATGTCTCCTGCCAAAACCTTCTCTCTGACAAAATGGTAGTGGACTTCTATATGCTTCGTGTGCAAGCATGAAAAACTAGGTTCCTGGCCAACTGTATACTGCTAATGTTGTCACAAAAAATGATTACTTGTCTATCCAACTGATAGACCCAAATCTCCAAGTAGCTTTCTCAACCAAGCTACCTCACATGCTCTGCCATAGCAGCACCTCTGTACTCGGCCTCTGTACTGGATAGAGTAACCGTAGGCTGCTTCTTACTGCTCCAAGTCACAGCAGCACTCCCCAAAGAAAACATGAAGCCACTAGTAAATCTTTTATCTGAGATACTACCAGCCCAATCAGCATCTGTGTATCTATGTACACATATCTCTGTCCCAGTTTCATAAAATAGTCCACAATGCAAAGTAGACCTCACATACCTCAGTATGCATCTCAATGCATCCAAATGCAGCTTCCAAGGAACCTGCATAAACTGACTCACCAACCCAACAGCATAGCTCAAATCTGGCCTGGTGATCGTCATGTAGATCAAGCTTCCTACTATGCACCTATACATAGTAGACTCCTCCAAAATCTCTCCTGAATCTGCACTCAACTTGCCATTCTGATCCAATGGCACTGAGATAGGCTTACAGCCTGTCATACCATACTTAAGCCATACTGTCTCTGCAGTCATCCAATACCATGTGTGCTGACCTAATCACCTCAATGCCCAAGAAATATCTGAGCTCCCCTAGATCCTTCATCTCAAACTTCTATCTAAGCAATTTCTTTATATCAAAGATCTCTGCATCATGGTCCCCCGTAATGATCAGGTCATCTACATAGATGACAACAAGCACAACCCCTCTATGACTGTGTCTCACATACAGCGAGAATTCTGCATTGGCTACATGAAAGCCAATAGTGACAAGATATTCAAAAATCTTGCCAGACCATGCTCTTGGTGCTTGTTTTAAGCCATACAAGGCTTTCTTCAACCTGCAAACATGCTCGGGGTGACTCACATCCTCATAACCAGGTGGCTGCAACATATACACCTCTTCCTACAAATCCCCATCCAAGAATGTATTCTTTACATCCATCTGATGTAAAGACCGTTGCTTTGACGCAGCCACTGCTATCACAACTCTCACTGTTGCCATCTCGGTAACTGGGCTGAAAGTTTCCTCATAATCATATCCTCTGGCTACCAATCTAGCCTTGTATCTGCTTACGCTTCCATCACTGTTATGTTTTACTTTGTACACCCACTTGCATCCAATGGCTTTCTTGCCTTCAGGCAATTGCATTAAATCCCAAGTCTCATTTCCATATAGTGCATCCATCTCCTCATCCATAGCTTTCTCCCAACACACATTTCCAACAGCCTCATCAATGCATGTGGGCTCTACAACCTGTACAACTTTTGCCATGTATGCATAGTGATGTGCCACATAACCATCATAGGTAAACCTCTACATAGGATTCTTCACTCTCCTAGATCTTCGTAGCTTTGCATTCATGGCTTCCATAGCCTTCTTTACACCAGGTGTTCTCATAGCTGGTATCCCAAGCTCCTCATCAAGGCTCATCTCTGAGCCACTAGACTCTCCATCAACATGAGAATGCCCTACAGAAATGTCAGGCATACTAAGGGGCTCAACCACTTTCTCTTTGCCTTTATGTGATGTACTAATCACATTTACAGGATTGGTATTATGATGCAGCCTGCCACTCCATGGTCTATCAACCGAACCACTAGATGAGGGCTCTCCTGGTCCACTCAAAGATTGTGATTGCTGACTTGCATTCTGTGAAACCACATTTCCACTCACATCAACCCCTACAGCTTCTTTTTCAGCAGCATACCAGCTGCTCATCTCATCAAAAATAGCATCCTTGCTTACCCTCAACTCACGTGTAGTATGGTTATAACACCTGTATCCCTTTTGCTCAAGGGAATACCCAATAAACACACATTTTTTAGCTTTTGGATCCAGCTTAGTTCTCAGCTCATCTGGCACATGCACATATGCAATGCATCCAAAAACTTTCAGATGAGACAAATCAGGTTTTCTGCCCCACCACTGGAAACTTCTCCTCTGGAGTTACATCATGTATGGCTGCAGTTGGAGTCCTGTTCATGATGTAAACTGCTATAGAAACGACCTCAGACCAATAGCTATATGCGGCATATTCTTCTCTCCCATCAATGCTCACGCAATCTCAGCAATGTGCCTGTTTTTCCGCTCAGCAACTCCATTTTGCTGCGGAGTGTATCTGCATGTAAACTGTCTCCGAATACCATTCTTCTTCAAAAATTCAGAGAACTCATTGGAGAAGTACTCTCCCCCTCCATCTGACCTTAGTAGGCACTTTACATATTTCCCTGTTTGCTTTTCAACCATAACTCTGAAATTCTGAAAATGAGTGAACACCTCACTCTTCTCCTTCATGAAGTATACCCACACTTTCCTTATGTGGTCATCAATAAATGTGACATAATACCTGCAGCCTACCATAGACATGGTCTTCGTAGGACCCCATACATTTGAATGCACAACATCTAGTGCATTTCTGCTCACATTTCTGTTACATGGAAATACATGCTTTGTTTGCTTTCCAAATTGGCATGCATCACATATTCTCTGCATACCTTCAACTTTAAACTTTGGCAGCCCTATCACAATTCCTTTAGTCTGCATAGAAGACTTCATTCTCTGCACATTCACATGTCCAATTCTCTTATGCCAAATGTCTGTGTCTACAACAATTCCTGAACCATTTGTAAACATCGCAGCACTCACTTCAGGCATGTTTACATTCAATGTAAACATTCTGCCCACTCTGTTACCTTTTGCAACCAACCTGCACTTGTCTTTAAAGTCTTCAACATAACAACCATCCTGCACTTGTCTTTAAAGTCTTCAACATAACAACCATCCTGCACTTGTCTTTAAAGTCTGTTACCTTTTGCAACCAACCTGCACTTGTCTTTAAAGTCTTCAACATAACAACCCCATCAGGGTTAAACCGAACCTGCAAACCCTGCTCAATCATCTGGCCAACTGAAACCGGATTCTTTGTTATGTTCGAAACATGAAGTACATCTACAAGGTACTTCACTTTGCCATCCTACATAGACAATGGCACATCTCCAACATGGGCAATTGGATGAGCAGTGTCATCCCCTGTTTCCACAAAACCTGGTCTTTCAAGGTTTTTCATCTCCTTGAACCACTCCCCGTGACTTGTCATGTGGTTCGAAGCACCTCAATCAACATACCATATATCATCTTTATGTGCTGCTTCAATATTTTCAGACATGGCATTAATGACATGCTGCATAACAAACAACCTTTCATTATTCTCATGGTTTCTGCTCGAGGATGCATAGTTGTTTCGCTGCAATTTTCCATTTTGCATGTCAGCTTGCTTCTTATAACAATCTGCCTGCACATGTCCAGGCTTACCACAATAAAAGCATCCACGTGTATCATTATACTGCCTTTGCCAATTTCCACAACCTCTTTGACTCCCCCTGCCTTTGAATTGGCCTCTTTGACTCCCCCTACCTCTGAATTGGCCTCTTCCACCTGCGTGTTGTTGTTGTTGTGAATTCTAGGACTGTTGTTGTTGCTGCTGCTGGCCATAATTCTGATTACCTGTTCGGCCACCTCCTTGGCCACGTCCACGGCCTCCTCCACCTCGTCCTCTTCCTGAACTTGTGTAGAAGGCCTGTTGCTCTGAAATGTTTTTATTTTGTGAAGGTTGTTGGTCTTCACCCAAGCTCTTCTCTTCTATAATCAACAGACACCAAATCTGTGAAATTGGGAATGTTTTCCCAAGTCTGAATAGACATCTTGAACGCCTTGTATTGTGGCCCGAGACCACGTAGACAGTCTTCCACCTTATCATCATCATCTATTGAAACACCAATAAATGCAAGGGATTCCACAATACCCTTGATCTTCAATGCATCGTCATTCACAGACATACTCTTTTTCTCCACAGTATGAAGTTCATTCTTCAAGTGTATCTTTCGTGCCTTGGTATTCGTTTCATAGAGTTTTACCAAGGTGTCCCACGCCTCCTTGGGGGACTTGGCATCGTGTATGTGCCCAATCATGGTGTCCTGTATACTGATAGAGAGCCAATACATAACTTTTCTAGCTCCTTGGTTCCAATCCTTGAACTCTTTGACATCTGCAGTAGTCGGATTCATCTCCGGTATCTCCGGTGCCTCTTCATGCTCACCTTCTATGTAGTCCCAATAACCCTTTCCCATCAGGAAATTCGTCAACCTCCTGAACCTCCAAGCATGGAAGTTGTTCTTATCAAGCTTCTCAGCAATAATCTGGTTTATGCTATCATTTGACATCTTGCCAGACACACAAATTTATCAGAAACAGCACTCTGGTTTGTTCTGCACAAACTGTTGTATTTTCTGTAGCGGTACTGTGTAGTACACTCAAATGTCACAACCAGTGACCTCAATGTGCATACATACACCCAATGGCAATTGTTGACCTCCTTGCAACACACATAGTGTCTGCACAACCAGTCTGTCTTCCTACAGTTCTTAAACCAGAATTCTACAGAGAATCGATGACTTACCCGCCGCAGTGCTCGAAATCACTTGCTTTTGGAAAAACGGAGGTCGTAACATGCGTGAAACGCCTTTTTGGCCCAAAAAATTTCTATCCAATAGGCCAATAGGACAGTATAGTTGCCCTATAGCTTTACTCCCGCGAAGAAAACTCCTCAATCAAAGATCGTTTGCCGATGCCTCCCGTACAAGGGTGTAGTCGCCAACACAAATAGGAAAGAGTAGTTGAAGCTCTTACCCTCGTATCGCTTCCTGTGCTTCCCTTGCTTGCAGCTCAGCCCTTAGCATGAACCAGGCTTTGATACTGTAAACACTACCTTCCAGCCTTGCCACCCTTGTATTCAAAAACCTCTCACCACTACATAATTTCGTTCATCTCGAAACTACCCACCTCAGTTGAGATAGGTGCCACACAAGAACAGGAGGAACATCAATTGCCACAAGCAAATGTCGGCACAAAAAGAATGAAGAAGCCACGTCAACCCATCCAGAGGATGCTCAAGAGGAACACGAAGTGGATAAGCACAAGAGAACAAAAGAAAGTGCAGCAAATCAAAGAGCTCAAGGAAGCACTTGTTGCCTCAGAGAGTGGTAAACCTCCAAGCTGAAAGGGAACAGCTAACAGGACACATAGAGAATCTTCAAAGCCTCAATGAGGTGATTAGTGCCAAGACACAAGAAATGGAACAAATGCTGGTCAACCACACCAACAAGTACTTGAACATATAAATCAACAACTTAACAGCAGCCAAACCTTGTTGCAAGAGTGTCTAAATCAAGTCGAAGAAGCTCACGCTTATGCCACCACCTCTAGGACATCTCACGAGGAAGCTGACACAAGATATGCAGAACTAGTAGCAGCTAGGGAAATATGTGAGGCAGCCATCTCCACAATCCTCAATGAAAAAGATGCTAAGATATAAGAACTGGAGCAAAGGCTAGCACTCCAGCAATGGCCTCAAAGGGAGGAACAATCCGATGAATTATGTCAACTCATCGAGAGTGCTTTGGAGATAGGCTCTTTGCTGTGGTGACTCCTCGAGACCCTCCTCAAATTGTAACTTTGTTTTTGTCTACACTAACCCTCTCTCTTATTCAACATGATATAAATTTAACATAAGACCTCAGCTTAGGAAGCCTCACTCTCATACATCAAAATACAAAAAGGGATGTAGACCCAACACTGGTCATGGGAATATTAAGAGGTGATATCATCAAAATACAGAAAGGGATGCAGACCCAACACTGGTCATGGGGGGATATTAAGAGGTGATATCATTCTTACTAACCTAGCTGACTTATTCTTTTTTAAGTTACACCCCATAGTGCTTAATCTCTGTAGTTGGTGTCGAGTATTGCAAACAGTTTATCATTCTGGATGATAGTGTTGACAAACTCAACCTGTTCATGCCAGATGACATGCCATCCACATGAGCCAACTATGAGGTTGTAGCTAGGAGCTACAAGTGGATTATTAGCCATGGGTAGGTTGAAGTTTATGACATACATCAATATTTAAATCTTTCTGAATCAACCTTGTATCATCCCCTGGGTATCATAAAAGTCTATAAAAAGATACATAAACAGTTGTTGGAGGCTATGCTTACTAATGTTAATTATCATTTTGAGCATGAACATATTGCATATCCCACTATAGCCCCAGAAGAGATCTCTGACCCCTTCATGACTTTATGAAAACTGTGAAACCCCCTCAGCCCCCACCTAGTTTAGGGGAAGGTCAAGAGGATACCCCAGGATCTTCCACATCATTAACTTACCCCGTGGTTACTTCTCTTTCGAGTAAACTCCTAAATCCCTTTCCTAATATCTCTCCTACTAACAAAACTGAGGAAGATTGTATATTCTCACATTTCTCTTTAACCCCTGTTGAATTCCTAACTAACCCTCTCGACCCTGAAGAGTTGCTAGTAACTAATCTATCTCCACCACGGTAGCTCAATGAGGTCCATAATCTACCACCTCATGATGATTTACAAAATTTTACTAATGAAAATGTCATTGAATCTTTGTCAACCACATAGAGGGCCTAATCTAAGCAGTAAATTTGCTCCTAAAGCCAAAATTGATGTTCAAACTGCTTGATGGAGATTACACCCATTGAACCAACAAGAAGAATCTTGCCAGAGGCCTACTCAACCATGGAATCCAAGAAGCAACCATATGTGCCATATCCTCTACGAGCCCCAATGCCCAACTTAGCAAAGCTGCTACCAATGGGAGGTGAAGGAACTTTGTGGGAAAATGTGGCAAAGCACACCAGACTAGCAAACCCACACTTGGCCAACCTACTAGAAATCTGAATTGTCACATTCATGATTAATTATTGTTTCTGTAGGTGGCGCAAGAGCAGCACCAGTACATACACGAGGTGGATACACATCAATAGTTACAGATAATACCAACCTTAGTTGCCTCGTGGACTTTGGAATACAGCTTGATTGGAGAAAGGAGTATCTTACAGTGCCAGAATACAACCTTCAGTATAAGTGCTGGTCCTTGCCAAAACAAAGGGTAGATCCTCTATGTATGCCAAATCAAAAGGTGGCTCACTCTTGCACAGTTCCACGAGGCAAAGCAACTTCCCTCAATTCTCGCCATTAATATTTCAGGATATTATTAGTCAAAGAAATCAGATATGACATGGATAAGACCATGCTGGAGAATACTAGATCTTGACTGTCAGATTTATGAAGTTGATCATAGTTCTTATTGATCAATTAAAGGAAATAGATGATGGATATGAGGTAGATCAGTTAAGCTTCGACATGAACAGAGGCCCGAATGAACGTGGAATGATGCTTTATTATCATCGCCTCAAGTGTTTGTCAGGTTATATGCATGTCACATTTGAAGACATGGCAGACACTGGGTTCTAAACATCACACTTAGCATTCCGAAGAACCCCAAAAAAAGCTTCAATCTCGTCTTAACTTCTATCGACCATGAGTTCGGTGACTATGTTTTTTGACCTAGGTAAAGGTTTTGAGGATAAAACCTACATCGGGTAGGGGGGGATGTTAATCCCATTTTGGATTAACAAAGATGCTCCTCCATTTAAGGACATCAATAAGTGTTATGAAAAGGCACTATAAAGGTTGTACACTATGAGATACTGGATAACCAAGCCTCTAGTTAGTAAGTTTTGGGTACCCAAGTATGAATAAGGGCCAGCTGTATGAAAGGCATTTTCTCATAATGGAAAGACATAATCCCCCTTTGTGCTACAAGAGATCTTTCTTTGGAGAGAGAGAGAGAGAGAGAGGAAGATTGCCTTGCATTGTGGTGTGAGTGACTCCATGGTGATAGCGTGGAGGTGGAAATTTGGAGCTTCCAAAAGCGAGCTTGGAGAGCCTCAAGGGACGTGAGCTTGAAGCATTGGTGAGAGTACCCAACGATAGTTTTTGTCTATTGCTTCTTCCAAATGTGGATGTGTGGATTTCCCTCTTGGGAGGTGCGGTAGCCCATAACACATATCTCTCTATATGTGTGTGTGTGTGTGTGTGTGTGCGCGCGCGCGCGCGCATATATTATTGCTAACTTGATAATTTCAAGTTGGTATCAGAGTCTACCTCTATTCCTTAGCCATCAGTGCACTCTAATATGCCCAACTAGTAAATGTCATTAACACTTTACTAGTCCATTTTTTCCCTCTTCTACCCATTCACTCAAAATTATCTCATAAATGAAGTGTTTGGAGGGCCACATAAGTATAAATGAGCTCAAAACTATTATAAATCATGCTATTTTATGCAATTAAAGCTATAAAAATGTATAGCTATCATTTCGCTCCATGCCTACATCAAGGCTTATAGCTGGATTAGTCTCCAATGTACTCAAATTATAAATTTACTCTTTGTTTTCTTGTCTACAAATAGAGATTAATGCTTAATTAAAGTATTAATCTTAACCATTGAGGGTTCAAATATCTAGTTAGGGTGTTGTTATAGCTCTGTTTTACATCATATTAGCACTTCAACATTATTTTAAAGCTCAAATCAATAGTATTTTTTTACATTTTTACTTGAAATGAGATTAGTGCATAATTAGTAGAATTTGGTACAAATATTTAAGTATGGTATTGTTATTCCTCTGCTTTACATCGTATTAGCACTCCAACATCATTTGAAAAACAAGGTATTTTTTGTATTTTTGCTTTAAATGGGCATAGTGCATAAATAATAGAATTTGGGCTTGCATTGGTCATATTTTGTCACCTAATGGGCCTTTTAGATATCTTTATCTTTGCACTATGCTAAATTAAACTAATACCATGGGTGATGCCATATTTAAATAATAAATACTTAAATGTGGAACATAAGGCCCTCTTAGATATCTTTATATTTGCACTATGCTAAATTAAATTATACTTAGATTAGTGGACACGAAGATCATGGGGTAATTGGCCTTGATTTTGATCTTTGATCCATTTTTCTTGTTTTCTTGAAATTTCTCACATCCATGATTGTAAAAATTTATGCACAAGAAAGTGATGGAAAAATCTTGGATTGTGTCAAATTTTCCTTGATTTTGCAAACAATTTTATTGTTTTTGAAAAGATTTTAGACCGAATTTGGGCCAATTTTGAGTAAGTTTGGGGTAGTCGGGTCAAATTTGGAGCAAGTTTTTGGGAAGTTTTCTACTGCTCACATTTTTTTTTTGCCTTTCCCTCTTCTTTCTTGGAGCTTTCAATAACCAAATCTCACCCCTAAGCTCCTCCAATTCTTACCCTTAGGGAAAAGATGAGGCATACTTTTTGCAACAAATAGAGCTCTTTCTTGAAGGGTTTCACCGCCAATTTGAGGTTGTGAGGCTGGTGTTTTGCACCGCCTTTTCCTTGCTACATGGTGGCCATTGCTATGCTTCAAAGCCTAGAAAAGCTTAGCAAGGGTGTGATCAAGCACTTGGTTGAAGCTTTGTGAGATGTGGTGAAGTTTTTAAGGCCAAGCAAGCAAGATATTAGGGCTGAAATTTGCACCGTTTTCTATAGGAATTCATGACTACGGTGGTGGTTAATGCAAAGGCTTATGTCTTGACAAAGCTTAGCAATGATTAGTGGAGTCATTTCTTGTTATTTGGAACCTTGGATGAAGGGATTTGATGATCAATGGAGCAATGACAAAGCTTAAAACTATTCTCCACGTTTTCGCTTCTTGAGAAGGAATTCTTCAATAATCTTCATCAACAACAAGCATTGGTGTTCCCACATTGACATTGCTGAGTGGATGCTTCAAATTTTTGCAAGTTTGTTCCATTTCTTGGGGACCATGGACTTGAATGCTTAAGAATTGGCTAATTCCATGAATTAATAATTCTCTAATCATGTCAATAGTGACATTGATGATTGATTACATCATTTTAATGCATCATTAGGTGGCTATTAGTGAGCTTTAGCTACATTAGAGACATTCCATGTGTATTCTTGGCATCCCTATCCATGTGTATTCTTGGCATCCCTATCCATGATGGTGGATATTGAATATGTCATTAAGTCATGGGATGCTACTATGACATGAACTCACTCACTTGAATGCAATTACTCATGCAAATGCTATGGTGAGGATATAGATGTGTTGGTTTTGATTTACTTGTGGATGGGAGATTCTATGTGAATGAGGAAGAACCATGGAATCCATAAAGGTTTTCACCATTTACCTCTTCAACAAAATTGAAATCTTGTAATGGATTTGGGAATGGTTAGCATACAATTATAAGTGCCTTTTTGTAAGTGGCTTCAGTACATTTATTTGAAGCTTTGCACTTACCACACACATTGTACTCACACTTCATTCATGGAATCTAAAATGTGTGTGAGGGTACCCTTGGTGTTGGTGGAGAGGCCAAGGGGGAGAGCAACTTGAATTGTTTGTGTCGTGATTGCTTTGGGAAAGTGGTATACAGAGCAGAATTAGGTACATGGAAGTGAATGTTGAGATATCGAGCTCATCAAGTGAGGTGGTGGACACTGATGACCCGCATGGGGGATAGGCCCCACACTGACACCACTGGCATGGTTGGTGAGATCATGGGTGATATGTGGCCAGTGGGATGATAGGCTGTGTGACGGCCATTCTAGAGACTGGCATAGTTATAGCGCTAGCTCATTTAGTTGGGTTCACACTATAGAGAACCCTAGTATGTATTTGGTTGAGTACCTTTTCATATGGTGTGTACTCTTATCTTTGTATATGGTGTGTTGAGTGTTGTGTGAAGAAGAAGATGATTTTCAGCCTCTCACCTTGTGTGTTCTCTTTTAGGGTTTTGTGAGTGCTTGCAAGAGCTCAAGCTCTCTTCTCCCGTGCATCTTTTCATAATTTCCTTAGCTTCCTCTTCCTCCAGATGCGTCATTTCTATTTCCACTTGTTGGAGGCTTCCCCTCATCTTTTTAGGTTTCTTTCACTTCTTACCGTCCTAGAAAGCTCTTGTACAAGCTCCTTTATCTCTTTAAGAACAACCATTAGAGGCTTCCCCTCATCTTTGTAGGTTTCTTTGACTTCTTACCGTCTTGGCAAGCTCTGTACAAGCTCCTTTGTCTCTTCAAGGATAACTTGTCCTTGTTGTAGCCCTTCTGGTGGGTGTGCCAGTGGTTTCATGACTCCTTTGGGCATGTAATAATTCTGCTTCCTAAGTGCCTTAGGGTATGGGGATGTTACCTGCATGGCTGAGAAGCTTCGTGTGAGGAGGTAGGGGTTGCACACTTTTGTGACTGGTGAGACCTTAGATAGTTCTCCATTTCCCTGTGGATGTACCAAGCCGCCCAATCCTTTGATTTCTCCCCATGTACCTTGGCAATTTTGTGGAGAGGGATTCTGTTGTATACCTATCCACCGGTTTTACTTGCATGAGCATTGACATCGCTCGATAGGCTCTTTCATCTGCTTCTTCCCTTATGTTCTCATTTTCATATCCATTTGAATTATATGACACCTTCTTGAGCATGTCTTCCATTGGCATTTGATCTAGTGGGTGAACATGTGATGGAATGGGAGGGGAGAAATGTAGTGCATCTCTTATCATGGCTTCGTTTATGAGTACCTGCTCCTTTGATCCATCTGGCTTTGTGATGGTCCCCCTTTTTGTATTCCTGTCGTAGGATTTGATGAATTCTACACAAAGTGATGGATTGATTGTGCGGGGTAGAACCTCTTCCATCAACCCGAGCCCCACTTTTTCTTGCTTATATTGGACATTAGTGTCTTCTAGAATCTTTAGGCACTCAGGGCTATGGTATTGGAAGATAACCTTCGTATGCCTATTTGGAGCATTGTCGCCTATAAATCCTATGCATATGGTCCCAGATATGTCAACTTTGCGCCTCTTTGCACCTGCTTCCTTTTGGCGGCCGGTGATCCTGTAGCGCTAGCTTGAGTGATGGTTGGGTTTCCCTTCAAACTCCGGGTCGGAGGTTTTTGACGATGCCATCTGTAACATTATCAATAGAGCATCAATCATTGTTCTGGTAGGAGCACGCGGCACATGTGTTGTCTTGTGTTTTTTTTGTGTCAGTGATTTTCTAAGTGTTGGAGTGTGATGGAAAGAGCGTTTGTGTGGTGAGAAATCCACAATAAAGGAGTGATGTGGTGAATTATGAGGAATCCGTGAATTAGTGTTTATCTGAAGCAGTAGTGAAGTCCGTGAATTGTCAATGCGTGAACTTGCTAAATCATGAACTAGCAGAGTGTAGTTCACAACGTGAACTGTTATTTTGTGAACTGTTATGTCATGAAGGTGTTAATTCGTGAACTCGCTAACCTGTGAACTAGCTAGCTCGTAAACTGGCTAAGCTGTGAATTGGTTAAGTCATGAGCTGTTAAGTCGTGAACTGGCTAAGCCATGAGCTATTAGGCTGTGAACTAGCAGTTCGTGATCTAGCAGTGTATTGTTCACGTCTAAAAGTTTGTGATGTGTGTGTTAGTGATTTGCACTATTATGTGAGTGATTTATCCTTAGTAGGTGGATACAGGATATTAGTTTATTTTTCGTGAGAAGTAGCAGAAGAAGATTTGATATTGTGAAACATCAAACTATTGTCACGTTTTAAATCCCTTAATTTTGTTTTTTGAATATGAGAAGTGTTGATGGAAACGATGCAATGGGAAGATAAAAGAATAAAAAGGGAAAAGAAAAGCAATAGATGCAAGCATGATGGCCAGTGCGCATGTGCAAACAGTTTTAAGCATAGTCACATGATAACCACAATTGAAGCAATCCCATAGTCACATGATAACCACAATTGAAGCAATCCCATAGTCAAGCTTAGAGCTCCTACTTGAGAAACAATGATCGCAAGTAGATGATGATGGTGAAGTGTTAGATGGATGGAGCACCAACGATGATTGCAATCAAACAAAAAACGACAGAGGAGAAGCTCTCAAAGAAAGACGACGAAAAATGCACGAAAGAGGAAAAACAAAAAATTTATGATCTAGTTGTCGGCACCAGTGGCTAATCTTTACTTGGTATGCCATGTGTCCGAATACAATACGGGGAAGCTTTTTGACCGTTTCACAGTGTGAACTGGCATGAGGCAGTTCACAACGTAAACTAGCTTGAAATGTTTCATGGCGTGAAATAGCCCGAAGCAATTCACGACGTGAAATAGCGTGTAGCGGTTCACAATGTGAAATAGCCGCGTTCCCTTATGCACACAATTATTGATACCCTATGGAGTCCTATATGCTCAAACATTCCAAGGCCACATGATATGCATTTAGAGGAGTAGAATTGAACACATGAAACATATGAACATGTTTTAGCATGAAAAGCATACCCCTTTACCTTATACCCATTTTGGAGTTATCGCGTTGAGCTAGGTACTCCTTGTCACCCTCCTTCCTTTTATTGCAATGGGAACCAAGTTTGTGTTTGGAGATTGTGGGTATGTGTTGTTGTAGCCGCTTTAGTTCAAAGTGAGAACTTCTAATCTTTCCTTACATCCAATGGAGGAGTACATCTACCAAATCTTGGTGAACCTATTTTATTTCATGTGCATATGAGTGCACATGGAATGGAGTGAATCATAAAGCTTAGATGAGGGACAAATCATCATGGATTAATACAAGATTAAAGATAATCTCATTATCAAGCTTGCCATGAGCCCTAGACCATGAAAGGCCATCTCCAAGAAAGGAGCCAAGATGTCAAAAGGTTTCAAAACGTAGAAATGTAAAAAGTACAATGATAGTCCATGAGCCCCCTTTTATACTTGAGCCAAGACCAAGGTTCTAGACCTAAACTAAAGATGTTGCTTCATTACAAACCATCCCCTCCTATAATGATTTCTTCCTTGAAATCAAAGGGTGGTCATGCCCAAAGAAAAGACATATACAAGTGGCTATATACAAAAGCCAAAAATCACATCCATGGCGGAATATCGATGTAGCGGAAGACCATACATGCATCATATGACCCCCAGGGTCAAATGGAAAGGATGAAGTACTCTCATCGGTGATGAGGCTGCTTATACAACCGCCTAGATTGAAAGGAAATCTGAGGCAAGCTAGTTGAGTATCTTCCAAGATCAAATGGAAAAGATTCTAGTATCGCCTCGAAGATGAGGTAATCCACACAAGTGTGACCACATATATGGAATGTAAATCCAAACCATATAGGCTCCAAAGCAATGACTCTTGAACCACCTGGGTCGAATGGACACTGTAGAGAGAGACAATGTCAGTGTCAATCCTCTTGGATCAAATGGATAGACACCCATGTCGATGATGTAGCTTGCTATAACTCTGCCTAGGTCAAATGGATATCCAAAGTGTAGACCATCTAGCCATGGAATAAATGTGTGACCACCTAGATCAGAAAGAAAGTCTCAAGCTCCTCATCCAAAGTTGAATGACCACTAGAAATATCATCAAATCCATGGTCCAAATAACAGCTCAGGTGAGAATCTGGATGTGATGCATGTAAATCCACATAATGCACCATATAATCAAATACCATGCATCCCAAATGACATGTATTGCATCCAAAAGCAAATGTCCTGGCCCAAAAGAAAACAAGATCGTGTCAACATCCGTAGGATCCAAAAGAACATATCTCAAGGTCGGCATGTGAGGGTAAGAGTGAACCAATGCTGTCATCGCATGTAGCATCACTCATGTCAAAAACATGATCCACTATATCAATAGATATATGGGCATGAGCCAAACCATGCACTGCCTCCTCATGTGCAAAGCTCTATATGTGTGTATAATGATCTAAGATATCAATATAATCATCATAATCATCATTGAAAAATGAAGAGGTATCCTCACATAAAAGATAAATGGTATCATCATCTATGGCATCCCTATGGCCTCCAAGGTCATCCTTATAAACATGGTCTATCTCCATCAATGATGCCCCTATGTGACCTATATCCCATGATAAATCTATCTCCAACAATATAGGATCTAAGGAGATGTCTAGATCAAATGCAAATCTCTCAAGAGATCTATACCATATGATCATCATCCATCAAATCATTGGCCATGTCATCCTCACAATCTCTAAAATTATCATCATGATCATGGTTTGTATCCATCAATGGAATCCATAGATAATCTATATCCAAAGATAGGTCAATCTCTTTAATCACTGGATCTAGGAACATATCTGATTCAAATGCAAAGCTCTCTAGATCCATGTGCATAATCCTCTCCCTCCTACGAAGCCTCACCTCAACAAAATCATCTCTATGCCCAAGTATATGCACTAAACCCAAATAAATGCTGCCAGGTATGCTATGAGAGCTATGAGAACTAAGAGTAGAGATAGAATCATAGATATCACCCTGAGTAGAAGATTTAAAAGAGTACCCTGACTCATCTAGCACTAGAAACTCAAGTCTATGCTCCTCATGCACTATCATATGCTCATCAAAATGTGAAGTATCATTATCCCAAATCTCACACACTCTGCAAAACGGCGGATGCGTCACTAGTCAAGAGCTCATCCCCATGATAGTCTAATGCATCACTATGATCTGCCAATGCATCACTATCTCCTAATGCATCACTATGATCTGTTGGAAGGTAGGTAGACATAGGCATATCAACAATCACAAAGCTCAGAATGCTCGCTGCTGCTGCCATCCCTCCCATCAAGATCATGCCCACATGATCGGACTCACACACATCACTCTCACTATCACTAACACATACATCATCATCATATGCATATGTGTCAGTGGCAACATGTGCACGTGTAGCACTATCATCATGTGTATGTGTGCATGATACATCATCATAGGTATGTGGGTGTGATACATCAATGTCATCACATGTGTGTGTATGACCATCACCATGTGTACATGTGTCAACATCAATATCATCATCAACATGATGATCATCTAACATGATGATCATCATCACTATCCACATCATCATCCTGAATGCATGTCATAATGATACCTATCCTATTAAACAATCCTAAAATGGGATTGATCATGATGATAGACATAGATTAAGTAACATAATTAAGGTGGATTAAACCACACTAAGAACTCCATGATAAGAGAGAGAGAGAGATTGCACACTCAACACTCAATTCTATTGCATATCTCAAATGAGCCATACAATGATATAGGCTTTCTAGCCTTATCCCACTTTACACATCATCATCCATGTGGCACTCCCTTTTTCACTTCTTTGGTTAACACTCACACACCATTCAATATTACAGGTGGCATTCTTATCTTGCCACAATATCTTGCACCTCTAGGGTGCTTTCCCACATACACACAACACAGCGAATACATCTCTTAACACCCCCTCTTAATCGAGGTGTTCCACAACTCACCCATCACCCATCAATGTAGCATTGCACAACCGCAATCGCTACCTCTCAACACTCCCCCTCAATGATACATTGAAGTGTCCATCAAACGAACATGTGTGCGTGTGTCTACCATCTTAGTAGACACACCAAGTGTATTTTGAGCCGACTCGCTCACATCATCAGAACCACTGAGTCTGATTTGAACATAGAAGTTCGGGTGGGAACCAACCCATGCGCATGCATGGGTCTTATAAACCCTTGTTCTAACAGCTATCTAAGATGTTCCTTGAGTTTGATGTCTTCAAGAATTGACATTTTGTACGTGCGTAGGGCTAAACTAGTTTTCCTTTGATCGAAATCACCAAGAATCTAGTTGGACAGTTAGACAAATGATGGGTACATAACCCTTCCCATTATGAAATTGGAAATTAAGGAAAAAGGAGTTTTGTGGAACCAATCTCAAACTAGGAATTTTACTTGCATAGAACCTCTGTTTTCATTTAAAGGACTATTTTACGCCAGAATGCTGGAGGAAGCATTTGGCATGTGTTTTAGAGGAGGTTCGTTGCAACAGCTCACGGGGAGTCATCAAGGGACGTCGCTCGCAGCGCAAAGCCTGCCGAGGTCTTGACCTCGGTACGATTAAAATGGTGCGCTTCCAATACAATGGGCGAGGACCGACAAAGTGGTCCCTGAGTGAAGTGCTAGGACACCTAAGGAGGATCCTACAGGGTTTTGACCAGGTGATGCGCGGGCTCGCGATTGCTAAGACACCCATGCGTACGTCAAGGAAGATTCGGATGGACTAGAAAGATTTTTATGAATCAAATTTTTATATTAGATCTCGTTGGTTGACCAGCTGGTCTTCAACGGAGAGTCCAGATGACATATTTTGTAACACAGTGGACTCGGAATTTTGAAGGACGATAATGAGTAATATTATGATTTTCATTGAAGAATTATTTTAAAGACAACCGAATCTATTATAAATGGCAATTTCATATTGGGTGTGTATGTGGAATGCCTACCTTAATTTATGTATGAAACGCCGGCTAGGGGGCCCACGAACTCTTTTCCTCGGTTCCTGGGCAAAACATAACCAAATCTTTATAAAGGAATCCCACCAATATAGTGGTCGGGTGGTTGGTTAGGGTTACGCTGGATCGGGGGATTCCTACGAAACAATTAAGATACGTATAGTTACGTTAGTTAGATTAAGTCTTGAGAAGACCCTTGTTCTGTGGGAGGGAATCAGCGACGACTGTGCCTCGTTTAAAGGAGAAAAAAAGCAGTGATTCTATGGACCAAGTGCAAGTCTCTTCTTTGATCTGACCATATGACTTCAGGTTCGGTCGGATCAGTTTAATTAGTTAAGACTTTGACTCGTTAGATTAATTCCCCTATTAGAAGATTTTCCCATGGCAGAATCGCCTGTGCCTTCCGAGGGAGGAAAGTTTTCCGGGCTGGGTTTCGGAACCGCCGGGCTAGTCTCTTGTCCGAACATCCACGGGCGAGGCCCCGAGTGTGGATCCCTGCCCCCGCATAAGAGGCTGACGCTGCTCCGCCAGCGCCCTCGAGGGGGCACCGTGGAGGAGGGGCGGGGGTCTCACAGCTAGTATCAGAGCTTTGTTGAAAGCTAATAAGTACAAATGAATTCTTATCAGAAAATTGTAATAAAAACTCAGAAAGAGTATTTACATATTGTATTTTCATTCCGTAAGCCTCATTAGTGAAGATTTTTAATCAAAGAATTTGATTTTATAGATGGGAGTTCCACACTTATCTAGTGTTCCCGACCTCACCCAGTCCCTCACAAGACATGACTGCGTTCACCTTTGAGTATCTCATCTCTTCCGCTACAACTCGAATGAGCCAAGCTAGACTCGCAGACCATTTGAGGCAAAATCTCTCATTAACCCATGATTCTAATGAGACTGAAAGTGATACATGGTGTTATTTTATATCACTCAAGGCCTCAAAACTTTAGACTTTCCTACCAAATCTATAGACTCCTTAGTTACTTTATTCCTATTAGGAGAAGATAGTAGCTCCCTTGGAAGTAAGGGAACATTTGTATCAGGGCATGTCTATAGCCCAGTACCGTCGTCTTATGCGTCTCCCGAGGAGATTTTGACTTCTAGAGCCGAGCTGCTCTATGTACTTATTGCAACCTTTCTATAAATAAAGATATGTTCTATGAAAAAATTCCCTGTTATATAAGTGATTGTTTGTTGACAATTTGATGAAAGAATCTGTTACCGGACATATGTCGTAGCTCTCCATTAAGATCATTTTTCTTGTTTAAGAAATTATTTTTCAAACCTCTTAAGTCTTAGGATCTCGTGGATGATATCAAAATAAAAATTTAATAATATATCATTTTTGGCAGAATCATGAGGCGAGGAAACCGTGACCATCAGCCAGACCCTCTCTCTGAAGAAGAAGAGCTTGACCTCGATGTTCGTAAGGCTCTTCCCATAACTCAGCCAAGACCCTTCAAAGGTGAAGGGGAGAACCTGAGCGAGGCTGTAGAGAAATGGGTGGAAGCTATTGAAGAGCGGCTACAATGAAAGGAGCAAATGGCTCTTGCGAGGATGAAAATATGGAAACAGCAAGGGTGGCATGGAGGAACCATTGTGACACCAACCATCTGGACAGGAATACCCAGTCCTGGAACAATCTTAAAGCCTGTTTAAGGAAGAGGTTTTGTCCCCCTAGGTTTTTAGAAACCAAAATGAATGAATTCTTAGAGCTAAATCAGGGGAGCAAAACCATCGAAGAATATCACTAGGCATTTGCTCTTCTACTCAAGTATTCATCACCACCTCTAGACGAAGAGCAACTTATGGCCAGGTTCATTCGGGGAATGAACGAACGCTAAGACACACTGGTCAAGAATGCCAAGCCACTGTCCATGGTTGAAGCTGTCAGAATGGCAAAGGACTTCGCCAAAGCTTTCATTGTAAAAGTTCTGCCAAAGCCAGCTTCCTCATCCTTCAAAAGATTTCAGACACCGGGAAGTTCTTCCAACCTTCCGCCTCCAAAGAGACACCAAGGTCCCAACCAGAATCTAGAGACGGAAAGTTTCAAGAATAAAGGAAGACCTTTCCCTCGAAGTTCTTTCTCAAGAACTCCAGCTCTCTCAAGAATGCAAAGGGAAGAACTTCGAAGTGAGAACATGTGCTTCTTCGGATGTCAGGGGTTTGGGCACCACCTCAAGGATTGCCCATCTCCTTCTGTGGGCCAAGGAATCCAAGGTCCCATAGTTCAAAGACAGACTCCTTCGTATCAGTCCAATCAGGGTCCCCCGCGCCAAAATCAGGGCAAGCCCAGAAAAGTGCTCAGCCTGCACCCTCCATGCAAAGTAGTCCCTCGACTCCCTCTAAATTGGAATAACCAAAGAGAGAGAGTTCCACCTCAGACTGCTATCACTATAGAGTGATGAAGTGGAGGAAGAAAAAGGACAGATCTATGCAGTAATAGAGCATCAGCAGGGGAATAACCATCAATTTTCAGTCCTCCAGACTCCAGCAAAGTACCAGGGTAAGCAATTCAAGCTTTTGATTGATTCAGGAAGTACTCATTCTTTTATTTTTTGAGGATGTCTGCGTAATAGTCCTAAATCAAAAATCAGGGAAATCTATGCAAGTGGAATTGGCCAGTGGAAAGATTCTTTTCACACACCTTGAGATAGACCTTATTCAGTTTAGTCTAGATGGGAACGTAACAGAGTGCCAGTTTCAGAGTCCTACCCTTGGGAGTCTATGATGGAATCCTTGGAATGGATTGATTCCATAAGAATCAAGCTGATATTCATTGTCATAAAGTAACCATCTCTTTCCTTGACCTTCACGGGAATAAAGTTCAAGGAACTGGAATTTTCGGATCCCCAATGCTACAATTAGTCAAGGCTTCCCAAATTATTAAAAGGGCTCAGAAAGAGACGAGCAGTTTATATCGTTAAGATAAATTCAGTAGACATAAAATGCAAGGCTAAAGAACTAAAGTGGTTAAGTGAGTATGTAGATGTGTTTCCTGAAGAGCTGACTGAGATGCCTCCGTCTTGCAAAGTAGATCATGAGATCGAGTTAGCCCTCGGAGTTCAGCCAGTAGCCTAGTGTGCATACAAAATACCAGTCCCTGAAGCCATAGAACTTAAGGAGTAGTTAAGACAACTGTTAGAGAGCAGGGATTCGTCAGACCCAGTGTCTCACCTTGGGGTGCGCCCGTTCTCTTTCAAAAAAGAAGAAAGATGGAACGTTAAGACTTTGTATTGACTACAGAGGATTGAATCAATTAACAATTTAAAAAAAGTATCATATTCCTAGGATTGATAAACTTCTGGATCTGTTAAGTGGAACCCAAATGTTCACAAAGATAGATCTCAAATCCAGGTACTACCAGATCAGAATCAAGGAGCAGGACATCCCAAAGACAGCATTCAAAACTCACTATGGGCATTATGAGTTCACAGTCATGCCGTTTGGATTGACTAATGCCCCGGTGACATTTAATCATCTTATGAAAGATATTCTCAGAGAATACTTGGATGATTTTGTTCTTGTCTTCTTTGATGATATCTTGGTATACTCAAAGAATGCTGCAGATCATGAAGATCATGTGCGCAAGGTCTTGGAAATCCTAAGAAACACCAACTCTTTGCAAAAAAGAGCAAGTGTTCTTTCTCTCTTGACCAGGTGAAATACTTGGGATTCATAGTATCAAAGGATGGGATTTCTCCTGACCTCACAAAGATTCAAGGAGTCGTAGAATGGCCAGAACCCAAGACAGTAAAGGAAGTCAGAGGATTCCTAGAATTAACCAGATGGTATAGGATCTTTATACCTAGGTATGCTCAGATAGTATCCCCTTTAACTAACCTTCTGAAGAAGAGTACACTTTTTCAGTGGACTGCAATGTGTCAAAGTGCCTTTGATAAACTGAAGGCAGCCTTAGTAACTAACCCTATCCTTAAGTTGCCATATTTTACCAAACCCTTTGAGGTAGTTACTGATGCCAGTGGGTTTGCCTTAGGCAGTGCTCTTATGCAGGAAGGTCATGCAATGGCCTATGAATCCAGAAAACTTAGAACACATATGAGAAATTATGCCGTCCATGACTTGGAGTTACTCTCAGTAGTTTATGCTATGAAGTTGTGGAGACATTATCTTTTGGGACAGAGGTTCACCTTGATGACAGATCATCAAAGTTTGAAGTGGATCTTCACCCAAAGGGATCTCAACATGTGTCAAAGATGGATGCAGACCCTGCAAGAATTGGATTTTGAAATTAAGTATCAACCGGGGAAAGAAAATGTGGTGGCAGATGCGCTCAACAGAAAAGCCTCCTTGCTTGCAATTACAGTGGTGTCAAATCCATTAATCAGTGAAGCAAGGGAGAGAATCATAGAGGACAAATTCTTTGCCCCTAGCTACCCTTTTGATGTAGGAAAGCAAGACTCCTCAGGAAATGACTCGAGTTCTTGGGTACAAATTGGATGAAGGATGCATGTATTATTATAATCGGCTATGTATTCCCAATGATGAGGGAATAAAGGGAAGAATTCTGAGAGAAGTCCATGATAGCCTCATAGCTGGACATCCAGGGTTTATAAAAACCTATATGTCTGTGAAGAAAAGCTTCCTCTGGCCAGGACTCAAAAAGGATGTACTTGATCATGTGCAAAAATGCTTAATGTGTCAGAGAGTCAAGGCAGAAGGAGTCAAGATGCCAAGGAAACTACAGCCTCTAGACATTCCTCAGATGAAGTGGGAATGTATCACTATGGACTTTGTCACTGGATTACCTTCAGTGCAATCAGGTTACAACTCCATTTTTGCGGTAGTTGACAGACTAACCAAAGTTGCCCATCTGATTCCAATGAAAGAAACATACACTACAGTGGATGTTGCCAAAGTTTTCCTTAAAGAGATCTTCAGATTGCATGGCTTACCCACCACAGGAGGATAGTAAGTGATAGAGATCCCAAATTCACATCCAAATTCTGGACTGCATTCTTCGAAGCAGTAGGAACTTTCTTGGATCTCAGCACAGAGCCTATCACCCCGAAATAGATGGCGAGACTGAAAGAGGGAATCAGGTAATAGAAGATATCCTTCGGTCATGTTGTGTCAGGGAACCCAAGCAGTGGTTTAGCCATTTGCATCTGGTTGAATTTGCTTACAATGCTTCTTATTATCGAAGCATTGGGATGAGTCCTTTCAACGCTTTGTATGTGCAAGATTGACTTACACCGTTGACTTGGTCTGACCCATTGATCAGAGTCGAAATGTCTAGACAAATGCTTGATGACATGGACCAGCAAATGCAATCAATCCGTAAAGATATAAAGGCAGCCCAAGATAGGCAAAAGCAGTATTATGCAGATAAAAAGGGATTAGAGAGAGAGTTTGAAGAATCAGATATGGTCTTCATTCGAGTACGACCAAAAAGAAGTTCCTTATCTTTAGGAAGTACAAGAAGCTCTCTCCCAGATACTGTGGGCCATATGCTGTTATAAAGAAAGTGGGCGATCTAGCCTACAAACTTGTTCTGCCTCCCCATCTCAAGGTACATAAATGTATTCCACGTCAGTTTACTTAAGAAATATGTACCCAGCCCGAGTCACATGCTTGATGATGAACAATTGATCTCTCCAACTCAAGGCCAGATGGTACTAACCAATTGATTGGTTGGAAGCCTCGCCTAAGAATACAAAAGCAAGCAAAACAAGAGGTAAGATGTGACTTTATGGTTTTTCTTTAATCTTCTACATGTTTTTCACTTCTCAACCCCTCTCAAGCTTGAGAAGTATTCAAATGAATGGTTTTTCAATGCAAATGAAGCTCTCCAAAGAACTCTAATGATTAATCACAAAAAGTTTACATTTATGCTTAATTAGGATGTTTTTTAAGTATATCTCTCTCTCCCCCAAAGAATGGTCATTCCTATGACCAATTCTTTATTCAAATGATGCTTCTCATGGAGCAATTCTCAATTCTAAAATCAAACTCTATGCTAGTCAAGTTAGAGGCTAAAGAAATGGCTTTTTAATGCTTTTATGTTACATAAATTATGATAAAATTATGATTTAGATCCATAAATTGGATTTAGATCTATTGATAGTAAAACTATCATAAGTGTATTACTAAGTCTTATGCTTTTCAAAATTATTAAAAATTATCAGTAATAGTAGCAGCGGAGCTATGGCAAAAATTTTAAAAATTAACACATAAATCATTTTTATGCATAATGTGAAAAGAGGACTTCCTACCATATTCTAGGATTAGTCATCCTATGTTAAAGGAATAATTATCGTCATATCCATGGAAATATTATTTTTAATGTTTATGTATAAATAGTTAATTAGAGAAAAAGAGGAATTTTTATTAATTTCATTTTATGATAAAAGAGGAATTCCCATGATAATGGAGATCCATATATTCCAATGGAGAAAGAGAAAATTTGAAATATTAAAATAATGGATATTTAATTTAAAATTAAAGAAGAATTTTAGATAAACTATTTTATACATGAATAAATTTAAAAAATAAAAGAGAAATTTCCATCATATTTGGAATTCAATCATTTAAATGAAAAAAGTGGAATTCTTAGTATAATGGATTAAATGATTTTTTTTTATTTAATTTTTAAGAGAAATTTTAGTTAAAATTATTTTATGCATGTATAAATTTAAATGATGAAAGAGGAATTCCCATCATATTTGGAATTCAATCATTTAAATGGAAAAAGAGGAATTCTTGGTATATTTAGAATATTGAATATATATTTTTTAATTTAAAGAGAAATTTTAAATAGATTTATTTTATGATAAAAGAGGATCTCCCATGACATTTGGATTGCACTCATTAAATGAGAAAAAGAGAGGTTTCAACTTATTCAAAAAAAATAGATATTGGTATTTAGTTAAGAGAAATTTTTTATGATATTTAAGTAAAGAAAGAATTGAAATTAATTTCTGATGTCAAAAGATGAAATTTCACCATAATTCTACCTAGGGAATTAAGGTTGAGAAATAGAAAGAATATCTTTAGATATTTTATGTGGTTAAATCACTAAATTAGTATTTACCCAAAAATAGATGTTTATCTCTGAAGAAAACCCTTGTTAGAACTAAACCAAATGATTAGACTACGAGAGAGCCGGACAGTAAACCTACTTGTCCATCTCTCGATCTGAATCAAGCAAAAAATTTCGTGACCAATTCCAGTTCCTAAATACAAAGAATAGACTACCGTTAGCCTAAACTAGTTTTCCTTTGATCGAAATCACCAAGAATCTAGTTGGATAGTTAGACAAATGATGGGTAGATTACCCTGATGAGAGATCAAGGATTCCCATTATGAAATTGGGAATTAAGGAAAAAGGGATTTTGTGGAACCAATCTCAAACTGGGAATTTTACTTGCATAGAACCTCTGTTTTCATTTAAAGGATTGGTTTACGCCAGAATGCTGGAGAAAGCATTTGGAACCAATCTCAAACTGGGAATTTGGGGTTTTGTGGAACCAATCTCAAACTGGGAAATTTACTTGCATAGAACCTCTGTTTTCATTTAAAGGATTGGTTTACGCCAGAATGCTGGAGAAAGCATTTGGCATGTATTTTACTAAGAGGAGGTTCGTTGTTGCAACAGTTCGTGGGGAGTCGTTGAGGGACGTCACTCGCGGCAAAGCCTGTCGAGGTCTTGACCAACCTCGGTACAGTTAAAATGGTGCGCTTCCGGTACGATGGGCGAGGACCGACAAAGCGGTCCCTGAGTGAAGTGCTAGGACACCTAAGGAGGATCCTAAAGCTGAATTAAAAATGATTTAATAAGACCTTAGCCTAAGGGTCAAGATTTTCTAAAAATTTTGGATTATGGTCCAATTAAGGTTTCTATGGACCAATAAGATTAATCCAAGAGTTGGGATGAGATAAATCCAATGAATAAAAGAAAATGCTCAAAAACGAGTAAATGCTCACATAAGATGAAGAGTTGACTGAGTACAAGATTTATTAGTTAAAAACAATGAGATATTACTAAAAATGAGATATTTTGGAGTAATCATACAATTTTGACACCTTGGTAAGGAAAGGGGGAGACTTCAAGGAGGCGCCTATTTCACACATGTGAATGAGTTTTAAATTCAAAATATTAAGATATTTTTATCTCTCCTCTCTCCTGGATCAAAGTGGATCAAAAAGGGAGCTAAACTGGTCACCATCTTGTCCAAATTCAGCCAAACTGAAGTTGAAAAATTCTAGTACTTAGTTGGACTCAGTTAGTGGCCTCCCTCACCTATAAATAGACCCTCATTCTTTTGTATTCTCATTTGTGAACTAGACCATGCCAATATTACATTAGAATAAGCATATTTTCTATTATCCCCTAAAAATCCTCTACAATTTGGAGATATTGGAGCTTCTCTCTCTCTTCAACCTTCCTTGGAGCTTTCCTCTCAACATACTAACCAAAGCTTGAGAAGTATTCAAATGAATGATTTTTCAATGCAAATGAAGCTCTCCAAAGAATCCTAATGATTAATCATAAAAAGTTTGCATTTATGCTTAATTAGGATGTTTTTTAAGTATATCTCTCTCTCCCCCAAAGAATGGTCATTCCTATGACCAATTCTCTATTCAAATGATTCTTCTCATGAAGCAATTCTGAATTCTAAAATCAAACTCTATGCTAGTCAAGCTAGAGGCTAAAGAAATGGCTTTTTAATGCTTTTATGTTACATAAATTATGATTTAGATCCATAAATTGGATTAAGATCTATTGATAGTTAATCTATCATAAGTGTATGACTAAGTCTTATGCTTTTCAAAATTATTAAAAATTATCAGTAATAGCAGCGGAGCTATGGCAAAAATTTTAAAAATTAACACATAAATCGTTTTTATGCATAATGTGAAAAGAGGACTTCCTACCATATTCTAGGATTAGTCATCCTATGTTAAAGGAATAATTCTCGTCATATCCATGGAAAATTAATTTTTAATGTTTATGTATAAATACTTAATTAGAGAAAAAGAAAAATTTTAATAATTTTATTTTTATGATAAAAGAGGAATTTCCATGATAATGGAGATCCATGTATTCCAATGGAGAAAGAGAAAATTTGAAATATTAAAATAATGGATATTTTATTTAAAATTAAAAAAGAATTTTAGATAAATTATTTTATACATGAATAAATTTAAATGATAAAAGAGAAATTTCCATCATATTTGGAATTCAATCATTTAAATGAGAAAAGTGAAATTCTTAGTATAGTGGAATTAATGGATATGTTTATTTAATTTTTAAGAGAAATTTTAGTTAAAATTATTTTATGTATGTATAAATTTAAATGATGAAAGAGAAATTTCCATCATATTTGGAATTCAATCATTTAAATGGAAAAAGATGAATTCTTGGTATATTTGGAATATTGAATATTTTTATTTAATTTAAAGAGAAATTTTAGATAAATTTATTTTATGATAAAAGATGAATTCCCATGACATTTGTATTGCACTCATTAAATGAGAAAAAGAGGGATTTAAAGCTTATTCAAAAAAAATAGATATTGGTATAAAAGAAAAATTTTATGATATTTAAGTAAAGAAAGAATTGAAATTAATTTTTGATGTCAAAAGATGAAATTTCACCTAATTCTACCTAGGGAATTAAGGTTGAGAAATAGAAAGAATATCTTTAGATATTTTATGTGGTTAAATCACTAAATTGGTATTTATCCAAAAATAGATGTTTATCTGAAGAAAATCCTTGTTTTAGAACTAAATCGAATGATTAGACTACGAGAGGAATGGACAGTAAACCTACTTGTCCATCTCTCGATCTAACTTCATGAGACCAATTTCAATTCCTAAATACAAAGAATAGACTACCGTTGAACTAAACTAGTTTTCCTTTAACCGAAATCACCAAGAATCTAGTTGGACAGTTAGACAAATGATGGGTAGATTACCCTGATGAGAGATCAAGGATTCTCATTATGAAATTGAAAATTAAGGAAAAAGGAGTTTTGTGGAACCAATCTCAAACCGAGAATTTTACTTGCATAGAACCTCTATTTTCATTTTAAAGGATTGTTTTATGCCAGAATGCTGGAGGAAGCATTTGGCATGTGTTTTATAAGAGGAGGTTCATCAACAGCTAGTGGGGAGTCGTCGAGGGACGTCGCTAGGATGGCAAAGCGTGCCGAGGTCTTGACCAGCCTCGGTACGGTTAAAATGGTGCGCTTTCGGTATGATGGGCGAGGATCGACGAAGCGGTCCCTGAGTGAAGTGCTAGGACACTTAAGGATGATCCTAGAGGGTCCTGACTAGGTGATGCACAGGGTCGCAGTTGCTAGGACACCCATGCGTGCGTCGAGGAAGATTCGGATGGACTAAAAAGAAAGATTTTTGTGAATCAAATTTTGATATTGGATCTCGTTGGTTAACCAGCTGGTTGACCAGCTGGTCTTCAACAAAGAGTCCAGATGACATATTTTGTAACACAATGGACTCAGAATTTTAGAGGACGATGATGAGTAATATTATGATTTCTTTTGAAGGATTGTTTTAAAGACAACCGAATCTGTTATAAATGGCAATTTCATATTAGGTGTGTATGTGGAATGCCTATCTTAATTTTTGCATGAAACGCCGACTAGGGGGCCGGGAACTCTTTTCCTCAGTACCCGGGCAAAACATAACCAAATCTTTATAAAGGAATCCCACCAATACAGTGGTCAGGTGGTTGGCTATGGGCCTATGGGTCGGCTGGATCAGGGGATTCCTGCGAAACAATTAAGATACGATTAGTTACGTTAGTTAGATTAAGTCCTGAGAAGACCCTTGCTCTGTGGGAGGGAATCAAAGGTTGTGCCTTGTTAAAGGAGGAAAAAAGCGGTGATTCTATGGACCAAGTGCAAGTCTCTTCTTCGATCTAACCATGTGACTTTAGGTTCGGTCGGATCAGTTTAACTAGTTAAGACTTTGACTTGTTAGATTAATTCCCCCGTTAGAAGATTTTCCCATGGCAAAATTGCCCGTGCCTTCTGGGCGAGGGAAGTTTTCCGGGCTCGGTTTCGGAGGAACCACCGGGCTAGTCTCTTGTCCGAACATCCGCAGGGGAGGCCCCGAGTGTGGGTCCCCGCCCCGCGTGACAGGCCGACGCTGCTTCCGCCGCCAGCACCCTCGGAGGGGGCACCGCGGAGGAGGGGCAGGGGTCTCACAGCTAGTATCAGAGCTTTGTTGAAAGCTAATAAGGACGAATGAATTCTTATCAGAAAATTGTAATAAAAACTCAGAAAGAGCATTTACATATTGTATTTTCATTCCATAAGCCTCATTAGTGAAGATTTTTAATCAAAGAATTTGATTTTATAGATGGAAGTTCCACACTTATCTGGTGTTCCTAACCTCACCCACTCATCACAAGACATGACTGCATTCACCTTCGAGCATCTCATCTCTTTCCCTACAACTCAAACGAGCCGAGCCAGACTCGCATGCCATTTCAAGGATCTATATTTTCCTGACCCAATGGAGAGACAACAGCACAAGTGGTTTGTAGGGTAGTATGTCCACGCCTCTTGCGACCAGCGTGTGATGCTGAGGCAAAATCTCTCATTAACCATGATTCTGATGAGACTGAAAGTGATACATAGTGTTATTTAAGATCACTCAAGGCCTCAAAATTTTAGACTTTCCTACCAAATCTACAGACTCCTTAGTTGCTTTATTCCTAATAAGGAGATGATAGTAGCTCCCTTGGCACTAAGGGAACATTTGTATCAGGGCATGTCTATACCCCACTACCGTCATCTTATGCGTCTCCCGAGGAGATTTTGACTTCTAGAGCCGAGCTCCTCTATGTACTTAAAGAAATGTTTTGTGGAAAAATTCCTTGTTATATATAAGTGATTGTTTGTTGACGATTTGATGAAGAAAAAACTATTACCGAACATATGTCATAGATCTCCAATAAGATCAATTATCTTGTTTAAGAAATTATTTTTCAAACCTCTTAAGTCTTAGGATCTCGTAGACGATATCAAAATAAAAATTTAATAATATATCATTTTTGGCAAAATCATGAGGCAAGGAAACCGTGGCCTTCAGCAGCCAGACCCTCTCTTTGAAGAAGAAGAGCTTAACCTCGACGTTCGCAAACCTCTTCCCATAACTCAGCCAAGACCCTTCAAAGGTGAAGGGGAGAACCTAGGCGAGGCTGTAGAGAAATGGGTGGAAGCTATGGAAGAGTATTTTGATGTCACCGGTGGCTACAATAAAAGAAGCAAAATGGCTCTTGCCAGGCTAAAAATTGTGGAAATAGCCAGGGTGGCATGGAGGAACCATTGTGACACCAACCATCTGGATAGGAATACCCAGTCCTGGAACAATCTTAAAGCCTATTTAAGGAAGAGGTTTTGTCCCCCTGGGTTTTTAGAAACCAAAATGAATGAATTCTTAGAGCTAAATCAGGGGAGCAAAACCATCGAAGAATATCACCAGGCATTTGCTCTTCTACTTAAGTATTCATCACCACCTCTAGACGAAGAGCAACTTATGGCCAGGTTCATTCGGGGAATGAACGAACGCTAAGACACACTGGTCAAGAATGCCAAGCCACTGTCCATGGTTGAAGCTGAGAATGGCAAAGGACTTCGCCAAAGCTTTCATTGTAAAAGTTTTGCCAAAGCCATTTTCCTCATCCTTCAAAATATTTCAGACACCGGGAAGTTCTTCCAACCTTCCGCCTCCAAAGAGACACCAAGGTCCCAACCAGAATCTAGAGACGGAAAGTTTCAAGAATAAAGGAAGACCTTTCCCTCGGAATTCTTTCTCAGGAACTCCAGCTCTCTCAAGAATGCAAAGGGAAGACCTTCGAAGTGAGAACAGGTGCTTCTTCGGATGTCAAGGGTTTGGGCACCACCTCAAGGATTGCCCATCTCCTTCTGTGGGCCAAGGAAGCCAAGGTCCCATAGTTCAAAGACAGACTCCTTCGTATCAGTCCAATCAGGGTCCCCCACGCCAAAATGAGGGCAAGCCCAGAAAAGTGCTCAGCCTGCACCCTCCATGCAAAGTAGTCCCTCGACTCCCTCTAAATTGGAATAACCAAAGAGAGAGAGTTCCGCCTCAGATTGCAGCAGCCAGCTGTCACTATAGAGTGATGAAGTGGGGAGGAAGAAAAAGGACAGATCTATGCAGTAATAGAGCATCAAGGGAATAACCATCAATTTTCAGTCCTCCAGACTCCAGCAAAGTACCAAGGTAAGCAATTCAAGCTTTTGATTGATTCAGGAAGTACTCATTCTTTTATTTTTCGAGGATATCTGCGTAAATTAGTCCTAAATCAAAAATCAGGGAAATCTATGCAAGTGGAATTGGCCAGTGGAAAGATTCTTTTCACACACCACCTTGAGACAGACCTTATTCAGTTTAGTCTAGATAGGAACGTAACAGAGTGCAAGTTTCAGAGTCCTACCCTTGGGAGTCTATGATGGAATCCTTGGAATGGATTGATTCTATAAGAATCAAGCTGATATTCATTGTCATAAAGGAACCATCTCTTTCCTTGACCTTCACGGGAATAAAGTTCAAGGAACTGGAATTTTCGGATCCCCAATGCTACAATTAGTCAAGGCTTCCCAAATTATTAAAAGGGCTCAGAAAGAGACGAGCAGTTTATATCGTTAAGATAAATTCAATAGACATAAAATGCAAGGCTAAAGAACTGGAATGGTTAAGTGAGTATGCAGATGTGTTTCCTGAAGAGCTAACTGAGATGCCTCTGTCTTGCGAAGTAGATCATGAGATCGAGTTAGCCCTCGGAGCTCAGCCACCAGTAGCCTAGTGTGCATACAAAATACCAGTCCCTGAAGCCATAGAACTTAAGGAGCTATTAAGACAACTGTTAGAGAGCAGGGATTCGTCAGACCCAGTGTCTCACCTTGGGGTGCGCTCGTTCTCTTTTAAAAAAGAAGAAAGATGGAATGTTAAGACTCTGTATTGACTACAGAGGATTGAATCAATTAACAATTAAAAATAAGTATCATATTCCTAGGATTGATAAACTTCTGGATCTGTTAAGTGGAACCCAAATGTTCACAAAGATAGATCTCAAATCCAGGTACTACCAGATCAGAATCAAGGAGTAGGACATCCCAAAGACAGCATTCAAAACTCACTATGGGCATTATGAGTTCACAGTCATGCCGTTTGGATTGACTAATGCCCCGGTGACATTTAATCATCTTATAAAAGATATTCTCAGAGAATACTTGGATGATTTTGTTCTTGTCTTCTTTCATGATATCTTGGTATACTCAAAGAATGCTGCAGATCATGAAGATCATGTGCACAAGGTCTTGGAAATCCTAAGAAACACCAAGTCTTTGCAAAAAAGAGCAAGTGTTCTTTCTCTCTTGACCAGGTGAAATACTTGGGATTCATAGTATCAAAGGATGGGATTTCTCCTGACCTCACAAAGATTCAAGGAGTCGTAGAATGGCCAGAACCCAAGACAGTAAAGGAAGTCAGAGGATTTCTAGGATTAACCGGATGGTATAGGATCTTTATACCTAGGTATGCTCAGATAGTATCCCCTTTAACTAACCTTCTCTGAAGAAGAGTACACTTTTTTAGTGGACTGCAATGTGTCAAAGTGCCTTTGATAAACTGAAGGCAGCCTTAGTAACTAACCCTATCCTTAAGTTGCCATATTTTAGATAGTTAATCTATCATAAGTGTATTACTAAGTCTTATGCTTTTCAAAATTATTAAAAATTATCAATAATAGCAGCAGAGCTATGGCAAAAATTTTAGAAATTAACACATAAATCGTTTTTATGCATAATGTGAAAAGAGGACTTCCTACCATATTCTAGGATTAGTCATCCTATGTTAAAGAAATAATTCTCGTCATATCCATGGAAAATTAATTTTTAATAATTATTTATAAATAGTTAATTAGAGAAAAAGATAAATTTTTAGTAATTTTATTTTTATGATAAAAGAGGAATACCCATGATAATGGAGATCCATGTATTCCAATGGAGAAAGAGAAAATTTGGAATATTAAAATAATGGATATTTTATTTAAAATTAAAAAAATTAGATAAATTATTTTATGCATGAATAAATTTAAATGATAAAAGAGAAATTCCCGTCATATTTGGAATTCAATCATTTAAATGAGAAAAGTGAAATTCTTAGTATAATGGAATTAATGGATATTTTTATTTAATTTTTAAGAGTAATTTTAGTTAAAATTATTTTATGCATGTATAAATTTAAGTGATGAAAGAGGAATTCCCATCATATTTGGAATTCAATCATTTAAATGGAAAAAGAGAAATTCTTGGTATATTTGGAATATTGAATATTTTTATTTAATTGAAAGAGAAATTTTAGATAGATTTATTTTATGATAAAAGAGAAATTCCCATGACATTTGGATTGCACTCATTAAATGAGAAAAAGAGGGATTTCAAGCTTAATAAAAAAATAGATATTGGTATTTAATTAAAAGAAAATTTTTATAATATTTAAGTAAAGAAAGAATTGAAATTAATTTTTGATATCAAAAGATGAAATTTCACCATAATTCTACCTAGGAAATTAAGGTTGAGAAATAGAAAGAATATCTTTAGATATTTTATGTGGTTAAATCACTAAATTGGTATTTGCCCAAAAATAGATGTTTATTTGAAGAAAATCATTGTTAGAACTAAACCAAATGATTAGACTACGAGAGGAACGGACAGTAAACCTACTTGTCCATCTCTCGATCTGAATCAAGAAAAAAAACTTTGCCAATTCCAATTCCTAAATACAACCATTGAACTAAACTAGTTTTCCTTTGACCGAAATAACCAAGAATCTAGTTGGACAGTTAGACAAATGATGGGTAGATTACCCTGTTGAGAGATCAAGGATTCTCATTATGAAATTGGAAATTAAGGAAAAAGAGGTTTTGTGGAACCAATCTCAAACTGGGAATTTTACTTGCATAGAACCTCTGTTTTCATTTAAAGGACTGTTTTATGCCAAAATGCTGGAGGAAGCATTTGGCATGTGTTTTACTAAGAGGAGGTTCGTTTTGCAACAGCTGGGTGGGGAGTCGTGAGGGGACGGCGCTCGCGACAAAGCCTACCGAGGTCTTAACCAACCTCGATCGGTTAAAGTGGTGCACTTCTGGTACGATGGGCGAGGACCGACGAAGTGGTCCCTGAGTGAAGTGCTAGGACACCTAAGGAGGATCCTAGAGGGTTCTGATCATGTGATGCACAAGCTCGCGGTTGCTAGGACACCCATGCGTGTGTCGAGGAAGATTCGGATGGACTAAAAAGAAAGATTTTTGTGAATCAAATTTTGATATTGGATCTCGTTGGTTGACTAGCTGGTCTTCAACGGAATGTGCATCATGTGCAATTCACCCACACTGATACAGAGTTTGCTCACCAGTCGAGTGCACTGTAAATTTTGGTTACCATCCAAGCACATTTGCTTGGAACGTACAGACTAGGAGCCTAAATTTTAATGTGTCTTAGCCTAGCCCCCCTTGAAATTGGGCCCTGGCTTGCATATTTCAACCAAATGTGCTTTGATGGGGTGACCAAACTTTACAAGAGTGAGGGTCGGGTTCACATGTACACACTTGCAAAGTTTGGTAATCACCATCCAAGCACATTTGGTTGAAATGTGCGAGTAAGGGGCTAGGCATGCTTTTTAGAAATATGGTAAGTGCATCCTTTTCACCTATCTTTGCATCAATACCATCTAGCTGGGTCATGATGCTTTTCTTTTTGCTTATGAATTGCGCTAGTGAGACTGATGAGATTTCATCTCTAAGCCATAAAATTCTATTTTTAAGTGTATTTCTTGATTCTTGGCCTTCGAACCAAATATTAAATTTAATTCATCCAATTCTTTAGAATCAATGTGATCAATAAGGTTGGTTCCCAAGTGCAATCTAATAAATGATAGTGCTTGTTCATCTCTTTCATTCCAATCATCAGTTGGACTAGCAGATGCATTCTCCTGAATTAATTTTCATAGCTTCTTGTACATGGGAAGATATTTCATTTGTGTGGCCTAGGGGTAAAACCCTTCCCCAAAGAACTTCTTGACATTTATGATAGTGCCTGATGTTATTGTTGCAAAGGTCTTACTTGAGTTTTACTCTCGAGACAATGTCTAATTGCTTACAAATTGACGGTTAAAATGTGCTCAAATGCTTCCCATCAATATTAAATGATGTGATTTGATGCTCAAATAAGGTTAATGTGACCCAAGGAATCAATTTTAACCTTCAATTAGACCAAATTTTTCTAATGACCTCCTTAATTATAGTACTTATTGCTAAAATAGTGATTAGTGGAACAATAATTTGAAGGGTTCAATTGAGTTCATAGGTAGCAATTTTGATGGGGCTTTCTGAATAGGGTTTTTTCTCTAGTTGAGGGGAAGTGGCTCATGAAAAATCTCTAGTTTTTTGTTAATTGTGGCTCAACTAGTGGATGGTTTGAGCTCAAATTTAAAATGTGAAGTCCTTATAGGGTGAGCAATGAGCCTACCAAAGCAATTTTGCTAATGTGGCGTGTGCATGGCGAATGGATCAATTTAGCAGTCAGGCAGCAGTGGGGGCGATGAGGAATTCGCACTGTGATGGCAACAAAATCATTTGATTGCTTTAGTGTAGAGGGGCACCATAACGAGATGCTTATGTCCCTAAAGTTTCTTGGGTAATGGCAAAGAGAATGAGGAGAGCCAAGCTCTATAATCTCACCTACAAAGAGGGAGATGGATGTAAGCTTGTAGATAAGCTTGCTAATTAAGTGATTAGTGACAATAGATATGGTTAATGAGTGCTAAGATTAAGATAATGGAGAGCCTAAATCTCGCTCTGATACCTTGTTGAGGAAATGAGTACCTAATGGCTATGGAAGCTACCTAATGAAAACCCTAATTATGGTGATTAAGAAACCCTAATCTTATGGTGATTGCAATCTAATTAATAGCATAATGATAAACCTAATGAGCTAATAAAGCCTGACTCAAGTTTAGTTAGGTTACAAGATGGAAACTTGTCCTCATGGAAAGACTTGAGAGCAGCTTATATTCATTGCTTAAAAATGACCCCTTTTACATGAGGGAGGTACACCTCTTACAAATGTGCTCATGTGGGATAATGTCCAAGTGTGATGTGTTTGAATGCTCCCAATCTTGGTCCTCTACTCGTGCCTTGCCTCTACCTTATGCTCAAGGCACCACAAATCTCAACATATACATCATCCCATTTTAGTTTCATTGAAGTGTATGACCTCTCTCTCTCTCTCTCTCTCTCTCTCTCTCTCTCTCAACACACACACGCATGCGCACACAGAAACACACATGTACATGCATGCACACACATACACATTTAACACACATGCACATTTAAGTACACGGATATTCACATACATACACACACACACACACACACACACATGCACCTACATAATACACACAAACATTCATACACCACACCTAAATAATACACATACGCACAGGCACCTACATAATACACATAAACATTCATACACCACACCTAAATAATACACATACGCACAGGCACCTACATAACACACACAAACATTCACACACATACACATGAACCTACATAATACACATAAACATTCACATATATACACATGAACAAACTATGTTCGATGTGCATAACATTTTTAGCCTTAGAGAGGCATCATGTGCAAACATGCCTAAATGGCCACCAAACTTTGCACAAGTGTACACATGGACTCCTCCCACAAGTGTACACATGGACTCCTCCCACATGTGGATTGCACCCTCACTATTATAAACCTTGATCACCACCATTAGAGCATATTTGGTTAGAATAAGGAGGCCAAGGCCCAATTTTAAGCGGGCTCTTAAGACCAAGACGCACTAGTGTGACCACTCTAAAGAATTTACCTGAGCCAAAATTTGAGGGATGTATTTCATCCCTACTCGAAGAAGAGAAGCGGCTAAAGAATGGAACACAAGGAACCACAAGGGAACAAGCATTCTACACCAACAAGGGCACACAAGAATGCTACCATTGTAGAAGGAAAGGACACTTCAAAAAGCGAGTTCAAACTCAAACACAAGCCAAAATGTGAACACTGCAATAAACTCGCGTACAAACAAGAGGAATAAAGATTGAAGAACCAAGAAGCCAACTACATGGATTCTTCATCAAGAAAAAAGAAGACCCCCGAGATGAGCATCTCTTCTAAAGCCAAAGCTACATGACAAGCCTCACCACCTTAGCCTATGAATGTAAAATGTCGCCAAATCAGTAGACCTAGTCTTTTGTTTTTTTATCACACTTGACCACCTAAGAGTAGCAACTTATGCACCCAGGGGGGTGATGACATATTGTAATACCACACTTTACCACTTTAAGTAGCATGTTGCACTAAGGGGATGATGAATCTTTTGTAACTCACATCCAACCACCTTGTAGTAACCTACACATCAAGGCACGAATAGGGGTGTTGAGATTAATGCTGCCTTGAGCACAAGACAAAGGTAAGGCATGAGTAGAGCACCAAGATCGAGAGCATCTACCCATCACACTTGGAGATTATCTCACATGATCACATTTGTAAGAGGTGTACCTCCCTCATATAAAAGGGGTAATTTTCAAGTAATGAATATAGTCTCAAGTCTTTCTACGTGTACAAGTTTCCATCTTGTAACCTAACTGAACTTGAGTCAAGCTTAATTCGCTCATTAGGTTTATCATTATGCTGTTAATTAAGCTACACCCACCATATGATTAGGGTTTCTTAGTCACCATAATTATGGTCTTCATTAGGCAGCTTCCATAGCCATTATTAAGGTACTCATTTTCTCAACAAAATAAATATGAGAGAATAATACATGAAATAATACATAAGATAAATCATAACTACAAGATAAGGGTGCTAGCCATCTACTATAGGCTTAACCATCATCATATAATAATAAAAACATCATAAAACGACTACAAGAAGTAAGTGCTCAACCTAATCACTATGGGTTTAGTTTTTTTCATTTGTAAAATCTAACCAATTAGGATCGTCATACCCTCCTACCCTCATGTCATGGAGACCCACCTGGAGACTCCACCACGATGGGTGAAATTGATATTATGTTTGTACACACCACCTCAAGAGCCCTCTTGAAATATGCATGTACACACCACCTCAAGAGCCCTCTTGAAATATGCATGTCTCACGAGGCTCATAGTCTTGCTTACCTCTCTAGCTAAAGAGTAAAGTCATTGCAAGAACACATGTCTTCATCTCCCCTCGTCAGTCAAGAATCACTCTCGATAAGACTCTACTAATGTGCTGCTATAACCCAACACTACCAACACTCAAGTGCCATGTGCATGTGCCATATCTCAATGCCCACCAACAAGTAGTAGCCAACAAGTCCTCTATATCAAGCAAGTCCTCGAAGCTCTCTGGGATGGTCTCAATGCCCGCCCAATGAGTAATAGTCAACAAGTCCTCTTGTGTTGTGAAAACAATGAGCAATATCCAGCATCCTCACGTGCTATGGAAATGATGAGAAGTACTAATATCGTATTGGTACTTGATAACCACTCTATAGGTTAACATGGTTTCACCTACCCCATGACCTATCGTAAGGTGCTTTGCCATCTTACTCACTTGAACATGCACTTATCTTTTGTAAGGCAACACTTGAATATATAAAATGGCTTTACCTTGTGCTTAATATCAAAAAGGAAAATTCTAAGGACTTTGTGTACATACTTGCTTAAGACTAATAGTAAAGGTTGTACCATTTTTTAGTTTGGTCAGTGGCCTAGTGCGAAAACTAGTCACTCGTATATAAGTCAATTTGTTAACAATAAGCAATACACAATCATTCTCTTGTAATAGAATACTCATGAGCTCCCCTTCTTCTTTGCTCTTGATTGCTTGTGCTCTATTGAATCTTGCATACTAGATAGGATTGTTTGTAGGTTTTCTGCTTACATTAGCTTCCACTCTTCCCTCGCCTTTTGTGAGAGAGAACCATCATGAAAGACCATCTCTATTTGCCTTTGTCTAGGCAAAGAGAGCTCTCCCTTCACCCCATTGGTAAGGAGTATTCCAATTCTGGTGTGACAACAAAGTAAGGACGCAATGGGGACAAGCTAGCATAGAGAAGTTACAATTGTGATTAAAAGGCAATGCCCAATGACATGTGCTTCGGCAAGGCTAAGGTAAACTCTTGACCTAAACATATTTGGTGACACTACTTGGGACTAGCATAGAGATTATCTCCATTCATCCATCCATTCTAAGCTATTAGGATTACTCGATAATAATGACTAGTGTTAATTAGGAAATCACATGCCCAAAAATATACTGTTTGTTGGGAGTCTTGGATGTGTTTAGCTTGTTTTTTTATCTTGATTTGAAGTTTATTTTCATAATCTAAGGGCATTCTATTTTCATCTCTTCAAAGGAAAAAACCTTGGTTTCTTAGTAATTTACATGATTTTAAAGCCTAAGAGACTTAGGTTTCATTACATTAAGCTAAGGAATAGCTTAGAAATTATGATTAGGAGTGGAACTTACTCCAAAAAACATGAGCATTAAGATCCATTAGGTGTGGATTAGAGTGGGATAGTTAATTATGTTTATGCATTATTAGTTTAGTAGCTTAAAAGCATGCAAATCCATCAAAAAAATACTTAATTACTTACATAACAACTATTAACTAGGATTAGGACCCTTAATCATCCCCCATCAATTCAACAAAATCTCAAGAACCTCCACCAAAAACTAGCTCTCAGGTTGGGAACTTGAGCCCACAATCTCACATAAAAAGACCTGAGTGGACATGCAAGCCTATAGATAGTAGCTTGGAGACATGGACGTGAGGCTATAGATGTAAGTCTAAAGGTAAATATACCCAAAATTGTATTGACCAATTAAAGACTTGTAGACATGATCTTAAAGGTAAATATATCTAAAAGGTAAATATATCTAAAATTGTACCAACTAATTAAAAACTTGTAAGGACGTACCTACTCATGGCCTTTTAGGATTTTTCGATCATACAATTTGTATCAACTATAAATTCCAAGGAAAAGTTTTATCCTTTGTAATTATTAGAAAATTAAAGTATAATTATTACCACCAATAAGTGCATAGCAACCCTATCAATAGGCCCAATTCCTAAAAGTCAATATCCCAGGTATACTTATTCCATTTAAAAGGAAAGTGCTAAGCCTAGTTAATATAAAACAGATGTGAACCTGTAGGTGTGAGCCTATAGACGTGAACTTGAATGCATGAACTGGATATGTGAGCCTAGAGACATGAGTCTAGAAGCATGAACCTACATACATGAACCTAGACACATGAGCCTACAAATCTGAGCCTATAGATGTGAGTCTAGACATGTTAATCTGGACACGTGAGCCTAGAGACATGAACCAAAAGAAAAACATGTCTAATCACTTTTAGATGTGCTCTAAAGACCTTTGATGTGAACCTAATCTAAACTAGATATTAGAAATGATAATACATATGACTATAGTATATCAAACCACACTTCCTTAAACCCAACAAGCCTTCAATCCTAGCAAACGATCGGCACATGCTCCTCTATATATTAACAAGGCTAGACTCCTTTCCACCTCAATTGAGGAGATTTGTGATGTAATGAACAAATAAATACATACGTGAGTGGAGGAGTAGGAAACATTAGAGATGGGAGTTTCCACGGTCCTTCAAGCTCTAAATTCACCAATTGGCTCTATAAATAGTGCCATAAACTTCATGGAGAGACCATTAAATCTTTAGACAAGGCTCCAGTGAAGGAGTGAGAGTAGGACCAGTAAACTCAAGATTTGCTCCATTTTGAAGTGATCAAACCATAGATGCCATAATGTTTCAAAGATTCAGTGTTGATTCTAAGATGGGTTTATCCCAAGCTGACCACGATCCAATAAGTAGCCCACAACCACAATTATTAAAGGGACAAGTGTTAATCAGCAAACCCCAATAGGAAGCGCACACAATGCCTCTTTTGTTGTATCATTAGGGATATGTGTTCCTCACAGTACACCCTATAGCAATGCACATAGTGCACATAGGTGTCCCACTTTCTACAAGAGCTCATTTTAGGAAATGACTTTACCATGGAACCACGTTCTTCTATGTTTGGCCAAGGAATAGGGAACAAAAGGAAGGAGGGTAAAGAGTTGTTAACCCATTCCTAAGGTTAACAAGAGCTACCACCATTATCTTTACATCAAGGAGTCAAGGTAGATATACCAAAAGGATCATACATTCAAGATGTGAAGCAATGGTGTCCAAAGCTACAACTTGGACGGGCGCCCATAATGGTGTGACGGAGTAATTATGGTGATTCCCACTTCAAGAGCATGTGGTAGCAAGTTAGGATGAAGTCCTAATAAGTGATGTACTTTATGGATATATTATGAGAGTAGTCATTGTAATAGCATTAGGCCTCTCATAAGCCTAAAGTGCCCAGCCGACTATAGTTTAAGTGAGTTCGAACACTTATGGCCATGTATATAAGTGAATACAATATACTCTCCCATTATACAATTGAGTTTTGCTCTTGCTAATCCTCTTACTAATCTCTCTCCCTAATGCATGCTAGTGAGTGTGTGTGAGTGAAGTAAGGTGAGAGGAGGGACGAGTACCCGTAGTGAACGCAACAGTGTGACAATGCTCATAAGAGGCGCGATGGAATTGCTTCTTCTCGAGGAGTTTTAGAGCTTGGAGAGCTCGAGGGTTACGAGCTCGGCCATTAGAAAGATCCTCACGACAGTTGCAATTCACTAGGTAATCTCTTGTTGGATGTGTTTCAAGAGGGGGTTAGGGTGGCCATAACATTTTTGTGCCGCTCCTTGAGGAGCCATCCTTTAGCTTTTTCCATTGTTTTTCCTCTAATCTACGCATTACCCATTATCTTGATTAATGGTTTTCCATTAAAAAATAGATGTGGATTTGATGGTGTAATTTGATGTAGAATAACTCTCTTTTTTATTTTTGTAAAGAATGGTTTTTGCTTAATTTTTAGCTTAATTTGTTGTTGTTATTGTGGTTTTTCATGTTCTTAGGGCTTGCACATAGGTTGTATTAGGCTTAGTTTGTATCCATTGCATCAAAAACAATGCAATAGAATGCAATTTTTAGTGAATGTTAGCTCTCTTTAATGAAGGGTGTAAGGGGTGTCATAAAAAGGTTGACTTTTATTCCCATTTACCTTTCGGGAAAATGCTAATATCTCCTTAAATTTAAATTCAAAAAATACCCCCCTCCCAAACAAAGAAATTCGTATTTTCCACTAGACTCTCAAAAAATAAAATAAAAATTGAAAAAAATGCGTGAGAAGCGTTTCACGGCCAAGCAATCCACGGCCAAGAGTTTCACAGCCAAGCGTTTCACGGATCCAAGCCATTTCACACGATTACCTTTCACAGGTTTAAACCATTTCACGGGATTACCCTTCACAGTTCCACATCATTTCACGGGATTACCTTTCGGTTCCAAGTCATTTCATATGGGATACCCTTTCACGGTTCCAAGCCATTTCACGGGATTACCTTTCATGGGTTTAAACCATTTCACGGGATTACCTTCCCATGGGTTTAAACCATTTCATATGGGATTACCTTTCACACAGGTTTAAACCATTTCATAGAATTACCCTTCACGATTCTAAGCCATTTCACGGGATTACCTTTCACGGTTCTAAGCCATTTCACGAGATTACCTTTCACGGTTCCAAGCCATTTCACGAGATTACCTTTTACGGGTGTAAACCATTTCACAGAATTACCTTTCATGGGTTTAAACCATTTCACAAAATTACCTTTCTCACGGGTTTAAACCATTTCATGAGCTAACCTTTTATGGTCAAGCCTTTCACGGGTTTAAACCATTTCACGGAATTACCTTTCATCACAGGTTTAAACCATCTCACGAACTAACCTTTCACGGATTAAAGGTCTCACGCCTTAAGACCCCACGCCACAAAAAAAAAAGACTCTGGAAAACACCCTTGTTTGGAGGCTCATATCTCCTAAACCGTATATCCCTTGGAAAGTTGACATCGAGCTCTCCAACTTTGGTCTTAGCCGTCCGAAGTCAAAATCAATCCTTTTGGCCTCCGACCAACAGCCTCAAAATTTGACACCCGAAAATCGAGGTAAATAACAGCCTAAAAGCACGAAAAATTGTAAAAAACAGCGCGAAAATGATGTCGAACCGTATTCGAGCTACTTTTAGAGGGTCTAAACGATAAAATCACGAACGACTCAAGGGATACAAAATTGTAGTACTCCAAAAATACTACAACTCTCTCGTACAGAGTTTTCCAAAATTCCTTTCGGAACACCCTAAAAAACGTGCTGCGAAACAGGGAAAAAATTCTCTAATTTTTTTTTTCATCTTGAGACAGTGATGGAAAATAGGTTTTAGGACCTCTTCCATCCGGGAAGTTACTAGCATGCACTTTTTCTAGAAAATGATCTCTAAGAGGTAGTTCACGTGCATATAGCGCCTAAGCTAATTAGGGCGAACAGATAGTCGTTTAACCCAATGAAGAGAACGCCAAGCCTCTTGAGGCTGTAATGGGCTGTGAGAAAATATAAAAAATAAAAAGAAGACACGTTCTTGCTCATTAAGAAGCAATTAGGCAATCAAACATGGCAACGATAGAGGGATTTCCAAGGATCACACAAGGACTAAACCCAATGGTTGACATCTTCGAGCCATTGAGATCTATCCCCAAATGCACCTCCCAATACCATTGGCTATGCCTACAAGAAGCATGTTATCGGCTTTTACACCCCCTGTCACACACTTCGATCCCACCGAGCTTTGGTCCCTTACCTAACATCTCCACAAATCCTATAGGTACCAAACTTTTCTTGGATGTCCACACCTTGGACATACTGACTTCTTTAGGAAGGGGGTAGCCCAAAGACTTAGTGAGTCCCTCCCAACAAAGGCACTCACATACGACCTCGGTGACTCATACAAGAATATGGCTATACAGATCTCCAAAATCATGGGCAAATACGATGACACAACTGATCTTGTTCAATTCATACAAATGTTTGAACAAAGATGTGAAGCCTTTGGAAATCCCAACTCCCCCACCAAGGTACATGCGTTGAACCTATGTTTAGAGGGAAAGGCTAGTCGATGGTTCATCACAGTCAAGACCAACTTTAGAACCTTGAAAATAGCCTTTATCCATGGCTTTTCTAGACAAGGTGATCGGTGAAGTACAACAAAAGAACTCTATTCAATTGGGCGTAACCCAAACAAAACCATTAGAGACTTTATCCTTTGATAAAACTCTTAGACTCACGATGTGTGGGAGAAATTAAACGATTCTCAATTGAAGAGATGTTTCATGATGGGTTTAAAGAAAAACAACTTACACAACTTGATCATTGTATCCAACCCGGAAACATTTCATCATTGTATCCAACTTGATCATTGTATCCAACCCAGAAACATTTGATCAATGTTATAAAGAAGTAGTACGATTAGATGACAACATGCTAGAAGATGATCATGCTACGAGATGTTCCTCATCATCTAAACCAAGGGAAGCAATGGCAAAAGAAAGATTGATCTCGAAATTGTCATTCCCTGAATTCTATGCAGCCTTGCTTAAAAGCTTATAACCAACATCTCTAAGAGAGGATGAGATCCTTCAAAATCAACCATCCTTAATGCCTCTACAAATGAGGAGTGAAATGCCTTGTGTTCAGTGCAATCACTATGACCATCCCAATCCCCATTGTGCATACAAGGCACGTGTTTTTCTATACTGCATATATTGCAAATCCTTTGATCATGATACTAAAAAGTGTCCCAATTCATCAACAATTGACTCAAAACCTCCATCTCCCATGCACCAAACACAAACAGTCCAAAGGGTAGAAATTGCTCCAGATGCAGCTAATTGAACACTTCAGTGTTTCTATTATCGTGGAGCTCACAAAGTGGCAGATTGCACAATTTGGAATACTTCCTGTCCATAGTCACTGACACCTTGCAACCCATGTGTGAACAATGTGGCATTGATCACATATTTTAAGATTGCCCAAGACGAGTTGCTTCAATGCGACTTGTCTCACAGAATACAACTCTTAACATCTTAAGTGTACAAAACAGGCAATTGTCCATGGTACCCTTGAATATGCTTACACGCTTACAAGCCAAGGCACGAGAAACAGTAAAAAAGAACGCAAAAAGACATTACCTCAACATGGGTAGAAGAACATGCTTTAAAGCAGAGCCCAAAACAGAAAACAAAACCTTCTAAACCCAAGAGAAACAAGGGACAACAAACTATTAAAACCAAGGTTGAAGTAAAGGATAGGGAAAAGGAGCCTATGGAGGACATAAACCCAAAAGGAGACAAACCTAAAAAGAGCCAAAAGCTACAAATGATGTAGAAGCATCCACCTCAAAAGCTACAAATGATGCAGAAGCATCCACCTCAAAAGTTACCACACAAACCACAAAACCCATATGTGCGACATCGGATACAAAAGCCCAAAACAGAATTCGATCTCGTCACATGGACAAACATAATGAAAAACTGATGTTCCAAAGAAAGTCAGAACATGAAACAAGTTCTAGTACGTCACTAAGTGAGAATGAAACAAGTTCTGACTCTTCACTCAGTGCACCTCATAGACCAATCAAGAAACTAGAACCCACCCAACCACCCCAAATTGAAAATCATGATTACATGACATATGTGGAACGCAAAAACCAAGCTCAGGAGAGTATGTTTAGCTTGGTTGAGTGTCTTACAGGGTCATCGGTTGTGATTGATCCTAATAATGCCAAATCTCAAAAAATAACCAACATACAAAACCCAAAGAAGTACGACTTCCCCTTTCAAGAGAAAGACATACTCTCTATAGAGAAGAGTCATTAGAGACAGATTGCACGAATTATGCAATTGAGAAAGCACGTGAGGAATTTGATAATTCCCTTACAAAATTAAAGTAGTCTCTCAAAACCTCATTTGGAGGAATGCTCTTCTCTTATGGGGTGAAGCCAGCATAACATCAACACTTGCACCTTTAAGGTCTCAAAATGAGTTATACCAAGACATAAAGCGCTCCATAGAATAGGACTGTGAGGATTTGCAAGTTTCCAAACAGACCTCATTTAGAATTGTCAAAGGACCAAGTGTGCCAGTGTACACCAATCGGTGGAGATGTGGAATTTACAGTCCATGTTACCCTAGATTCCCTTGAGTATGATGCTTCCCAAAGCTACTCAACCTGCTCTACCTTGACAGCCAAAAGCTAGAAAGCCTAGGTAAAATGCAATTAACATAAACCTAAAATTACTACAAGGTGGATTCCTGCTTGTCTTCTTCAAGCTCAAGGATTCCACCATGGTAACAATTGGATTTGGGTTCTGAAGTGCAATCCAGTCATTCCAAGTGATGCCAATGTACAAGCCTTATTAATAGCTACCAACTCCAATAGTTAAAAAGTAAACAAGGGAAAGCAGGCCATGATGGAATCTTTGCTATCCCTCCCTCATAAACTTTGGATTCCCAAAAAACTTTGAACATTGGACTCTACCTGAGGAAGGAGGGAAACAAAGCAGCGTGCTTCTACTTCAGTCGCTTCTACTTCAATAAGAGAGGCTTCTACTTCAATAAGAGAGGCTTCACACGTAGTTTCTTCATCCACATCATCCTTATCTCAACAAGCCTCTCACGATGAATCTGCTACGCTAGAACTGCTTGATGTCTCACCCAAAATTACACTTCTCACATCACCTTTGGAGGAAGATCTAATAAGCCCAATTCAATCTTATGAGAGCTCCTTGCCACCCTACGGCTCGATGTCAACATTCTTATGGCACCACAGTGTTCGTCATTGCACCTACCTTCGGAGGAAGAATAATAATTCCAATTCAGTCTTATGAGAGTTCCTTGCCACCCTTACGACTCGAAGTCAACATTCCTATGGTGCCAAAGTGTTCTTCATCGTACCTACCTCATCATCAAGAAAAATTATCAAATTGGCTTTAAAAGGCACATCACCCTTTGAGAAGTCCATGGATGATGGGAAGCAAGAAGGGGGGCATACAACCAACTTCTATATTTATACCCCTAAATACTATTTTGTTCCCTGACAACTTAAGTTCACACAAAGCAAAAACTTGTTGGAAAAAACAACTCCAACATGTATAGTAAGTATAGCACTAATACCAAACAAACAACAGATACCACATTAAGAACTAATTTTAAAAAAAACATAAAAAAGAAAAGAACTGATTTAAAAAAAGAAAAGAACTAATTTTAAAAAAGAAAATAAGAATGCTTAGAATATGGCAAATGAGATTTTCATAACTTCTTTGCATGACCTATAGGTCTCGAGCAATGGATTTCACTTAGCGCGACACTAGTGCACCCATTCTGAATCCAGACTTTCAGCAATGGTATTGTTAGAGATTATCCATCATACCACATTTCTTGACCTACTCTCGTTACTTTTATGCATCTTTAGAAGTGAATTATTGTGAAAATACTTTCATTGATTTGTTTTTATTCCAATTCCATCCCATTGCTCCATGTCATGCATGTAAACAACGTATGCTCTTTGCCACGTCCCATCTTTGCAGGAAGTGTAGGACATATTTTGGATGTTGTGGGATAGCATTACTCCAATCCATGGTAGGAGTGACACCACAAAAGGTATGATGACATGAGTGTTCTTTACACGATGGGCGGACCTAACCAAATAAAAACACCCCAAGAGGAAGCAATCGAGCAATGGAGGTAAGAGCATTATTTTGCACTCACCCCACCACTTTATGAGATGCTATTAGCAACACCAAGTTCATTCTAGGTAGTAGCAGGTGAGTTTATCGATGCTTTTCAGGGAGTGAGATGCTTGACCAACAACTTACTTATAATACCTATGCCCTTCCATACGCATGATACACTCAGATCATTGCATACTCATTCAATAGAAGGTTATGTTTTAGGAAGCCCAAAACGAGGGCAACGATCAACCTAGTGATGTCGAATCAGAGCTAGCTTATTCACCATGGTTATCTGACGATGAGCTTTCCACATAAGGTTGTTTTGTAGGTTATCGAGTTATAGTCCAGGCGCCAAATCCAGATTTTATGACTTGAAGAACCATGCAGCAGGGACACGCAACCTCGATACATACCGAATTATGCCAGTTGCTCAAGTATACCCTAACTTAACTTTAACTTCAAAATTATTTCTTTACTTCACAAACTTGCATTCATAAAATTAACTCAATGATCTTATGATTGGAATGAACTACTTTCTAATGATTTCTTTGCCTTAGTTATGTCCCTATCCGACGATGACTGACCTTACAATACGTCAATGGAGTATGCCAAGTACTCTCACTCAGCCTTTAGTGAACTTTAGGTGAGTTGTAGGTTTAAAAAATAATAATATTAAAAAAAGAAAAAAAGGAGAAAAAAAAAGAAACCAAGAAGATAACTATCACCATGTAGGATCATGGTAGGACTCTTGGTTACTACTCATGGTGGTACCTTCATGGGATAGGACCTTGTGTCACCATAAAAGGAAAAGGCTGAACAATTGATATAATTAGGAGATTCCTAGTGGTCCTTAGATACTCTTGGTGGAGGTCTCTGGGCCATTACGGTGGCCTCCGTGGGTTGTTACCTTATCCCTATTTATCTTCATTTTCTTTAAAAAAGGGAAAAATAAAAATCAAATCACCTTCACTCTTACCACTAAGTACACAAGAGTTTGAGTATCTTGAGACTAAACCATAACCGTCATCGATCAACAAAGTTTCTTGGGTAGAAAACTGTGGGTGTGCCATAACAAGAAGTCATCCTTAATCACCTTCAAAAATACTGGTTTGTCTGTGGAATTAGAGATGGGGATACCTGTCATATCTCTCAAGGTGAATGGTGCAACCTGGCATCTCTCTTGTGGCAAAATATCCCCAAAAAAGGATCTTTGTAGTTCAGTAAAACATGCCTTCAACACTGCATATAGGTTGTCCTTGACCATACTAGTCTCCATAAACCATCACTATCCTTCTTCCATAATTCAATACCACCACCGTTTGGAAACTAATAAATGGATTTAAGAGACACCTTATATTACATAAATAGAACTTTTTCCTATATGAAAGAATCTAAATTTTAATGGCCTTGAGTAACTCCCTCTAATAGAGAGCTATTGCCTATGTTGAGAGAGGAGTTGAGTAAGTTATTGAAGGCAAGATTAATTTATCCAATAGATCACTCAGATTGGGCAAATCCAGTGGTCATTACTCCAAAGCATCCAGGTGGGTGGAGAGTCTGTATTAATTACAAGCCTCTAAATGCTGCAACAAAAAGCAATCACTATCCTCTGCCATTCATTGATGATGTTTTGGACAGGGTGGCTGGGTATGAGAGGTATAGTGTATGCGATAACTTCTCTGGGTATTTTCAGATCTCGATTGCTGAGAAGGACCAAGCTAAAACCACTATCATTACGCCATGGGGTTGCTTTTGTTATCGAGTAGTACCATTTGGTTTGAAAAATGCACCCTCATGGTATCAGAGGAATACTGATAGAGTACTTATTGATGATTTTGTGAAAGCTTTTTTGGATGATATATGTGTATATAGTTCTCAAAAGGAGCATGGTGATAAATTGGAGCAAGTATTTTCTAAAATGGATGATGCAGGTGGACAGCTGAATCCTAAAAAGTGTCATTTAGGATGTTCAAAAGTGAAGTTGTTGGGTCATATGATATCTCAAAATGGAATTGAACCTGATCCAGAGAAAATCAAGGCTCTTATCTTATTATCTACACCATCAACATCCAGGCAACTGCAGACTTTTGTCCAGAATGTAAAGTATATGGCAAGATTTATTCATTTAGTATCTCAATTGCTTTATCCTCTTCAACAGGCCATGAAGAAAGAACCATTGCAATGGAATGAAGAATGCGAGGAAGTTTTTGAGAAAGTGAAGGAGGTATTGGGAGGTATTTCGAGTGTAAAAGCCCCATATTTCTCTCAGGTCTTTTATGTGAATCCATCTTTTGGTCCGGATGTGGTTGGAGCAATCTTAATGCAGAGAGGAGATGAGTCTAGGTACATGAAACCTGTATATTATGCAAGTAGGGTGAAGACGGAAGCAGAAAGGAAATATACAGAGGCTGAATTGGTTTTGTCAAGTCTGGTGTATACTTCAGGAAGTTCAGGTCATATCTCCTGATGAGACCATTTGTGGTTCTGACGAACTATACTCTTCTCCCTCAGTTGGTGAATGGTACTTCACTCTCAAAAGGTATGATGCGATGGTTAGTGGAGCTTCAAGAATATGATTTCTCATTTTTGATTGAAGATACATGCAAGGCAACTTTGGCAGATCTTCTAACATATAAGGAAGGCCCGATCCTGGTGAAGGAAGTGGATTCAAAGATAGAAAAAGAGGAGCAAATTATCATTCCCGGAGCTCATGTCTTGTTCTTTGATGGTTCATATAAAAGGAGTATACATCAGGCCACCGGGGGACTATATAATCCAAGATTCAGAAGGCGGGCTGATTTTAAAGGATGGAATACGTCTGAAAGCCGAAAGTAATAATGAGGCTGAATACGCAGCATTGTTTCAAGGGCTGCAGGCTGCTCTAGAACAGAAAATTCAGAAACTAATTGTAAAAGCTGTTAGTAGTAAAGCAGGTCTTGGGTAGCTGGCGGGCAAAGAATCCGAGATTAAAAAGATGTCTGACTGATGTTAGAAGGCTGCTACATCAATTTACAGCCTGGAGTATTCAACATGTGCGATGGGAGGACAATCATATTGCACATGAGTTAGCCCAAGAGGTAATTGATCAGGACCCAGTAATTGCAAAAATTGAAGAGCCATTATACAGAGGGAGGGAATACTTGTCTAAGGTGGTGGATTACTTACTCTCAAGTCGCTTGGCTGAAGAGCTCAAAAAGGGCCAAAAGTATCATTTTATCAGGAAGAGTAAGCATTATGCCATGATTGGGGATGAATTGTACATGCAAGGAGCTGATCAGGTATTGAGAAGAATTTCCTGGAGGGAAGAAATATATCATATTCTATCTTCAAATCATGAGGGAGCTTGTGGAGGTCATTATGAATTTAAGATCACTTTGCAGAAGATATTACTGGAGGGTTATGTGTGGCCTTCCATCCAGAAGGATATTCAACACTGGTGCAAGTCTTGCCATGAGTGCCAGAGAATGGGGAAGAGAAGAGAATCTTAAAAATGGAGCCAAGAAATATCATGCTGGTATATGACATTTTTGAGAGGTGGGGGGTGGATGCAGTTGGACCACTTCCCAGGACACGGCCAGAGGAAAGTGTTATATGCTTACTGCGGTGGATTACCTATCATAGTAAGGAAGTGGCTGATTTTGTGTATGAACATATATGTTGCAAATTTGGTATTCCTCTGGAGTTATTGTCAGATAACGGTCCTAAATTTTGAGGAGAGGTAGTTGACCACTTATGCAAAAGATTAAACATCAACCACAAGTATACCACTCCTTATCACCCTCAATGCAATGGTTTGAATGAAAAATTCAATGGTGAATTTAAGCTGATGATGACTAAAATGACAGAAAGCCATGTCAAAAATTGGGATGTAGAGATGAATCGTGTGTTATGGGCATACAGAGTTGCAGTGAAATCTGGTACACAATTCTCACCCTTTCATTTAGTTTATGGGAAAAAGCACTCATGCCTATTGATGTAGAAATTCCAGCTTTGAAGTTTCTGGTTGAAGAAGGGCATGAACCTATTAACTGTTACAGAGAAAGATTGTTGGCCTTGCAAACAGTCCAATTAGGCAGAGAGCTAGCTTTTGATCACTATGCTACTATGCAATTGAAAAGACAAGAGAAAGAGAATGAGGAGGTGAAACAGAAAGAAATCGAAGAAGGTGATCTGGTTCTCAAGTATAATAGCAAGCTGGACAGTACATTTTATACTGCATTTCAAACAAAGTGGGAAGGTCCATACAAAGTTGAGAAAAGGTTTGATAATGGAAGCTATCAGCGTACTGATTTAAATGGAAAAAAGCATAAAAGAAGGGTGAATGGTTTGCGATTAAATAAATATTTTGCTCGGTTGATGTTAACCTTGAAAGAAGAAGGTCAGGAAGCTTGTGATGCATGTCAGGAGGTTGTGGAGAATACAGAGGAAGATCTGAATATTACATCCCTGTTTGTACAACTGCTGGACATGAATGTCTTAATAGCGATAGAGGGTTGCTAAATATGTGTGGACAAAAAAAGAGACTGATGATGTGTACATACTGTGCAGAGTACTAAGAGTTTCAGGAAATATGTAATCAGTTTGGATCAGTTTTGAGTTTTGGTTGAGATTAAATTTGATGAACAGGAGGAGCAGAGGCATAACCATCAGGCCTTGCATCCTCATGATGTGGTGATCTTGTTGCTTTTGTTGACGAGCCTTCGGGTGTGTGTGTGTCAGGGCCTGCATGAGTGCTGACCGTTTGCATTTGGGCATGCCCTTTGTAAATATATAGCATGGATGTAGGTGGCGTGTAACCTAAGGCCAATGAGGAGGCAAAAAAAGGGTGGAGTTAATGGCATGTGAGCAAAGGATGGGAAGGTTTAAGTGGTATGGTTTAAGGGGCTATGCAGTATGAACAGCCTTAAACAATAAAAAATTAATAAGAAAATAGAAGCTTCAAGCTTCCAGAAAGTGAGGGTGGTGGCAGCCAACAGCATCTTGGCAGATTAACCTTCACCGCGTGTGCAAGAAGGATGGAAGGGACCACGTGGCCTCAAGAAAATGAGTTTGCTGTATTGGGAGTAGGGGAATCCCTGCGAGAGCTGGGGAAAGAGTCGCAAAAAAGAAGAGGAGGGCGTCGACTGCAGAGAATCAGAGGAGAAGAGAAGGTAGCATCGACTGCAGGGAAACAGTGAAGGAGAGATAGAGAGCGTCGACTGCAGGCCAAGTGACAGAGGAGGACGTCGATGGGCTAGCACGCGAGAGAGAAAGAAAAAAGGTAGGTGATGAAGGCAAACGTTGGAGACAACTGTAAGGTTGCTACTGTCGACTGGGTGGCATGCTGCACATGAGTCAAAGGTTGGGCTCATGGTGAAGAGCAGCCAATACAAAGGGAAACATGTGCACACTGCAGACTGCAAAGATAGAGCACAATCGGGGGCTGGTCAGCGAATGTTAGCCAAAGGAGACGCAACACAGTGAAGACCCAGGAAAGTGAGTGCCATAGCACTAAGCGTGGAAGGCGACATGTGCTGGAGGTTAGAGCCTTGGGTTCTGCAGAGCACGACTGTGTTGTTACTTTGAAGCCTATAGGCTGGGTATGTGGGAGGATGCCATGAAGCGACCATTATTTAAACTGGAAACAGGAGAGAGGAGGGAGTCGCAGGGCTGAGGCTGAGTTGTGCTGTTGTTGGTTTTTTCTCAGAGGGCGACAGCCTGGTTCTCAGCAGTAGACGACCACCTCACCAAAAGGCATCTTTTTGGTCTTCAATTCCCTTTGTTTCCATACACATCGGCTCATAGCCACATAGCTCCAAAACACCCTTCTTAAAGTTAGAGCTGAGGAGCTTTGGGACCTACTCATTGCTGCACTAAAATGGTTGAAAGGGTCGGCTGTATGAGGTTTTGATGTTCTTCTCTAAGCTTGGAGTTTTCTGGGAAGTTTTGTGTAAAGAGTCAAAGCTGGTACTGAACACTTGTATGCATGCTTGTAATACTCTCTGTCCTGAAAAATACAATCTTGTAAACTTTGAAGAAAAGTTTTGAGGATAGTCCACCTCAAATATGTATCTTGTCCTGGAGCTTGGTCCGGATATTGAAGAACTGTACTTTGAAGATGCTTCTATGTTTGAGATTGTATACTCAGATAGTGATGTAGGGTACTGGTCAGTCATAGTCCATATCGATGAAGGGGAGTGGGTTGATTGTGAATGGGTGCTAGATGAAGATGGTTCCGAGGATGTAATGGATGTTAAACTCTGTAAAGACAAAGACTTGTATTGAAATAAAGTTTGTTCATACTCTTGGGTCTGGTGTTTTGGGTGTGTTTGTATCAAAGTGTGGAAGTGTGACACTCTATAAAGGCATATATAGCTATACCGCTTCAGTGTCATCAACGCTCTCTCTGAGTATGCCAATGCCATCACCTAGATGGATCTAAACATCCAATTTTGTCACATGCAAAGAGCTCCTTGTATTCAGAACTCTACAAAATGCAGAGTGAACAGAGGAAGATAGATGATGTTGAAAAGTGTTTTCTATAAATTCATAAATATATGCATAGATCTTGGCGTTGTGGGCTCCCAAAAGGAATCTCCTATGCCTCTGATATGTCCCACAAACTTGGGAGTAGATGACAAAAGGGAATGAACTTGCCTACTTATAGGCTCCCAAATATCCCTAGGGACCTATATTTGGCTAACAAAGGACAAGCATAAATACACAAAAAAATGCCAAGCTGCTTGTAAATGCCCTTCAGCTCCTTCGAATTGCAATTTGGCATTATATAAGCAGTTTGTGCACTCAAGTTTTGATTTGAAGAAAATCCATTGGCTATTCAAAATGAAAAATTGGAGCGACCTTTGTGTGTGTAACCAACCTTAGACCTACCTAAGCATGACAAAAAAAAGGTTGAGAGCCAGAACATATGCACAAATGTGTCCCCAATTGATTAATATAAGGTTAAACCTTATAAACATCAGTGGAACCCTAGTTTCTTGCATCTCTCCTTACATCCTCCACCTCCTCAACTAGAAAGAAGCTCTCCATTGCCATAGTGTCATCCGACACATCCATCCTTGCAATTGCAAGCGAGCGAGCGAGAGAGAGAGAGAGAGAGAGAGAGAGAGAGAGAGAGAGAGAGAGAGAAGAGAAGAAGAGAAGAGAACTTTTTAACGTCGTAGGAAACTATCCCAAGAGACCAAATTGATCTATCTGACAAGATTTGAACTCAAGACCTTTGATTCAAGAGGGAAATGAGCTAACCAATCTACCACACTTGGGCGATAGAAAGGTTAGCCCATTTTCCTCTTCTTATTCATACACACACCCACACACACATTGAGAGAGAGAGAGAGAGAGATGCAAGCTTGCAATGCTTACCAAAATTGCAAGATCCACAAAGATTTATTGAAGATGGCATATAATTTCATACACAGATTCACACTATCTTTTCCTAAACGAGAAGCCAATACAAGTCCGATGGACGGCCTCATCTTGTGGGCATGCCCGTCGCCCCCCTGCATGCTCCAATCACATTCTTATTTCTCAACATGATAAAGAACGCTATACGTGGCACCACACACTGAGCTAGCTCTCCAGTGCCACTAATTCCATCGATCGAGAAACTAAGCAGAGCAGGAGGGAACATTTGAATGCATCATCATCCGACGGGAGCTGCGTCAAGTTTGGGACAGCAAGCAAGCTGCTTACAACGTTGCCTGCGTGTTGTGAAGGTTGAGGAGGGGGAACGGTTAGAGAATAATGGAGACCGTGAGCCAGGTCCCCAGCGCACAGCAATGCCTCTCCGGCTCAGGCTTCCCCTCCGTGTCTCTCTCACACTTCCGACGTAAGCACTCTCCTCTCTGCCGCAAACTCTACCATTTCAGGTGTTGCAGTTTTCTGGTCCTAAGGCCCGATAGTAGGACAGAACTAGAGAAGCAGAAGCCCTTAAGCAACAATGGAAGGCTCACCGTGACGAGAAAACCCCACGGCAAGAGGAGGAGGGGGCTGTGGTGCTCGGCCTCGGAGAAGGAGCAGACAGACCAGGGGGAATCGAACGGCCCTGTGGAGCTTCCTCTTTTCCCCTTGCCTCTCATCCTCTTTCCAGGTACTATTGCTCCCCTTCAGATTTTCGAGTTTCGCTACCGCATGATGATGCATACCCTGCTGCAGACTGATCTGCGCTTCGGGCTCATCTACACCGATCCACAGACCTCAGGTTTGGCAGGGGTGGGCTGTGTAGCAGAGGTGATAAAGCATGAGAGGCTGGTGGATGACCGATTCTTCATCATCTGCAAGGGCCAAGAAAGATTCAGGGTTTTGGACATCCTCAGGAGCAAACCCTACCTGGTTGCGCAGGTGGAGTGGCTGGAGGACCGGCCTTCCACAGATCAAGAAGATGTAGAAACCCTTGCCAATGAAGTAGAAACCTACATGAAGGATGTCATTCGCTTATCCAATCGGTTGAATGGAAAGCCTGAGAAGGAAACTCCTGAGGACCTCAGGAAGAACCTCTTTCCCACCCCCTTCTCCTTCTGGGTGGCCAGCACTTTTGAGGGTGCCCCCACAGAACAGCAAGCCCTCTTGGAGCTTGAGGACACCGCACAGAGGCTCAAGAGGGAGAAGGAAACTCTCAGGAACACCCTCAACTACCTCAGTGCTGCTGCAGCCGTGAAAGATGTATTCCCCTCTTCTGAGTAGGCAGCCCAGCTTTTGTTTTTTTTGACAAAAGGATTCACTTTTGTACGTGTGGCTGGTGCTTTAACTCATCGGGCTGTCCTGAAACCTGTGGAAGTGTGTCATAAGGTCCTACCATAGTCGTTCTGATCAGATAATCCTTTGACTTTCAGCAGCCTCTGATATTCTCTTGTACTAATCAAGAATGTGAGATGTAATAGGCAACTCAAAACTTAGTTTCACGATTTTTTTTTCCCTTTTGGATCGAGATGGATCTTATAATCTTCTGAAATGGTCTGAATGCCTTCTTGAATAGAAGAACTGATTCTGAAAATTTCTCTTCTGTTGAATATGTGTGCTTAGCATGCTAACTGTTGGTACTGAATACCAGAGAGCGATGTCTCAAAACCACTGTAAGTGTTGGGTAATGTTAATTCAATGCTTTAAAATTCAAGAGGAAGTAGCATGCAGCAAACATAGCATCACATCAATGTGGAGTGAAGTAAGTGAACAGTATATTTATTTGCTTTGAATGGTAATTCTTAGTATCAATACATGCAGCAAGGTCCATATATATAATTGATCAATTCGTATGGCAAATTTTTAATTATTGTTCCACAGCACGACCACATCTGTAAAATGTGTGGTGTAGTTGTGTTAAATATGCTTTAAAGTCTATTTTCCTTTCCTACCCAGACTTGTCTGTCTGGTTCAAACTCAGCTTAAGCAAAAGGAGGTGGAAGTTTCAGCACCCAGGGCATGTGAGGCTAGCCAATATATTGAGTTTCCAATTTCCAATTGTGTTGGTTTTAGTCACTCCATTTCCTTATTTTTGGCCTCCTTTTGTAAAAGGCCGTCTACATGGTTCGTTCTCTTTTTAGGCTTACAGCCTTCAAAAAAATTCAGGAGGATCCCCATCATGTAGCTGAGTGGTTTGGGATTCAAGTTCTAAAGCAGAGGTAGTGGGTTTGACCTTCAATCACTGCAGCCGGGAGTGATGCATCGGGAAAAAAAACGCTGAAACCCTCAAAAAATTTGTATATACACACAAGAGTATGAACGTACGTATGCACAACACACACACACACACACACACACACACACACACACACACACACACACAAAACACTCTCCCTCTCTAGTCAACAAAAGCAGGCCCTGATTTTTTTTGTTTGAATAAGTTGATCACCAGATTTAAGAGGATTCAGCTTCTGCTTTTGCTAAGCCAAAGCTCTCTTGCTCACCCTTTCTCAAAGCAAGACTTGGACAGCAGCTTTTATCTCTAGGGCTCATGAGATGTTATCATAATTTTCTTGGAAGCTTGAGCAATTGTGACATGCAGCCTGTTATGCTCGATGGGAAACATGAGATGAAAGATGGGCAAAGAGTAACATCTAGGGGAAATAACAGTTTTAAGGATGCAATTAAGATGCGGTAGTCTTTTCTTCATTTTGAACAACTGTGATGGGCAGCAGGCAAAGCTCGATGAGAAACAATAGACTGTGAAACAGGAGATGAAGATGGGGAAGTCACTATTGAAAATTATGGATTGCTGGATGCCAGTAAGGTGCCTTTGGTGACTAGGTAAGAGCCTTTTCTTTCATGCTGTCTGCAAGTGAGATCTTGAAATGATTGCCTGGAAGAAGCATGGTTCAGTAAATGTTGAATGCCTATTTCTTTGGCAAGCAACCTGCTCTATTTTTTTGAAGTTGAAGAGGATATCTATTCCACCACCTCAAAGTTTCACTACTGAAAGACTAATGTTGTTGATGCAATCAACATGTAATACATATTTTAAAGGATTTTTTAGGGCTTAGAGGTAAAGCTTCCATGTAAAGACTAATGTTGTTCCCATTGATGTGATCAACGAATTGCTGCTAACTTGTAGCAGCATGCAACCGGTATGATCATGTACCGCAACGCAAGGCCTTCTTTATACCTTTTCTTTTGGTGAGCTTAAGTAATCCACTTTAATCTTTATATAGAGGAGATAGAGCTGTAGAGAAATAGAGTTGACACCATATTGGGTCCCAACTGCTCACTTAAGGGCCCCCTCCCGCAAGTCGGAGTATTTGCTTTATTACTTTGGAGAACTTCTTTACAATGCATAAAACTTACTGATGACAGTTGACTGAGGAATGCCAAACGCAAGGACGAGGTAGACGAAACGTCGGCTGAGAAATCAAGGTGTCTGTAGACAACTTTGAAGCCACTTCGGGAGTCAATGTGCACACTGACATGTGCCGAGGGAATGTGGGACTGATGGCTGAATGCTGAAGATGATTTCTTTCTGCTGGCTTGTACTGAAGCACATGGAAGTGCTATGCCGAAAAGATGTATGCACAAGTCCTAGAACTCAAGCACACATGCTGGCTGCTTTGTTTCACTGCTGAACTGTGAAAGAATGAGATGATTTATGCAAGGGACTGAAGGGCGCCCTATATAGGTCCCCCTTCATCAAGTTGGTTTGATCTCATGTTGTTGGCTTGTAGGAATTTTTCCACGACTTGCTGAAAATGGCATTTATACAATCTTCATCTGCTGGAACGTATGGGCTGGCCCCTTTTGTGGCTATTGGTGGCTCTTCTGAGAGCCCATCTAAGGTTGGCCAAAGGTTAGCGTGTGGGTATTCTTGGAAAAGTTCCTCGTTGAGCCAAACGGCTTCGTGAGTGCCTCGGTCCTTGAACTTGATGTAGAACTGGCTGAGTCTTCGACTAGAACTATGCTTCCACATGTGGAGGAGAATTTGCTTGGGCGCGATTACTTCTGCCTCATCAATCACTTCAGGCTGCTGCACGTTTGGAACCTCTTGCAAAGTTGGTCCAACATAAGGCTTCAACCATGAGACATGGAAGACATCATGCATAGTACAAGTGTGGTGTGACTTCAGCTTCATGGAGACGTGAGTGAGCTTCTTCAAAATAAGAAATGGGCTGAAGCTTTGGAAAGAGACCTTGGGACAACACTTATCCACTTGCTTCAACCATTGCTTCATGATTCCAAGAAACATCTAATCTCCCTTTTTTAGTTGACATCTCGTGTGGACTGGTTGACTTGCTTGGTGAAGGCTTCTTGTGTTTCTGTCTCACCAACTAGTGGTCGATGAAATTTACTTGAGTCCACACATAATCGTGCAATCTACCTTTCTTGTGGATGAACTTATGTTCTAGCCCGTTTTCCAATGCCTTCGGCATGTGATCGGGGAACTTATTGGGAGGTAATGTGATGATCATGCAATCTTACCTTTCTTTTGGATGATCTTCTTTTCTAGCTCGTCCTCCAATGCCTTCGGCATGTGATCGGGAACTTATTGGAGGTACTGCCCTTAGGACCAACTTAATGTGATGATCGTCAAGATGAATGGGTGGGAGCTTGGACAGGAGGTCATTCCTTAACCTAATGTCCTGAAGTTGTGGAAGGAGACCTACCATCCATGGTTTTTCTGTTTGAATAATGGAGTTTTGAAGGTTTTTGTGTTGGAATAGTGGACTGTTGACTATACTCATGGATTGACGCAGCATCAGCTCTGCTGCTTATTGCTTGTCACAAGTGTGGATATGAGAAATTAGTGGAATTCGAGGAGTGCTCCTATCTTCGTGAATCGTGACAGGCTTAGGAAAACCGTCAACATTGGTGAAGGTGTCTTGCCTTCGAGATTAGGAATGGGCACAAACTCTCTAAACCATTGGATGTCAACAAGCATGTCTGAAACCGGCCTCTGATAGAAAACCAGAGTGCGGTAGACTAGCAGTCACCCGTCCACTTGTAGTCTAGATGTGAAAACAAAGCAGATTGGAGCTAGAGTGCCCAAATCTGAAAACACAGCGACACCTGTTGGCCCCAAAGCTTGGCGCCCCTTGCGGTATTTCTTTATTCAATTATAATAATATGAATGGCCGAGTACAACACAAAGATCAGCCAAGAGTTTACACCTTAATGTCCAATCTGACGGCCCACAATCCCTCTTAGCACAGAGGATCTATGCACACAGATCTGTGTTCCACAATAACACACTGTGCCTCCCTCTGATCAGCCAAGACCACTAAGCAGGCCAGCCATGGGCATACATCTGGCATAACTCAAGTGCATGATACATCATCTCAGCTCATACATACATATGCTGTCCAAACTCTGTCTCAACCCTTGTCAATCTGCCATACCCCTCCTCTCACAAGGGGCCAGATAACTCGTATCTGCAACAGACATCAAGCAGTAGAAAGAGAGATAGATGAACAGAAACAGGGCTTACCAAGTTCAGCTCGTGAAACAGCACTGGAGGAAGCACCGGTACCAATCTGTACTTGCAGGCACTTGTATCCACAACCCTGCTTCACATATGTGCATGTACTTGTCTGTACCTTCCTCCTTGTGTTCACCTCTATGCTGACTTTGAATGTACAGATCTGAAAAACAGCACTGTACCCGTATGTACCACCTCGGGATACGTGCCAAGAGTTGTACTTGCACAAGCAGCCTGCTGTCCTGATTCTGGTCGCCTGAATCTGTGTAACCAGGCCTGTCCAGCAACCTGTCATGCGCCGCCTGCAGCAGATACTTGCTGTACCTGACTGTCCGTACACTGTACGGCAGTCGTACAGTATGGTACTGGCTGTGTACTTGCTGGTACAGCCTGTACAGGGCCTGTGCGCAGAGAATCCAGCAGAGAAAACAGCGCTTGCAGCAGTTTACAGCAGCAATACAGTACTTGCAGTCATACAGTGAAGTACGGGCTGCACACGTGGGTAGTACGGCTGGATATGCAGAAGAAATCAGCAGCAACACACAGATACGGGCTGCACACGTGGTACTGGCTGTGTACTTGCTGGTACAGCCTGTACAGGGCCTGTGCGCAGAGAATCCAGCAGAGAAAACAGCGCTTGCAGCAGTTTACAGCAGCAATACAGTACTTGCAGTCGTACAGTGAAGTACGGGCTGCACACGTGGGTAGTACGGCTGGATATGCAGAAGAAATCAGCAGCAACACACAGATACAGCAGCCGCGTCCTTCCTCAGCTTTTTCCACGCTTGTGTGTATGCGCTTGAGAACTCCACGATTCCCAAAAGGGAAGAGAGAGAGAGAGAGGAGAGAGAAACACTCCAAAAGTGGCTCCTCCCCAAAATAATCCCTAGGGCCCCAAACTTTAAAAGTTTCCTAGGGCCACTAAGGCCTAGGGGCAAACTTTAATAAACATTAAAGTTTAATGTTTCTAGTTCCCCCCTTCACACCTAGGGATGTCCACACATCTTAAACTCTGTCCGGGCACCCTGTCAGAATATGCAGCGGAGATGACCAGATCTGGGAACACAAGAGCAAAAACGCAGGCAGAAAAAACAGCACAAAAAGAGAGAGATGTAGGCGTGTAACTCTGCTCTGATATACACAAGAAGATCCCGAATATGATACAAATAAGGCATGGGGGCTGAGGACCTATATATACTCCCCTAGAGGGCAGTCGGCCAGCATCAGGAAAGCCCACGACTGAGGAATATGTCCACGACTGCTGAAAATAGCAGTCGGCCAGCTACAGATGCCTCTGCCTAGACAGAACAAGTCGGCCAGCACTCTGACAGCCCACGACTGATGTAGATCCAGTCGGCCAGCTTTAGAGTGCTCCTGGCATCACCTGGCAGCCCTCCCAAGCCTCAGAAAAATGGGAAAAAATAGGGGAAAAATACGGAGTGTGGGGAAAAATGATAAAACACCTCATAAGGGCGGGCACACCCACAACAAAGGCCCTGGTGTATAAATCTAGACAGGAGATGACTTCTAACACCCCCTCTCAGCTCCTGGCTGTGTGACCAACCACTGGGAGCTGGGGTGCCGCCTGAGCAAATCTTGAGAGCGACTTCGTGAAGAGGTCCACCGTACTGTCCTCCGTCGAACAGAACTCCAGCAAGATGTCATCAGCAACGATCTGTTCACGAACAAAGCGCCTCTGGATGACCATGGGTTCCTCCAGTGGAAGCCCAAACCTGCCATGCAACCTCCTCCTGCTGCTCCGTAGAACTGCTCCTGGGCCTGAAGTAGATCCCCTCGTGTCCGGATCTCCTCCCCAAACTGAGTCACTCCAACCGTGGAGTCGGACTCCATCCAACAATCCCCCTCCTGTGTACAAGAGTCCATGATCCTTTGCATGTCGCAGAAACCACAGGAAACGCAATCCTGCCTCCCGAGGAGACATCTGCAACCAAGAGCTCAACTGCCTCATCAGGAAGCTCCCGTCCAATCCGGTGTCCATCAACCAGATCCATGAACCATACAGCTTCTGAATCACAGAGACATCACACTGCTCACAAGGATCAACACCTGTTACGGTGCACAAGCAAGTCCTGGAAACCTTCTGAAGACCACGCAAGGCCTTTTGAAACCTGTCAACCACCCCCTCTGAATCCGGAACCACAAAGCCTGGAGAAACCACCTCCTTCTGCAAGTAATCACCTGTCACCTGCCTGGCTTTCCGAAAGGTCCCCGTGGAAAGAACATCCTCAACTACTGGAAGTTCTATGTCCCGAACACGACGAGACATCAGAGCATAAGTGACCTGTTCAGCTTCCTTTGACTCACGAACACAAGAACTACCAACCTCAGTACTGGAAAGTTCCTGCCAACTGCTGCCATCTACTAGCAAGCTATCCACCACCTGGTCTCGGAAAGCTCGCACCTGCAGCGTATCCACACCTGAGTAGCTATTACCACACTGCCACGCATCACAATCTTGAGGACCTGGGAGAGAGTGCTGAAAGCCTGTAGACTCCATTCTCCACTCCACCTTCCCAAACCACTTGGCCTGTTGCTTTGTCCCGGAGAGCAACCAAGTGCTCATCAAACTCCACCCGTACGCCAGTCTTGCAAACCTGATGCACTGACAACAGATGAAAACCAAGTGCCGGAACATACAACACCTGGGAGGAATGCTTCCCCCCTCTGCCATCGGGAACTATCTCCATCCTGCCCTCACTGTGAACTGGGATAGTGGACGTATCCCCAATAAGAATATGACCAGAAAGCCTGCAGAGATCCTGTAAACCGGAACGGGAAGGAGTCATGTGCCTGGAAGCACCACTATCGAGAATCCACTCCCGAGTATCCGTTGCGGAGAGTCCTCCAATCTCCTCCCTGCCTGAAGAAAATGAAGCATCGGTGTCCATCACCTCCAGGTGCACAAAAGCCGGAGTCTTCATGATTACTGAGGAGTCTTCACTCACCCTTCTCGGTCTTCCGCTTGGGACACTGCCTCCAGTAGTGGCCTTTCTCGCCACAATCATTACAGGTCCTCTCTGCCTTTAGTTTCTCGCGGTCAGCGTTGGAAATCTTCTCAGAAGACTTCTCCGATGAAGCCTTCCCCTTGCCCGAGTTACGGCCTTTCGACCGTTGGCCAGTAAAGGCCTCCGAACCTCCACCCTGAGGAGGGTTCGTAAATCGTTCCTCTTGGTCCAGGACCATGGGCACAAGCTCCTCCCACGTGATGGTGCTGAGCCTGCCACTGGTAATCAACGAAGAGTAGAATGCTGAGTACGAAGAGGGCAAATGTGACAGCAACGTTATGGCCATGTCCTGTGACGGTATCTCCTTCCCAGCCTGGAGAACTTCCTGCTGAAGAGCTTGCAGCTTGTTAATATGCTCCCGCATCGTCGCCGACTTTGCAGGGCTCATAACCCGTATCTGTACTTCCAAGGAAATCCTCTTCATGGGCGATACCCTGTTGTAAAGTGAGGCCAAATGCTGCCATATACCTCTGGCCAGCGTCATGTGCTTGACATGATTGATTACCTGCGGTGTGCAGTTGAGGAAAATAAACGAACGGACCCTGGCGTTGACACGATCCCACATCTGTGTCTGGGCCTCCCGGTCCTTTCGGGTTGACGGTAACTCCCCTTCCTCTACTTCCGGCCGTGGAACACCAACAACGACGAAATCGGCGAGGTCGTAAGACTCCAAAACGGATTCCATCATCACCTTCCATATGCCATAGTTGCTCCCGTCCAACTGACGGTCCACCGGGAACGTGGGGAGTGTCGGGATCTTCACATGTCTCTCGGCCATCTCAAACAGATCTGCCATAGCGGGGATGTACTCTGAAAAGGGTGGGTGGGTGGGAACAAAGAAGAACTGATACCTGCAAGTGGGTGTCCAGCAAATCAGCCCGCCTTCCTCTTGCTTCTCCTCTTCCCGAACAGTCCAAAACAGTCCACCAATCAGCCACAAAACAGCCCCCTCTTGCTCACACAAATCCCAAGACCTATCTAGAGCCTAGGGCTCTGATACCATGTCAGAATATGCAGCGGAGATGACCAGATCTGGGAACACAAGAGCAAAAACGCAGGCAGAAAAAACAGCACAAAAAGAGAGAGATGTAGGCGTGTAACTCTGCTCTGATATACACAAGAAGATCCCGAATATGATACAAATAAGGCATGGGGGCTGAGGACCTATATATACTCCCCTAGAGGGCAGTCGGCCAGCATCAGGAAAGCCCACGACTGAGGAATATGTCCACGACTGCTGAAAATAGCAGTCGGCCAGCTATAGATGCCTCTGCCTAGACAGAACAAGTCGGCCAGCACTCTGACAGCCCACGATTGATGTAGATCCAGTCGGCCAGCTTCAGAGTGCTCCTGGCATCACCTGGCAGCCCTCCCAAGCCTCAGAAAAATGGGAAAAAATAGGGGAAAAATACGGAGTGTGGGGAAAAATGATAAAACACCTCATAAGGGCGGGCACACCCACAACAAAGGCCCTGGTGTATAAATCTAGACAGGAGATGACTTCTAACACACCCCCCATGTGAATCATAAAATATTCTGACTCTGCAACCACCATGCCCACACTTGTATTGTTCCATTTTACCAGGGCCATGACAATGTCACACCCCAAGAGGTGAAACAATGAAGTCTTGTTGGAATGTGGCCCTTTGAACTTGGAATTGAAATCTGAGCTTGTTGATTGCATGCGGAGGCCATGTGTAAACCTGTCCACAAGTAAATGGTATGGTACTACGGTACATCCCGTCTTAGCAGTCAATTGTGGATAGATGGCATCCTTAAAGTTGGCCATGTCGAAGAGGACAATGAACTGTTGTCCTTTCGTTGCGCCATAGGCACAGATCAAACCTTTCTTCACCCGGCAGCCTCACCCTCCTGCTTATCAAATACCATTGGAGACATTGGTTTCAAAGTGAGCAAAAGCTGAACGGCATTAGAGATTGAGGTTGGAGGTGTAGTTGTAGCTTCGACGGTGGCTATTGTAGAGGATGGCTGCTTGTTGGCGGCCTTCTTAGCCTTCCATTTTGTACGATACTTCTCAGTATGCCCCTCATGATGACAGAAAAAACATTGATTCTTTGCTTGGTACTTGTCATGGCCCTGTGAAAATGGAACAGCACAAGTGTGGGCATGGTGGTTGCTGAGTCAAAATATTAAATGATTCACATGTGGTGTGCCCAGACAGAGATAATGATGTGTGGACATCCCTAGGTGTGAAGGGGGGAACTAGAACATTAATATTTTAATGTTATATGTGTGGTTGCCCCTAGGCCTTAGTGGCCCCTAGGGAACTTTAATAACTATTAAAGTTGGGGCCCTAGGACAAGTTTGGGGAGGGGGCAACTCCACTTTTGGAGTGCATGCCTCTCTCTCTTCACTCTCTCTCTAGCTTTTGGGGAATCGTGCAAGCCTAAGCGTGGAAGAGAGAAGAAGCATCGTGGGACTGCTGGTCGACTGCTGTTTTGGGGTTTTTGCTGCTGTTTTTCTGTGCAAACCAGCCGTACAGTCCACGTGTGCAACCCGTACAGCCCTGTACGACTGCAAGTACAGTACAGTTGTCTTCTTTGCTGAAGGTTTCACTGCTGGTACAGGCGGCGCTGACAGGCTGAGCAGGTACAGGCTTAATTGTGGGCTCAGACAGAGGCTGTACTGCAGGTACAACCGTATGGACAGCAGGTACAGGAATCTGTACGATTGCTGTCAGGTGGCTGTGCTGCAGGTGCAGAACTGTACCATCAGGTACAGTCGGATATAGCAGGTGCACCAGTAAACTGAGGCGACAGTAGTACTGTCCGTACAGTTCTGTACGGACAGATTCAATCAGGTGTGCAGAGGTTGTACGGACAGGTACAGCATCCTCAGTTGCACACAGAGTTTTTCCAAGAGTTTGGTTGGTGCTGAGAACAAGTGATTGCAAGGGAAAGAGTACAGACAATCGCTGTCAAGTGCAGACTGGTACAAACTGTTCCCCGGGTGCAGGATCACGCACTGACTTGGTAAGCTCTGAACTTGTTCATCTGTCTTTCTTTCCATTGGCTTATGTCTGTTGCAGATTTGTTCTATCTGGCCCCTTGTGAGAGGAGGGGTATGGCAGATTGAAAAGGGTGGAAACAGAGATTGGGACAGTGAATGTATGTTGTGCTGAGTTGTTGAATCATGTGCATGAGAAATGCCAGATGTATGCTCAAGGCTGTTCTGTTGAATAGTCTTGGTTGATCAGAGGGAAGCATAGAGTGTTGCTTTGAGACACAGATCTGTGTGTGTGAATCCTCTGTGCTAAGAGGTATTGTGGGCTGTCAGATTGGACATACAGGTGTATTCTCTTGGCTGGTTTTGGTGTACTCAGCCTTACATATTTTTGAAATTGAATAAAGAAATACCGCAAGGGGCGCCAAGCTTTGGGGTCAACAGGTGTCGTTCTATTTTCAGATTTGGGGCACTCTAGCTCCAATCCATTTTGTTTTCATATCTAGACTACAAGTGGACGGGAGACTGCTAGTCTACCGCTCTTTGGTTTCTACCAGAGGCCGGTTTCAAGGTTCCGTTGCCGGGACCAATCATCAACTTTCTTAAGGGGGTGAGCTCGTGGTTGCCTCGAGGAAAGTCATCGCTGAAAAATTCAGCAACATGTCTGATACAGAAGATGAGTACTTCTATCATGAAGAGGAAGAGCAAGAGACCTCTCCTGAGAGAGATGTATCTGAGGATATTTTTGCAGGAGAACAGGCTACAGATGTTGAGCAATATGAGGATGTAACACAGCCAGAAGATGTACTTGGTAAAGAGGATGATGATGCTCGGTTTAAAGATCGTTTGGCTGGTGTTATGGATGTGTTTATGCAGCTCACACAAAGTGAGAAGTTTGCTGAATTTATGAGATCCCATATAGAGCCCGAAAAGAAGAAGAAGAAGGTGCGATCTAAGAACCTTCCTTAGGGTCATAGTGTTGCCATCCCACAGGATCCATCTTTTGGCTAGTTTCCGAACATGCAGCATGCTTATGGTGCAAACTCTCAGAGTTCCTTCTTTGGACAGCCATCCATTCCTCAGCAGAATATGCATTCAGGTTATTTTGGTGGTGGCTCTGTGTTCCAATCCATGACTGGGGGTTACCCTCAGGGAGGCATGGGTATGCCAAGGCCTTTTGGAGCAAATTTTCAGCCTATTATGGAGGGGAATATGTATGGTGGTATGCAGTCCGGTATGCAAGGAAATATGTTTGGGGGCATGCAACCTGGAATGCAAGCAAACATGAATGGTGGCATGCAGCCAGGTATGCATAATGGAATGTTTGGAAACATGGCTGGAATGTATGGCATGCCAGGTGTGGGAATGGGTAATGTTGACCCAATGATGGGCATGAATGTTGGGGGCAGCAATCTTGCGAAGCCACTTCCATATGATAATCTAACGCCTATGGGTAAGGCGAAAGATTATAAGGAAGGGGGAGCTGCTGTGAAGTTTGATACATTCAGTGGGGCCAAAGATAAACTTAAAGCACTCACCTTTTTATAGCAGTTTGATGCTGCTTTTTCTGGTGGGAATTACACAGAGTCCTCTAAGGTGAGGAAAGCTGCCACTTTGCTCAAAGGCAATGCTTTGCAGTGGTGGTCTACTCTTCTTTTGCAGGGTATAGCACCCACTACTTGGGTACAATTTAAACAGGTTTTCTCTTTTGTATGGCTGTTTTCTCTTCTGTATGGCTCACATCTACATTTGAGGTGGATGTTATGACCGCATGGCACAAGTTGGATGCTTCAAAATGTGAAAATTTGGAAGATTATAACAAGAAGTTTTGGGAAGCTTTACTCCCAGTGACTTCTTACCGTGCAGTGGCATTGTCTGAGCAGGTAGAGAAGTATTGTTGTGGGCTGCCCAAAGAGGCGCGTGATTATTGTATCAAGACTCGAGTAACGAACATGTGATAGATGATTGAAAATGCTATGACAGCTAACGCGTTACTCACTGGAGGATCATCTGGGTTTAAAGGAAGTAAGAACTCGAGCAAGAAAGCTGAAAAATCTGGGCATGCTTCTCGTGATGCTAAAGGGTCTTCAGAGACGAGATACAAGAAGATGCCAATGCCCAAGAGAACTTCTGAGGAAAGACAGGCTTTGAGAGATGCTCGGAAATGTTTTTACTGTACTGAAGAGGGACATATGTCATTTAATTGTCCCAAGAGAAAGTCCCAAAAGGATCCTGACAATAAAGGAGAGCCCAAGTCAAAGAAACCAAAACCTTCTGCAGGGTTAGTTCCTGATCTTGTTCGGGAACAGCCAGGTGGTGAAGAGACAGAGTTGTGCAGGGCATGGGGCAAAGTGAGAGATCAGAATGCCTTGATATTCTTTGACACAGGTGCTAGAGCCAACTTCATTTCACCAGATTTGGCTGGCCGATTGGGGATTCGTGCAGAGGAGATGGGGCCGTTATATGAGGTAACATGGCTTGTCCAGGGTATGCAGAACCCATTACTCCTATCATTGGGAAGCTTCGGCTTCATTTGCAGGGTTATGTGGACAGCGAAGAGTTCTTCATCATGCCTCAAGATGGCTGTGATGTTTTGTTGGGTATGCCATGGTGCCACAGAGTACATGCGGTGGTGGATACATACAATAGGAAAATCACTCTGACTCATAGAGAGAAAGAACATGTTTTGGATGTAAAACTTAAAGGGGAAACTGTTCCTATTGTATTCGCTTCGGCAATTTCATCAGTAATGAAAAAGCATCTTTCCGCGTACTTGATTTATGTAAAGGAGGCACAAGATGATGAGTCTAAGTCTAATTTGTCTATGTTAGATAAGGACAGGACTGATTTCTTATGTGGGTTTCAAGATTGTTGTTCCGAGTCATTGCCAGGAGAACTTCCTCTTGAGAGGCCAGAAGATCATGCCATTGATCTAATTCCTGGTAGTACTCCACCAAATAGACCGCCGTACCGCGTTAGTGCTGCCCAACAGGAAGAAATTATGAGTCAGGTGCAGGAGCTTTTGAATAAAGGGTTGATACAGCCTAGCTCATCACCCTTTTGCTCAGCTGTACTCTTAGTGCAAAAGAAGGATGGTTCTTGGCGCATGTGTATTGACTACAGGGCGCTGAACAAGAATACCATCAAGAATCGATTCCCCATACCAAGGATCGATGACATTTTGGACCGCTTACAGGGCTCCACAGTCTTTAGTCGCATTGACTTGAAAAGCGGGTATCATCAGATACGTATTAGACCCGAGGATGTGCATAAGACAGCATTCCGAACCACGTTTGGGTTGTATGAGTTTTTGGTTATGTCCTTCGGTTTGACAAATGCACCTGCCACATTTAACAGAATGATGGACAGGATTTTCAGGCCTCATAGAGCGTTTGTGGGCACTTTCTTTGATGATATGATTGTGCATTCACAAACTGAGGAAGAGCATAGAAGGCATATGGCCATTGTGTTTGTAGAACTCAGAAACCATAGGTTGGTTGTTAATGGCAAGAAGAGTGGGTTCTTTTTGCGAGACATACATTTCTTGGGGCATATTGTGTCTAAGCATGGAGTCCGTATGGATCCAGCAAAGGTGGAAGCAATTCTTAATTGGCCAGATTTGAGGACCGTGCATAATGTACGCAGTTTTCTAGGATTGTGTTCCTATTACAGGCGGTACATACGGTACTTTGCTGAAATTGCTTCGCCTCTTCATGCCTTAACAAAGAAGGCAACTCCGTTTAGATGGGCTGATCGGGAAATTACAGCATTCAAAAAGCTCAAAGAAAAGCTTACTTCGGATCCAGTATTGGTGTTACCGGACCTCCGAAAGGCTTTTATTGTCCAGTGTGATGCATGCGGAAGTAGCATTGGTGCAGTTCTCATGCAAGAGGGACATGTCATAGCCTATGAGAGTAGAATATTGCAAGATGCCGAGAAGCATTTACAGGTTTATGAGAAAGAGATGTTGGTTGTAATTCACGCTCTTTCTACATGGAAACACTACTTGCTTGGGGCTGATTTCACTGTGCAGACAGATCATCAGACCTTGCGTTATTTCCTCACGCAAACTAAGCTTTCATCGAAGCATATGCGTTGGGTAAACTTTTTGTCTATGTTTCACTTTCAGATCGTGCATGTGGAAGGCAAAAAGAATGTAGTGGCAGATGCTTTGTCACGCAAACCACAGGTCTCTGCAGTTTCACTTGCTTATCATCATGAGCTTGATGAAATGAAAGAGCAGTATGCCCATGATGAGGACTTTGACAGGTTGTATGATCAGATGTCTTGAGGGTCAACGACATGAGCACTACACTCTCAGAGATGGATTTTTATTGATGCATGGCAGACTGTGTGTTACCAGGCCATTGCGACTCAAGGTTATGATTGAAAGTCATGCTCCACCGTATGCAGGTCATCGAGGTATTGACGCCACGGTAAAAGCAGTGGAGACTTTCTTTTATTGGCCAACCTTGAGAAGAGATGTTGATGCCTTTGTGAGGCAATGCATCGTATGTCAGAAGGTAAAGTTTGACCGTCAAAAGACACCAGGGTTACTACAGCCTTTACCTATTCTAGATAGACCTTGGGAGAGCATTGCCATGGATTTCATATTTGATCTTCCACGGACACAAACGGGCAATGATGGCATTTGGACTATCATATGCAGGTTCAGTAAGCAGGCTCATTTCATTCCCGTGCGTAAGACGATCAAAGTGGATCATATGGTGAAGTTGTTCATGGCGAACATCTTCAAGTATCATGGATTGCCTACGTCTATCATTAGTGACCGTGATCCACGGATGACGAGTTTGTTCTGGAGAGGGTTGTTTGACAACATGGGTAAAGAGCGCTTATTCCCTAAGTTGAGCATGCGTTATTATGGGCCTTTTCAGGTTTTGGAAAAGATTGGTGAGGTAGCCTATCGTTTGAAGCTACCAGATCACTGGAGGATTCACAATGCTTTTCATGTGAGTCTCCTTAGACCTTTCCGTGGGGATGTGCCTGAGGATGTATCAGATGAGGCTCAGCCGGAAGTTGAGGAACTTGATGAGGTTCTGATTCCAGAGTAGATACTGGCACATAAGGAAAGAAAGGTACGAGGTAAAGTTTCCCGTCGCTATCTTGTGAAGTTCAAGAACTATTCACCGATGGATGCGAAGTGGATGAAGGAAGGTGACTTAACAGATTCACCTCAGGTTTTGCAGCTTTATCTCGATGCCTTTGAGTTAGAGCCGACTCTTGTTGTGGCTCATTCAGGTTCAGTAGAGCATGGGTCTGGAGCATTGCCTGATGCTCAAGAGGGGGGTAGCACATCCACTCCCTTGATACAGACAGGCTCAGATGATATCTAGAGGTTGCTTGGTGCAGTTTTTATCTCACCCGAAGGTACTGATGGCTGACAGTACATCTGTTTATGGGACTTCTATGATATATGTGTACTAGTCACATGGGATGTTGTGGTTGCGTATGGTTCACAGTGGTATACAACTTGGACTACTACTATGCCATTGGTTTGCAATGAATGTTGACACATGTGCATGGCTTAGAGAGATTGGGACGCTGGTCTTGCCATATTGTATATTTCACTTTGCATATTTTGCTGTATTACCAGAATGCAATCGAGGACGCTTGCCATTTTTTAAGAGGGGGGTATGTCATGGCCCTGTGAAAATGGAACAACACAAGTGTGGGCATGGTGGTTGCTGAGTCAAAATATTAAATGATTCACATGTGGTGTGCCCGGACAGAGATAATGATGTGTGGACATCCCTAGGTGTGAAGGGGGGAACTAGAACATTAATATTTTAATGTTATATGTGTGGTTGCTTAGTGGCCCCTAGGGAACTTTAATAACTATTAAAGTTGGGGCCCTAGGACAAGTTTGGGGAGGGGGCAACTCCACTTTTGGAGTGCATGTCTCTCTCTCTTCACTCTCTCTCTAGCTTTTGGGGAATCGTGCAAGCCTAAGCGTGGAAGAGAGGAGAAGCATCGTGGAACTGCTGGTCGACTGCTGTTTTGGGGTTTTTGCTGCTGTTTTTCTGTGCAAACCAGCCGTACAGTCCACGTGTGCAGCCCATACAGCCTTGTACGACTGCAAGTACAGTACGGTTGTCTTCTCTGCTGAAGGTTTCACTGCTGGTACAGGCGGCGCTGACAGGCTGAGCAGGTACAGGCTTAATTGTGGGCTCAGACAGAGGCTGTACTGCAGGTACAACCGTATGGACAGCAGGTACAGGAATCTGTACGATTGCTGACAGGTGGCTGTGCTGCAGGTACAGAACTGTACCATCAGGTACAGTTGGATATAGCAGGTGCACCAGTAAACTGAGGCGACAGTAGTACTGTCCGTACAGTTCTGTACGGACAGATTCAATCAGGTGTGCAGAGGTTGTACGGACAGGTACAGCATCCTCAGTTGCACACAGAGTTTTTCCAAGAGTTTGGTTGGTGCTGAGAACAAGTGATTGCAAGGGAAAGAGTACAGACAATCGCTGTCAAGTGCAGACTGGTACAAACTGTTCCCCGGGTGCAGGATCACGCACTGACTTGGTAAGCTCTGAACTTGTTCATCTGTCTTTCTTTCCATTGGCTTATGTCTGTTGCAGATTTGTTCTATCTGGCCCCTTGTGAGAGGAGGGGTATGGCAGATTGAAAAGGGTGGAAACAGAGATTGGGACAGTGAATGTATGTTGTGCTGAGTTGTTGAATCATGTGCATGAGAAATGCCAGATGTATGCTCAAGGGTGTTCTGCTGAATAGTCTTGGCTGATCAGAGGGAAGCATAGAGTGTTGCTTTGAGACACAGATCTGTGTGTGTGAATCCTCTGTGCTAAGAGGTATTGTGGGCTGCCAGATTGGACATACAAGTGTATTCTCTTGGCTGGTTTTGGTGTACTCAGCCTTACATATTTTTGAAATTGAATAAAGAAATACCTCAAGGGGCGCCAAGCTTTGGGGCCAACAGGTGTCGTTCTATTTTCAGATTTGGGGCACTCTAGCTCCAATCCATTTTGTTTTCATATCTAGACTACAAGTGGACGGGTGACTGCTAGTCTACTGCACTTTGGTTTCTCAGGGTAAGATAAGGTGTCTCTCAACAGTTCTGATCAAGCACTTACTTCGGTTCAAAAGAAAAGTTGGAGTGGTTGCTTCTCTTTTGGGAAGCGAGGGCATTTGTCCAAGGATTGTTTGTCCAAGAAGAAGGACAAGACCAACGAGAAGTCTTCATCTTAGAAAAAGGGTAAAGACACGACACACGACAGTCATACAGATTCTTCTAGTAACACTGCTAGGGCTCCCAGGGCACTTTTGGCTTAGCACGACCTAGATGGTGTCCTTTTCTAGTATACATGCAGTTCTCCCCATGTGCTTCTAGCCAGAGGAGGCTTGTGGGCGGGAGAGGGGGCTGATTGCAACTCCACTTATTGGTGCATGGGAACCATGCCTTATAGGCTCCCAAATATCCCTAGGGACCTATAGTTGGCTAACAAAGGACAAGCATAAATACACATGAAATGCCAAGCTGCTTGTAAATGCCCTTCAGCTCCTTCGGATTGCAGTTTGGCATTATATAAGCAGTTTGTGCACTCAAGTTTTGATTTGAAGTAAATCCATTGGCTATTCAAAAGGAAAAATTGGAGCGACCTTTGTGTGTGTAACCAACCTTAGACCTACCTAGGCAGGACAACAAAAAGGTTCAGAGCCAGAACATATGCACAAATGTGTCCTCAATTGAATAATATAAGGTTAAACCTATTAAACATTAGTGGAACCCTAGTTTCTTGCATCTCTCCTTACACCCTCCACCTCCTCAACTAGAAAGAAGCTCTCCATTGCCATAGTGTCATCCGGCACATCCATCCCTGCAATTGCAAGCGAGAGAGAGAGAGAGAGAGAGAGAGAGAGAGAGAGAGAGATGCAAGCTTGCAATGCTTACCAAAATTGCAAGATCCACAAAGATTTATTGAAGATGGCATATAATTTCATACACAGATTCACACTATCTTTTCCTAAACCAGAAGCCAATACAAGTCCGATGGACGGCCTCATCTTGTGGGCATGCCCGTCTCCCCCCTGCATGCTCCAATCACATTGCTATTTCTCAACATGATAAAGAAGGCTATACGTGGCACCACACACTGAGCTAGCTCTCCAGTGCCACTAATTCCATCGATCGAGAAACTAAGCAGAGCAGGAGGGAACATTTGAATGCATCATCATCCGACAGGAGCTGCGGCAAGTTTGGGACAGCAAGCAAGCTGCTTACAACGTTGCCTGCGTGTTGTGAAGGTTGAGGAGGGGGAACGGTTAGAGAATAATGGAGACCGTGAGCCAGGTCCCCAGCGCACAGCAATGCCTCTCCGGCTCAGGCTTCCCCTCCGTGTCTCTCTCACTCTTCCAACGTAAGCACTCTCCTCTCTGCCGCAAACTCTACCATTTCAGGTGTCGCAGTTTTCTGGTCCTAAGGCCCGATAGAAGACAGAACTAGAGAGGCAGAAGCCCTTAAGCAACAATGGAAGGCTCACCGTGACGAGCAAACCCCACGGCAAGAGGAGGGGGCTGTGGCACTCGGTCTCGGAGGAGGAGCAGACAGACCAGGGGGAAGCGAACGGCCCTGTGGAGCTTCCTCTTTTCCCCTTGCCTCTCATCCTCTTTCCAGGTACTATTGCTCCCCTTCAGATTTTCGAGTTTCGCTACCGCATGATGATGCATACCCTGCTGCAGACTGATCTGCGCTTCGGGCTCATCTACACCGATCCACAGACCTCAGGTTTGGCAGGGGTGGGCTGTGTAGCAGAGGTGATAAAGCATGAGAGGCTGGTGGATGACCGATTTTTCATCATCGGCAAGGGCCAAGAAAGATTTAGGGTTTTGGACATTGTCAGGAGCAAACCCTACCTGGTTGCGCAGGTGGAGTGGAGGACCGGCCTTCCACAGATCAAGAAGATGTAGAAACCCTTGCCAATGAAGTAGAAACCTACATGAAGGATGTCATTCGCTTATCCAATCGGTTGAATGGAAAGCCTGAGAAGGAAACTCCTGAGGACCTCAGGAAGAACCTCTTTCCCACCCCCTTCTCCTTCTGGGTGGCCAGCACTTTTGAGGGTGTCGCCACAGAACAGCAAGCCCTCTTGGAGCTTGAGGACACCGCACAGAGGCTCAAGAGGGAGAAGGAAACTCTCAGGAACACCCTCAACTACCTCAGTGCTGCTGCAGCCGTGAAAGATGTATTCCCCTCTTCTGAGTAGGCAGCCCAGCTTTTGTTTTTTTTGACAGAAGGATTCACTTTTGTACGTGTGGCTGGTGCTTTAACTCATCGGGCTGTCCTGAAACCTGTGGAAGTGTGTCATAAGGTCCTACCATAGTCGTTCTGATCAGATAATCTTTTGACTTTCAGCAGCCTCTGATATTCTCTTGTACTAATCAAGAATGTGAGATATAATAGGCAACTCAAAACTTAATTTCACGATTTTTTTTTCCCTTTTGGATCGAGATGGATCTTATAATCTTCTGAAATGGTCTGAATGCCTTGAATAGAAGAACTGATTCTGAAAATTTCTCTTCTGTTGAATATGTGTGCTTAGCATGCCAGCTGTTGGTACTGAATACCAGAGAGCGATGTCTCAAAACCACTGTAAGTGTTGGGTAATGTTAATTCAATGCTTTAAAATTCAAGAGGAAGTAGCATGCAGCAAACATAGCATCACATCAATGTGGAGTGAAGTGAGTGAACAGTATATTTATCTGCTTTGAATGCTAATTTTTAGTATCAATACATGCAGGAAGGTCCATATATATAATTGATCAATTCGTATGGCAAATTTTTAATTATTGTTCCACAGCATGACCACAGCTGTGAAATGTGTGGTGTAGTTGTGTTAAATATGCTTTAAAGTCTATTTTCCTTTCCTACCCAGACTTGTCTTTCTGGTTCAAACTCAGCTTAAGCAAAAGGAGGTGGAAGTTTCAGCACGTAGGGCATGTGAGGCTAGCCAAGATATTGAGTTTCCAAATTCCAATTGTGTTGGTTTTAGTCACTCCATATCCTTATTTTTGGCCTCCTTTTGTAAAAGGCTGGCTACATGCTTCGTTCTCTTTTTAGGCTTACAGCCTTCAAAAAAATTCAGGAGGATCCCCATCATGTAGCTGAGTGGTTTGGGATTCAAGTTCTAAAGCAGAGGTAGTGGGTTTGACCTTCAATCGCTGCAGCCGGGAGTGATGCATTGGAAAAAAGAAGGCTAAAACCCTCAAAAATTATATATATACACACACAAGTATGTACGTACGTATGTACAACACACACACTTTTTTGGTAATATTTAGTGCAGTATATTTATATGCTCATAAATTTACAAGATGGGAACTCTCTGAGATGGAGAGTATCCCAAATGTCAGAAACATAAAGAGAAAAGCTCTAAGCAAGAAGCATCCATATCACCCTCATGGCAGGCATCATATAAGGATTGCCACAATGAGGCTTGGAAGGATTCATATGACTGGTGATTCTGCCGACCCAAGTATGCCAAATTATGCTCACTCCAAAGTGTCCAAAGAGCCCAATATCTCACCCAAGAGAGAAATAGTGAGTATTGGGACAAGGACTGCATAAATCTGCCAAAAAGCCAGAAATGTTTCTCAAATCTGTGACTCGGGAAACGGAGCCGAAGAAAATCTGAAATTCTCCTGAGGAGGATCTTGGAACAAGGGCAGTGCCAAAGCAGATGAAGAACAGTCTATGAGGGAGCCTGACATCGTAGACATGTGGAAGGTGCAATGTGACGTTTAGCAAGTGTGACCCCCACTGACAATGTGCTTGTCAAACATCTCCAAAGAAAAAGTCTTTGTTTCAATGGCATTTTACACTTCCACAACATCCGGAGATTCTTCCGCCACCATGAGAGGGGCTTCCTTATATGCCACAGAGAATTAGCATGTTGGTGAATCCATGGGGCAGGCTGAAGAAGCCTGTAGGCTTTGATGGAGGTGAAGGCAGGAAGGGGAATAGGATGAATGCATGTAGTAGATGGCTGCAATTGCCAATCCATAAGCCTGTCTGTGTCAGCCACAGGTGGAATAAGTAAAAAGGGATGCAATAAATCAGCAATTTTCTTCCATATCGACCTATGATGCATTCCCAATGCATAGGAAGCAGTGGCCCGAGGAAAGGATAAGACATATCCCCGATCATCTACCACATCATGTATGTACCTAATTCCCAATTTCATAAGATTGTATGTCCGAACAGGTTCCTGTAAAGCAAGTGGAGTGTCAAAGATGGCACTCCAATGAATACTTTCTTTCCTCATCGAGTTTGTCCCCAAGCAATTATCAAGAGCCCATTTGACCTTAGAGAGAACTTGTTTCCAGTCAAGTATGAGGGCAGTAGAGAAAGGACAACTAGGTATCCTCCCTACAAATCTCCCAATAACAACCTCCCAATGATCCGTAATCCAATGACCATAAGCACAAGTCCTCATGTTGACACACATGGATGCTAACATACAAGTCCATGGCTGTTGACGGAAGAAAGTATGCAACATTGTAGCCTTCCTTGCAAGTACATGATATCTTATATTGAGGACATTAAGTCCACCATGCATCCTTGGGAAGCACACCATTTCCATCTTCATCAGTCTCAATGCTTTCACAGCAGTTTTTGTCTTCCATAACATCTCCATAGCTTGAGACATAAAAGCTGAAATATCCCTGGAGGACCAATGCAGCAAGGGCAAATAGAACTGGACATAGGACATCACAATGGATTGTACTATTCAGAGCCTAACATGAAGAGGCCAAGTAGAAATCTTCCAGTATTCCAGTTTATGTTGAAGTCTTTGGAAAATCCATTTTAACTGCTGCTTTCTGGTGATATGCCATCCTATGGGATATCCCAAATGCCTGACAATATCTCTGGAATGCACCACCTAACCCGGCCAAAGAATAGAATGCCAGTCACATTGTTTCAGGGGGAGTAATTTAGATTTGTCAAAATTGACATGCAATCCCGCTGCCAACCCATATAAAGAAAGAGTGGCCATAAGCATGCGAAGTTCCGGAGGAGAATTCTGTGGCATGAAGAAGGAATCATCAGCATATGCTTGTGCCAAAAAAGATGTAGCCCCTGGGATTTTAAGACCAGTCATCTGTCCTGTGTTTGTAAGATGATCAAGATACATCAAAAGAGGATGGGTCGCAATGGCATGGAAGAGAGCACTAAGAGGGCAGCCCTGTCTAACTGATCGACCCAATATCCATGACCGAGACAGATGGCCCCCAAGAATGCACTGAACAGTAGAGCCAGAATAAAGCCAGTAAACAGCATTTGCCATCTTGGGACCAAAGCCCAACTTTGTCATGATCTGAGAGATGAAATCCCATTGAACATTGTCAAATGCCTTAGCAATATCTACCTGCAATATAAGCACATCTTGATGCGAATACTTAGCATATTCAATTGCAGTCAAGGCATTGGATATATTGTCATGGATTTGTCTTCGCGGCACAAACCCATACTGATGAGGATGAAGTCCTGCATGCAGTATCCTGTGAAGCCTATGTATAATCATTTTGGCAATAAGTTTGTAAAGTACAGGCATCAAAGTAATAGGCCTCCAATCTGATATATGATCACACAGATGTTTTTTGGGTACAAGCTTGACTATGCCATGCTTCCAAGAGTGCGGCAACTGATTTTCTTGCCAGGCCACATTGATCATTCGCAAAAGGACCTCTTTCAAATCATCCCAAAAAGAAATATAAAATTCCACCGTAAGGCCATCCCAGCCAGGGAACTTGTATTTGCTGAGGTGGAACAATGCATTATCAAGTTCCGTGTCAGTAAAAGGCCTCTCCGAGGTAAGAGCATCATCCATTTCAACTATTCCAGGAACATATTGAAGAAATTCAGTCCTGGCATTAGTCACTTGATTTGATGGGGAATCAGGAGCAGAAAACAATTTCTGGAAATAATTGTGGCATTCGTCTTGGAGATCAGTCCAAGAGCCATCCAGTTTCCTAACCCTTAGACATGAATTTTTATTTCGAGTAGCATGCAAGCCCTGGAAAAAGGATTTTGAAGAGCAGCCCTTATCCATGAGGGGCTTCATTCTTGTCCTAATCTGCCATTTGTGCAATTTCCTCTGATCATTAACAGTAAGTTTAAATTGTGCATGTGAAAGGGAATCCTTTTGAATCAGAGAGTGACCTTGGGTGTGAAAATGCAGTCAACTGTTGTGCTGTCCTTTTTGCCCATTTAACCTCATTCCTCCATTCTGTCATATGCCATTTGCCATACTCCCTAATGACATTCTGCATACGAGAGACGAAGCTGTCCCAAGCATAATTCATGTCCTCCTGGGCATGAACTGGCAAAGGATGAATGGCAAATCTGATCATTTGCTGAAAGTTGTGATGTTGGAAATAAGCCCGATTAACATGCAATAATCTACTGGAGAGAAATGGCAAATCATCCAGAGGCATGCCAAGCTGCAAATTCATCCACAATGGAGCATGATCTGACAAGCCCAATGAGAAATCTATAAGGAGATGAGGGCTAAAATCTGCAAATTGTTGTAGATAAAACAAATACCATCTGTCAAGCCTTGCCCAATACATAGTAAGTGCATTATGAGAAGTACCCATAAATCTTCAGCCTACACAGAAAGAAGCATGTCAATCTATTTCTGCCTTTCCAATGATAGCATATGAGATCGTGAAGTGGTATTATCTCTAGGCAGAGGGGAATTATTAAAATCCCCACAGATGAATGCATTGGATCTCCATGGATATCTGCATAAAGAATCCCACAACGAAGCCCTCATGGCAGAGGTCTGGGAGGCATAGACTGATGCAAACTCAAAAATATCACCATTGACATAGCATTGTATGACTATCCATCTGCCACTACTGTCATTGAAGGCCAACTGAGGCTCCAACTCATGTCTAACCAGTATGCATACACCTGAATAGGTAGCAATACCAGCATAATATATATCATAGCCGCGCAAAAAACCATGATGTCCAGCCATGGAGTGTTGATTATGCTCTTGCAAACAAACAATATCTGGCTGCATTTTATGTACATAAATCCATAAAAGCCTCCACTTTGAGACATTGCAAAGGCTTTGTACATTGTATGTAAAGCACTTAAGTGTTTGAAGCATGAAAAGGTATGTACAGTAGAGTGTGAGGATAAGAACCAGACATCAGAGAGGCTAGGCCTGTGCCTGCATAGGCTGCATGCCTTCATTACCCATGAAAGACATAGCATTTTCCCCTTCTTCTGAATCACATATGGGGATGCCCTTCTTCAGTACGCCCACCCAATTTTGAAGGACAGGAGCAGAGGTTGAAGTAGAAGTTTGTCCTGGTGAGGGAGAAGAAGCATCCCATTGACGAGATTGAAGGGGGCGTTGCTTCAATACAACCACCTTCTTGGGTTGTTTAAAACCGTCCTGATCAATCCCCACAGTTTCCTTCATCTTCTCTTTCCCTTTATCTTTTCCTTTTCCTGCAAGTGGGTGCACCTGATTGACTGATTTTGCATTCTTTGCTCCATTTGTATTTGCTGTCTTGACTTGCAAATTCTCATTCTTTTCCCGTGTCTGGGGTGGCAAGGCATTTGGGGGGGGGGGGGTGATGTAGAACCATTGGGCATTCAGACGCTAGATGCCCAAACTTGTGACAGGCAAAACAAGCACCTGCAAACACACCCCACTTCAATTCAAAATACTTTTTGCCCAATTGCACTCCCTCAACTTCCACTGCAATAGAAGGTGGGATAGGTATGTCAGTGTCCCAAAGAATGCAGAACCTGTTACGGTTTCCCATGGGGCGTGGAGGACAAATGACCTGTCCCAAGGAAGCAGCCAGGCCAGGCAACTCTTCGCGCATATAGTCCGGGAAGTTAGCAGCCTCAAGCCATACAGGGCAGTGATGCCGTATAAGACTTTGATAGTCCTTGTTTGGGGACCAGGGCATAGCATGTACCATTTGCCTCCCATAAAACAGGGGAGAGAACTCAAGAAGCCTCTGCTTGCATGAAGCATCTGATAAATGCACCTCATAAAAGCCTCTGGAAGCAAAATACACTCCCTCTACAAAGCATCCTCCAAGGATGGACTTAATCCACTGCGCGACATCGCTGGCCGCGGGGATTCTTCCTGGAAAGAATATTATAACTGCAGTTTGAGACAACTTTCTGAGGGGGTTCACCAGGGACGGCAACTTCAATTTGTAGGTGACCTCTGGAATCGGTTTGCCCCATTCCTGTCGTGACTGTTGAAAGTCATCCTTAAGGGTATCAAACACATACTGAGCTTCCAACGTAAATGCATCATCTTGTAAAGCCGACTCTGACAGGCGGCGCTTAGCATCTGCAGATCTTTCTTTTCGGGCATATGTACAAACATCTAAAGCTGAAGCCATTGATAGAACCACGGAAAGGGAAAGGTCAGAAGGGCTGTGAAAAGGAACATGCCGATATTGACAGAAGGAGGCTGTGAGGTTACGAAGGCAAGAAGGAAAGTGGAATAGAATAGTACGGCAGAAAAGGTGCAGGAAGGCGGCAGAAAAGACTGCGAAAGGTCACTATAGAGTTGAGGGAAAAGTAGGGCAGAGAAAGGCTGAATCGTGCAACAGGGGGCACGAGGCAGGACAGTCCCGGCGATACACACACACATACACTGCGCGCGCGCGCGCGCACACACACACACACAAGTACAACACACACACACACACTTTTTTTTTTTGGTAAAGCTTCATGTCATTAATTACAGGTGGGAAACCTCAAAACGAGGAAAACCCACCAAAAAGACCATATACAAAGGAGACTACTAGAGTGTTCACTATGTTCAGTGTGAACATAGTTAAACATCTAAAAGCAATCTGTAAAAAGAGCATATAGAGATGAGTCAATCTCATGAAGAAAGAGACAGTCATATAAAGATTGCTGAAGAGAGGAACGGAAGAATGAGTAAGCATCCAAATGAGGCCCAGCAAAAACTATCCTGTTGCGAGACTGCTAGGTAGTCCATAAAGCCCAGTAGCGAACCCAATCAAAGAAGACTTTATAGGATCTAAGGGGTGAAGGGAGAAGACCGAAGATCCAAAAGTATTTCCCAAAGGGTGCCTGTCGAAAGCGGGCTCTCAAACGTGCAGCAATCCGATCCAATAAAGTCCTAGTCAGAGGACAACTCCACAAAAGATGAAAGACTGTCTCTCGAGAAGCATCACAACTATGACAAGTTGAAGGTGCCAAAAGTCGCCTAGCCAAGAAAAGGCCGACTGGCAAGACTCCAAACAAGCATCTCCATAAAAAAATTCTACTTTTCAAAGGAAGACTGCATTTCCAAAGAGAATGAAGCCGCTGTTTCCACCAAGCCTGACTTTTATGAAGATGCCAAATCTGATTCGCATGTTCTTGAACCCAAGAGGCAGGCAACAAGAGATGATATGTCGAATGAACCGAAAGTTTAGCCATTGATAAAGGGCCTCGTGCAGGTTGTTCTCTTCTAAGGCTCCAATCAACCAAACGATCAGAATGATCCAAATCTGCAATTGGTTCAAAAGGAGCAAGAAGCTCTCGAATAAGCTGCCAGATTGATCTATAATGCATCCCCAGACCAAATTTTCTGGCGGCAACCACAAAAGAAAGCACATGGCCACCAGCATCCAAAACATCATCAATAAGATAAACTTCTTTCTTTGAAAGGAAATATGCCTTCCTAGGCTCACGTAGAGCCAAGGGTACATCAAAAGCCTTTGACCAATGAATACTCTCAAGGCGAAGCGAAGAGGATTGCGCATTAAGCCTAGGATTCCAAAAAAGATATTGCGTAACCTGTTTCCAGGCAAAAATTAACTTAGATGGAAGACGGCAGCCGACAATTTTTCCATCGAAATGGCTGAAAATTGCATCCCAATACGTAACAGTCCACTTTCCAAAAGCCGGTGAAGACATATACATACACATATGACCCAACATAATAGCCCATGGTTGGCGCTGTTGTACAAATTCCAACAGCAAAGTGGATTTACGAGCAAGCACATGAAAATGAATATTCAATATGTTCAAGCCACCATGCATCTTTGGAAAACAAATCTTTGGCATTGACAAAAGACGAAGACCCTTTTTATGATGTTGAGTTTTCCACACAATTGCCATTGCCAGAGACATAAACCGATCTATATCAGCTTTCCTCCACATAATCAATGGAAGAAAGAACTGTATGTAAGCCATTACAATAGCCTGCACTATCCTGAGTCGTACATGAAGAGGCCAAGTGGAAAGCTGCCAATAATCAATTTTGCGATTCAATTTTAGCATAACCCATTGAATCATTTGTGAAGATGACAGCTGCCAACCCAAAGGGTAACCCAAATGACGAACGATATGTCCACCAGGAGGTATTCCACCGGGCCACAATACATGATGCCATTGCTGTACGTTGAGCGCAAGCAAGGTAGACTTACGGAAATTCACTTTCAAACCAGCAGCCAGACCAAAAAGTTCCAAAGCCTCCATTAATCTCTGAAGATCTTGTTGCGTATTCTTGGGCATAAAAAAAGAATCATCAGCATAAGCCTGAACCAGGAAAGTACGCCCAGCAGGAAGCTGTAAGCCATGCAATTCATCAGTGGCTTGCAAAAAATCCAAGTAGCAAAGAAAAGAATGCGTGGCAATAGCAAACAACAAGGAACTAAGCGGACAACCCTGGCGAACTGAACGTCCCAATTTCCAAGAATCCGAAAGAGAAGAGCTCAAAATCAAAGAAGCATCACTGTCATTATAGAGCCAATACACAATATTTTGCCACTTCGCACCGAAACCAAGATAACTCATAGTCATAGCTATATAGTCCCAATGCACGGAATCAAAAGCTTTCTCGATATCAACCTGCAAAATGAGTACATCCTGCTTAGTGTATTTGGCATATTCAATGGCAATATAAGCATTAGCCAAATTATCCTTGATTTGCCTCCGAGGCACAAAACCATATTGCGCAGGATGCAAACCATCATGTAAAAATCCTTTAATACGATTTGCCAACCTCTTAGTCAGAAGCTTATAGATGACCGGCATAAGAGTAATGGGCCTCCAATCAGAAAAAGCTTCACAAAGATCCCGTTTAGGGAAAAGCTTAACCAATCCTTCTTTCCAAGAAGATGGTAGTACATCATTTGCCCAAGCTTCATTGATCATATACAACAATGATTGTTCCAGCTGAGGCCAAAAAGCATGGAAAAATTCCACTGTCAATCCATCCCATCCGGGAGATTTCCATCGACCGATTGAACGTAAAGCATCTTTAAGTTCAATATCAGTGAACGGAGATTCTAATTCCAAAGCATCCTGTGGAGAAATAATGGGCCGAACATGATGCAATAAAGCATAACGAGCATTAAATATGTCAGGTGAAGTAGTTGGCGGTTTAGCAAAAAGAGCTACAAAATGCTGACTAGCAATATACGAGAGCTCCGACAAAGAATGAGTCCATTGACCATCAGATTTTTTCACCCTTCTGATGCATTCCTTTTGTCTTGAAGCATGTAGATTTTTGAAAAAATCGTTGGAAGAGCAACCCTTATCTATGATAGCTCGATGTCGCGAACGTGTCAACCATTTTTGCAATTTTCTCTGATCATTTAGCATGAGGAAATGCTTAGCCTGCATTAAAGATTCTTGTTCATTGGTATTTAAAATCCGAAACTGAGCAAGATCAGCCATAGATTGACATGTTTCTTTAGCCTGCAAGATCTGATCCCGCAAGTCGGCCATGTAATAACGACCATAATCACAGATCACAGCCTGCATGCGCTGAACAAATTGAAACCAAGCAATGTCAATATCCTCATGCATTTGAAGGGGCAAAGGCTCAATGGCTTGCAAAACCATTTCCTTGAAATCAGCATGCACAAGATAACTGTTGTTTAAAAGCAACAGCCTATGTTTCTGAAGAATAGAAACATCTTGTGGCATATCAAAATAAAGGTCTAACCATAAAGGAGAATGATCAGAGAGTAACATGGAATGATCAATCCATAGCTTGCAAACAAAATCATCGTATTGGTCTGCATGTAACAAGTACCAGCGATCCAGACGTATCCAGATATGTGGAAAAGCATTGTGATTAAAAGTAAACCCTTGCAGACGAGGGAATACATGCTGCCATAGGTCCAAAATATTGCAGGAAGAGAGCAAATTATTCCATGTTCTGTGTTCAGCTCCAAGCATATGAGTTCTTCCAGTGGAATTAAATTCAGGAGATGGAGCATTATTAAAATCTCCACAAAGGAATGCATTATGGAGCCAGGGATAAGCCAACATTTGCGACCATATATTTGCCCTGTCAGCCGAGCTTTGTGGCGCATAAACTGCTGCAAATTCATAAATTTGTCCATACAATGAACATTGAATGACCATCCATCTGCCAGCAGAATCATTGTAGGCCAACATTGGTTGCAGATCATGCTTAACAAGCATAAAAACTCCTGAGTAATGTTGAGTGCCCGCATAAAATATATCATAACCAGCAAAGTGACCTGATTGACCCACTAAGGTATGCTGATTGTGTTCTTGCACACACACCAGATGAGGTTGCATTTTATGTACATAGTGCCAAAACAACCTAAATTTACTAGGATCACAAAGTCCTCTAATATTGTACGAAAGACATTTTATTGGAGCATCAAACATCAAATCTGTACAAAGGTATATACAGTGAACACCCAGCAAAATCAATGCTGCATAACAACAACTGAATCAGGGAGAGAGCCCTCGCCCTGAATCAAGAGAGACTCATGCATATTCGTATCAACACACATATCCAAAGCATTTACATCGGCATCCATACTCGAGGAAGCACCTCGAACTACATCCGACCATATTCTAGAAAGCATAGTCGATGAAGTGGAAGACTGTGCAATAGCGGTAGATGCAGTCCAATTACGTGAAGGAATGGGAGCACGACGAACCATAGTAGCTTTTTTCGGAGTTTTCCATTCAGCCGAAGATATTTTATCTTTTTCTTTGATTAGGCATGGCCAAAGAAGAAACAACTTGTGGAATAACTTTAGCTTTTCCTTTCTCTTTCTCCTTTTGAGTATTTCGAGTGGCTTGATTTGTTGGTATCTCCTTAACTTGAGTTGGTTGCACATTCGCTGAAATGGGAGGTACAGCAGATAACGGCGGAGGATGCAGCAGAGAAGGACATTCAGAAGCCGTATGCCCAAACTTATGACAAGTGAAACAAGCACCTGCAAAGACTCCCCAATTTAATTTGAAGTAACGTGCACCCATGCCACGCACATTTTCTACTTCAACAGCAATTGCAGGTGGTTGCTCATGGTCCATATCCCACAAGATGCAAAATCTGTTTTTGTTTCCTGTAGGACGAGGTGCACAAACCACTTTGCCCAGAGTGGCTGCTATACCTGGCAAATGTTCCCTCAAATATTCCGGAAAATCCACGACCTCGACCCAAACAGGACAACGATGCCTAATCAAGGACTGATAGTCCTTGGTCGGGGACCAAGGTAACACATGTACCAACTGTACACCAAACATAAGGGGAGAAGTTTCAAGCATCTGCTGCTTATATTGACCATCAGACAGTAATACATCATAAAAACCCCTTGCTGCAAAGTGAACTCCATCTACAAAGGGTCCACCTAGAATGGACTGAATCCATTGAGCTACTTCTTGCGCAGAAGGCATTTTGCCCGGAAAGAAGAGAATAATCCCTTTCTCTGAGTATCTACGCAGAGGAGACACAATCGTCGGCAATTTAATCTTATAACTGAAAGAAGGAGGCGGGTCCTTCCATTTGACACGACTGTCTACAAAGTCCTCACATAAAGCCTCATATACAAACTGTGCATCCGACGAATCTTGCTTAATCATGGTGACAGATTCAATTGCAGCATGCTCCCTCTTGTTACTGTCTGCAGCATTATCCCGGCGAGCATAGGTCACAACAGTCTCAGACATAATTGCAAGAGTAAAGTCTGTACAACACTGCTAAACAACTTTTTTTTTTTTAATGAAAGCTGTATGCTGTATACAGGAGCCTAAAAAATTTCTGCTGATGCGAATCAAAAAGAAGCTCTATTTACTGGAATGCTGAAACTGACTTCTGCTGATGCGAATCAAGAAAAGCTCTGTACACTGGAATTCTGAAACTGACTTCGAACTCTAGAAAATCTGCAGATGCGAACTGAACATCAAAAGGAAGGCGAAACTGCACGGGGAGAGAGGATGGCGTGCGAAGAACTAACAAGATGAAGCGCGCACACACACACACACTACACACACACACACTTTTTTTTTTTTTTGTAATGATTATTTCGATTACTAGTGGGAAACCTCAGAATGAGGAAAACCCACAAAAAGCATCATATACAAGAAATGCCAGAGTTCATAGTGAACAGGGGCATGATCAAAATATATCCGTGAAAAGGCTATACAATGATGGGTCAATCTCATGTAGAGAGAGACAATCATAAAGGGATTGATGTAAAGATTCTTTGAAATAGTGAAAGGCTTGAATGGGCGGCTCACCAAAAACAGCCCGATTCCTGGAGTACCAAATCGTCCACATGGCCCAGTAACGAAGCCAATCAAAAAAGGCCCTATACTGTCTGAGAGCAGGAGAAAAAATACCAAACAACCAAAAATGTTTCCCAAAAGAAGCAGAAGGGAAACGAGCTCGAAGAAGAGCCGTTATATGATCCAGCAAAAGTTTAGTTGCATTACAATTCCACATCAGATGGAGAATTGTTTCATCATGCGCTCCACAAACACAACAATCTGAAGATGTCACATGGTGCCTTGCCAGGAAAGAGCCAACTGGCAGAACAACCAATAGACATCGCCATAGAAAAAGCCGACATTTTAACGGCATCTTACTGCTCCATATCATCCTGAGCCTTTTCTTCCACCAAGCCAAAGGCTTATGCATTCTCCAAGCATCATTTGCATAATCATGAACCCAAATTTCAGGAAGGAGAAAGCCATAGACTGTATGCACCGAGAGCTGTAGCAGAGACAAAGGACCACGAGTAAGTATGGGCCTATGCAAGCTCCAATCGTGCAACCTATCCGACTCTTCAAGAGCGGGAAGAGGCTCAAAAGGGGCCAACAAACTCTCAATCTTTTCCCATAGGGGACGGTAATGATGACTTAGGCCAAATTTAGGACAAGCATCTATAAAAGACAGAACATGGCCACTATCATCTAGCACATCTGCAATGAAATAGACACCCTTTTTGGCAAGGAAATAAGCTTTTCTAGGCTCTTGCACAGCCAAAGGTCGCTCAAAAACTCTACTCCAATGAATGCTTTCCAAACGCAGTGAATTACAGTTAGTATTCACTCGAGGAGTCCAGCTGAGAAACTGTGTAAGCTTTTTCCATGCCAAAATTAACTTTGTGGAGAAAGGACAACCAGCAATCTTGCCTTCAAAATGGCCAAACACAGCATCCCAATGCGTGATGGTCCAGTTGCCAAACGATTTAGTGGACATCTCAACACACATATCTGCCAACATAATCGCCCAAGGCTGCCTCTGAGATACAAATTCCAACAGCAAGGTGGACTTTCGTGCCAATGCATGAAAGTGTATATTAAGGATATTCAAGCCTCCATGCTGTTTGGGACTACATAGCTTCTTGAGCGAGAGAAGGTTAAGGCCCCTCTTAGCATGTTTGGTTTTCCAAAAAATGCTCATGGCTGAAGACATAAAACGATCAATGTCCACTTTTCTCCACATTATTAGTGGCAAAAAGAATTGAATATATGCCATGACAATAGCCTGTACAATCCTTAAACGAACATGCAATGGCCATGTAGAAAGCTTCCAGTAATTAAGTTTCTGATTCAACCGTTGCATCACCCATTGAGTCATTTGCTGATTAGAAATATGCCATCCCAATGGGTAGCCCAAGTGTCTGACTACATGCATTTGTGAAGGAATTTCACCTGGCCAAATTAAACTATGCCAAGACCGAGCATCAAGAGCCAAAAGTTTAGATTTCTGAAAGTTAACATAAAGGCCAGCAGCTTGCCCAAACAGCTCTAGTGCCTCCATTAATCTTTGCACATCCGATTGCGTATTGCGGGGCATACAAAAAGAATCATCAGCGTACGCCTGTGCTAAAAATTGTTTGCCATTGGGCAATTGCAATCCATGAAGCACATCGGAAGCTGTCAAATGATCTAGATATGTAAGCAAAGGATGAGTAGCCACAGCATATAGCAACGCACTCAGAGGGCAACCCTGTCTTACAGATCTTTCTAATTTCCAAGGGTCGGTAATCCGAGAGCCAAGTATCAAAGAAGCATCACTATCACTGTAGAGGAAGTACACAACACGTTGCAACTTTAAACCAAAGCCCAACTGGGCCATAGTCATGGCAACAAAGTCCCAGGAAACTGTATCAAAGGCTTTTTCAATATCAATCTGAAGCACAAGTACATCCTGTTTAGTACACACACTCCTACAGACGCACACAGGTCGCGGAAGAGAGGAAAAGGGGCTGATAGACGATAAGAAGACAGTGTAACTGTGCGCATAGAGGGGACCCCCAGAAGGTCGCGATGAGGGCTGCAGGGGCGACACAGTCCAGGAAGCAGGCCCGATACAGTCCAGGATCCACGCGCCTCACCACACGTGCACACACAGAAGGGGGCGAGCAGGTCGAGCAGAGCAGCAGGCGAGCAGGTCGAGGGAGCAGGCGAGCCGGGCGAGCAGGCACCGCAGCAAACCTCTCTCTCTCTCTCACACACACACACACCACACACACACACACACACACACACACACAGACAGAACACTCTCCCTCTCTAGTCAACAAAAGCAGGCCCTGATTTTTTTTGTTTGAATAAGTTGATCACCAGATTTAAGGGGATTCAGCTTCAGCTTTTGCTAAGCCAAAGCTCTCTTGCTCACCCTTTCTCAAAGCAAGACTTGGACAGCAGCTTTTATCTCTAGGGCTCATGAGATGTTATCATAATTTTCTTGGAAGCTTGAGCAATTGTGACATGCAGCCTGTTATGCTTGATGGGAAACATGAGATGAAAGATGGGCAAAGAGTAACATCTAGGGGAAATAACAGTTTTAAGGATGCAATTAAGATGCGGTAGTCTTTTCTTCATTTTGAACGACTGTGATGGGCAGCAGGCAAACTTCATAAGAAACAATAGCCTGTGAAACAGGAGATGAAGATGGGGAAGTCACTATTGAAAATTATGGATTGCTGGATGCCAGTAAGGTGCCTTTGGTGACTAGGTAAGAGCCTTTTCTTTCATGCTGTCTGCAAGTGAGATCTTGAAATGATTGCCTGGAAGAAGCATGGTTCAGTAAATGTTGAATGCCTATTTCTTTGGCAAGCAACCTGCTCTATTTTTTTGAAGTTGAAGAGGATATCTATTCCACCACCTCAAAGTTTCACTACTGAAAGACTAATGTTGTTGATGCAATCAATATGTAATACATATTTTAAATGATTTTCTAGGGCTTAAAGATAAAGCTTCCATGTAAAGACTAATGCTGTTCCCATTGATGTGATCAACCAATTGCTGCTAACTTGTAGCAGCATGCAACCGGTATGATCGTGTAATGTGACGCAAGGCCTTCTTTATACCTTTTCTTTTGGTGAGCTTAAGTAATCCACTTTAATCTTTATATAGAGGAGATAGAGCTGTAGAGAAAGAGAGTTGACACCATATTGGGTCCCAACTGCTCACGTAAGGGCCCCCTCCTGCAAGTCGGAGTATTTGCTTTATTACTTTGGAGAACTTCTTTACAATGCATAAAACTTACTGATGACGGTTGACTGAGGAATGCCAAACGCAAGGACGAGGTAGACGAAACGTCGGCTGAGAAATCAAGGTGTCTGTAGACAACTTTTAAGCCACTTCGGGAGCCAATGTGCACACTGACATCTGCCGAGGGAATGTGGGACTGATGGCTGAATGCTGAAGATGACTTCTTTCTGCTGGCTTGTACTGAAGCACATGGAAGTGTTATGCCGAAAAGATGTATGCACAAGTCCTAGAACTCAAGCACACATGCTGGCTGCTTTGTTTCACTGCTGAACTGTGAAAGAATGAGATGATCTATGCAAGGGACTGAAGGGCGCCCTATATAGGTCCCCCTTCATCAAGTTGGTTTGATCTCATGTTGTTGGCTTGTAGGAATTTTTCCACGACTTGCTGAAAATGGCATTTATACAATCTTCATCTGCTGGAACGTATGGGCTGGCCCCTTTTGTGGCTATTGCTGGCTCTTCTGAGAGCCCATCTAAGGTTGGCCAAAGGTTAGCGTGTGGGTAATCTTGGAAAAGTTCCTCGTTGAGCCAAACGGCTTCGTGAGTGCCTCGGTCCTTGAACTTGATGTAGAACTGGCTGAGTCTTCGACTAGAACTATGCTTCCACATGTGGAGGAGAATTTGCTTGGGCGCAATTACTTCTGCCTCATCAATCACTTCAGGCTGCTGCACGTTTGGAACCTCTTGCAAAGTTGGTCCAACATAAGGCTTCAACCATGAGACATGGAAGACATCATGCATAGTACAAGTGTGGTGTGACTTCAGCTTCATGGAGACGTGAGTGAGCTTCTTCAAAATAAGAAATGGGCCGAAGCTTTGGAAAGAGACCTTGGGACAACACTTATCCACTTGCTTCAACCATTGCTTCATGATTCCAAGAAACATCTAGTCTCCCTTTTTTAGTTGACATCTCGTGTGGACTGGTTGACTTGCTTGGTGAAGGCTTCTTGTGTTTCTGTCTCACCAACTAGTGGTCGATGAAATTTACTTGAGTCCACACATAATCGTGTAATCTTACCTTTCTTGTGGATGAACTTCTGTTCTATCCTGTCCTCCAATGCCTTCGGCATGTGATCGGGGAACTTATTGGGAGGTAATGTGATGATCGTGCAATCTTTCCTTTCTTATGGATGATCTTCTTTTCTAGCTCGTCCTCCAATGCCTTCGGCATGTGATCGGGAACTTACTGGAGGTACTGCTCTTGGGACCAACTTAATGTGATGATTGTCAAGATGAATGGGTGGGAGCTTGGACAGGAGGTCATTCCTTAACCTAATGTCCTGAAGTTGTGGAAGGAGACCTACCATCCATGGTTTTTGTGTTGAAGTAGTGGACTGTTGACTATACTCATGGATTGACGCACCATCAGCTCTGCTTCTTATTGCTTGTCACAAGTGTGGATATGAGAAATGAGTGGAATTCCAGGAGTGCTCGTATCTTCGTGAATCGTGACAGGCTTAGGAAAACTGTCAAGATTGGTGAAGGTGTCTTGCTTTCGAGATTAGGAATGGGCACAAACTCTCTAAACCATTGGATGTCAACAAGCATGTCACACCCCAAGAGGTGAAACAATGAAGTCCTGAACTTGGAATTGAAATCTGAGCTTGTTGATTGCATGCGGAGGCCATGTGTAAACCTGTCCACAAGTAAATGGTATGGTACTACGGTACATCCTGTCTTAGCAGTCAATTGTGGATAGATGGCATCGTCAAAGTTGGCCATGTCGAAGAGGACAATGAACTGTTGTCCTTTCGCTGCACCATAGGCACAGATCAAACCTTTCTTCACCCGGCAACCTCACCCTCCTGCTTATCAAATACCATTGGAGACACTGGTTTCAAAGTGAGAAAAAGCTGAACGGCATTAGAGATTGAGGTTGGAGGTGTAGTTGTAGCTTCGACGGTGGCTATTGTAGAGGATGGCTGCTTGTTGGCGGCCTTCTTAGCCCTCCATTTTGTACAATACTTGTCAGTATGCCCCTCATGATGACAGAAAAAACATTGATTCTTTGCTTGGTACTACTTTTGCTCGTGTGGCTGCCATAGGCACAGATTAAACCTTTCTTCACCTTGGCAGCCTCACCCTCCTGCTTATCAAGTACCATTGGAGACTCGTTTCAAAGCGGGCAAAAGCTGAACGGCATTAGAAATTGAGGTTGGAGGTGTAGCTGTAGCTTCGACGGTGGCTATTGTAGAGGATGGCTGCTTGTTGGCGACCTTCTTAGCCTTCCATTTTGTACAATATTTCTCACTATGCCCCTCATGATGACAAAGAATCGTGTGGCTGGAGATAACCTCCTATAAGGCCCTCTTGGGCTTTCTCCTTAGGTGTCTTCCTAGGTTTTGAACCTTTGTCCTGCGCTGGGTTTACCTGAGTTGCTATGAGATGCTTTCTTATTGTCCTTATTGTCCTTGCTATTCTGTGCGCCCTTGTCCAGCTGGGACGATGACTGCTCGTGATCCTGGGGTTTGGGGCGTGAGTGGTCTTGCTTGGGCTTGCCTGCGTTAGCATCATCTCTTGATTCTGAGCGAGAGTTAGAGCCGGATCATAAGATTCTGAGCGAGAGTTAGAGCCGGATCATAAGATTGAGGCTCAAAATTCCAAATGGGAAACCTGATAAAAGTATCCAACTCTATGAGGAACTGTTTCAACTTTTCTTCCTCAGATTTTCCCAAAGGTTGTGCCATGGTGATGAATTTGTTGGACACAAGCCTTGCTCTAATACCATGTCAAAGTCACACAGCAGCAGCATCACTCAAACCACCCTAGGGCACTAAGCGGTGGTTGGGCTCCCATCTCCCAACCATTGGGAGGAGACATCTATGACAAGGTGCCACTACACCCTATATATGGCTCTTCGACTTCCCATGCTCTTGCGTATGGGATAATCCACCACAACTTCCAGTCATGCGATAACCCAAGAGTAGCTACGAGAATTGCCACCTCCAACACGAACCCAACTATGCCCATTGGAAGCTGCAAATGCGGATCTGGTTCATCCACAAGGGTTTGTGGGATATTGTTCAGGGCAATGAGAAGAAGTCGAGCGTCCTCGCCAAGCTTCCCCCGGAGTATGATGTGGTTTCTCGAGCTTTGAGGTGCCAGGTCACAACCACTCAGTTGGATTTTGATGGTCTTAGCTCTCTACTCTCGTAGGAAGAGTCCATTCTCGTTTCTCAGGGTAAGATAAGGTGTCTCTCAACAGTTCTGATCAGGCACTTACTTCAGTTCATAAGAAAAGTTGGAGTCGTTGCTTCTCTTGTGGGAAGCGAGGACATTTGTCCAAGGATTGTTTGTCCAAGAAGAAGGACAAGACCAAGGGGAAGTCTTCATCTTAGAAAAAGGGTAAAGACACGACACACGACAGTCATATAGATTCTTCTAGTAACCTGTTAGGGCTCCGAGGGCACTTCCGGCTCAGCAGGACCTAGATGGTGTACTTTTCTAGTATACATGCAGTTCCCCCCATGTGCTTCTCGTCAGAGGAGGCTTGTGGACGGGAGAGGGGGCTGATTGTAACTCCACTTATTGGTGCATGGGAACCGTGATTCGGAGTTCCAAGCATTAGTCATTTGGCAGAACATGGTTAACTTTGTTGTAGTAGAAATTATGAATTGGATCTGTTTCGAGTTCATTGTTCGATGCTTTTGGGACGTGATGTGTTTTGCGTCCACTGTTGGGGATTAAGGGCGCGGTGTGTCCAACAGCTCATCATCTATCAATGCACACTTGTTTGGGAATTCGTAGCCAAGCAATGTTCCTTGCTGTGCGTGGTGGCATTTTGTTGCGAGGAGAGGTTGGCGGGTGCTCTCCGAGGTGATTCTAGTATTCGCGGTGTTTTAGGGTCCAGGGTTGCATCTATTAGTAGTCTTCTCCTGTCTGTATATTTATACCAGTGCCTCTGTTGTGGGTGTGCCCGCCCGATTTAGGTGTTTTCTCATTTTTCCCCAGTCTCCTATTTTTTCCCTATTTTTACCAGGTGTGGGAGATTGTCCTGTGGCTGTTGGCTCATCGAGATGGTGGCCGATTGATTCTGCTGCCCCAGGTTGTCCTCTGTAGCTGGCCAACTCGATATGTGTGCTGGCTGACTGACAGAAGCTGCCCGACTGGGGCTGCAACAGGTCGTGGACCATTCTTGCTGCTGTCGGCTGGTTTTCTACTAGCCGACTGGTTCATAGGGGCCATATAAAATGGTCCCTTGCCCCCACACAGTTAGTATTCGGTATTTGGGATTTTCTTGTGTATATAGTAGAGTTATACGCCTCTCTCTCTCTCTCTCTCTCTCTCTCTCTCTTGCTGTGTTTTTTATGCAGTGCACTTGCTCTTGTGTTTTCAGATCTTGTCTTCATCTCCGCTGCATACTTTGACATGGTATCAGAGCTCTAGGCTCTTGGAAGATCTTGGGAACTGTGTTAGCAAGAGGGGGGATGTTTTGTTGCTGATTGGTGGACTGTTTTGGACCGTACGGGAAGAGGAGAAGTAAGAGGAAGGCGGGTTGATTTGCTGGACAGCCACTTGCAGGTTTAGTTCTTCATTTTTCCCAGCCACCCATCCTTTTTAGTTACACCCCCGCAATGGTAGATTTACTTGAGATGACTGAGAAGCATGTGAAGATCCCGACATTCCCCACGTTCCAAGTGGACCGTCAGTTGGACGAGAATAACTACGGCATATGGAAGGTAATGATGGAATCTATTTTGGAGCCTTACGACCTTGCTAATTTCGTTGTTGTTGGGGTTCCACGGCCGGAGTTAGAGGAAGGGGAGTTACCCTCGATTTGGAAGGAACGTGAGGCATAGGCATAGTTATGAGATCGTGTCAATGCCAGAGTCCGTTCTTTCATTTTCCTCAATTGCACACCAGAGGTAATCAATCATATCAAGCATATGACGCTAGCCAAAGGTATATGGTAGCATTTGGCTTCTCTTTACAACAGGGTATCGCCCATGAAGAGGATCTCTTTGGAAGTACAGATGCGGGTGATGAATCCTGCAAAGTCGTCGACGATGCGAGAGCACATCAACAAGCTGCGGGCTCTTCAGCAGGAAGTTTTCCAGGCTGGGAAATGAGATATCTCGGAGGATATGACCATAACGTTGCTGTCACATTTGCCCTCTCAGTACTCAGCATTTTACTCCTCGTTGATTACCAGTGGGGGCAGGCTCAACACCATCACATGGGAGGAGCTTGTGCCCATGGTCTTGGACCAGGAAGAAAGATTCACGAACCCTCCACAGGGCGGAGGTTTGGAGGCCTTAATTGACCAACGGTTGAAAGGCCGTAACAACAAGGGCAAAGGGAAGGCTTCATTGGAGAAGTCTTCTGAGAAGAAGTCTGACTCAGACAGCGAGAAACTGAAGGCAGAGAGGACCTGTAATGATTGTGGTGAGAAAGGCCACTATTGGAGGCAGTGTCCCAAGCGGAGCACCGAGAAGGGTGCAGAGTCCTTAGCAGCAACCGTGAAGACTCCAGCTTTTGTACACCTGGAGGTGATGGACACCGATGTTTCATTTTCTGTGCAGGGAGGAGGTTGGAGGACTCTCCGCTACGGATACTCGGGAGTGGTGCTTCCAGACACATGACTCCTTCTTGTTCGGCTCTACAGGATCTTTACAGGTATTATGGTCACATTCTTACTGATGATACATCCACTATCCCAGTTCACAGTGAGGGCTGGTTGGAGATAGTTCCCGATGGTGGCAGAGGGGGGAAGCATCCCTCCCAGGTGTTGTATGTTCCGTCACTTGGTTTTCATCTGTTGTCAAAGCATCAGGTTTGCAAGACTGGCATACAGGTGGAGTTTGATGAGCATCTTGTTGCTCTTCGGGACAAAGCAACAAGCCAGGTAGTTTGGGAAGGCGGAGTGGAGAATGGAGTTTACAAACTTTCAGCACTCTCTCTCCCAGGTCCTCAGTTTTGTGATGAGTGGTAGTCTGGTAGTGGCCACTTAAGTGTGGATACGCTGCAGGTGCAGGCTTTCCCGGACTAGATGGTGGATGGCTTGCCAGTGGATGGCAGCAGCTGGCAGGAACTTTCTAGTACAGATGTTGGTAGTTCTTGTGTTCGTCAATCAGAGAAAACTTTACAGGTAACCTATGCTCTGATGTCTCGTAGTTTTCAGGACAAAGAAACTCCTGTAGATGAGGAAATTCTTTCCATGGGGACCTATTGGAAAGCCAGGCAGGTGGCAGTTAATTACTTGCAGAAGAAGGTGGATATTGCACATTCTCCAAGCTTTGTGGTTCCAGATTCAGAGGGGGTGGTTTACAGATTTTCGAAGGCCTTGAGTGGTCTTCAGCAGGTTTCCAAGACTCGGCATCCCACCGTAACAGTTGTTGATCCTTGTGAGCAGTATGATGCCTCCTTGACTCGGAAGCGGAATGGTTCATTGATTTGGTTGATGCATACCAGATTGGACGAGAGCTTCCTGATGAGGCTGTTGAGCTCATGTTTGCAGAGGACTCTTTGGGAGGCAAGATTGCGTATCTTGTGGTTTCTGCAGCATGCGAAGGATCTTGGACTCTTTTACATAGGAGGGGGATTGTGTCAAAATATGCAGCGGAAATGATAACCAAATCTGAGACCACAAGAGCAAGTAGAGTGCAAAAAATAGACAGCACAAGAGAAGGAGAGAGATAGGCGTATAACTCTTCTCTATACACAAGATCTCGAGGAAAAACTGAATGAATACAATGTGGGGGCCATGGGGCCTATTTATATGGCCCCATGAGTGCAGTCAGCCAGCGCATCATGCCCCACCAGCCCTCACGAGTGGGCACAGCTAGTCGGCCAGCAGAAAAAAAACACCACGACTGCTTCTAATCAGGTCGGCCAGCCCACGTGTCCAAGAGTGCAATTGGCCAGCATCAGAAGCTCCTGCCAGCCTGTGGCAGCCACCCACATCATGGAAAAAATGGGGAAAAAATACGGGGAGTGAGGAAAAATGATAAAACACCTATACAGGGCGGGCACACCCACAACAGAGGCCCTGGTGTCTGATAAAGACAGGAGATGACTTCTAACACCCCCTCTCAGCTCCTGGCTGTGAAATCAGCCCAAGGGAGCTGGAGTGCCGCATGAGCGTAGCCTGAGGTAGAGACTTCGTGAAGAGGTCCGCCGCATTGTCCTCCGTCGAAACAATAAAGGAGCAAGATGTCACCAGCCAAGATCTTCTCACGTACAAAGTGATACTGTATCTCTATATGCTTGGTCCGGGCATGGAAGACCGGGTTCCGAGCAATAGCTATACAACTCTGGTTATCGCACTGGATGCTTGTGGGCTCCTTCTGTGGAAACCCAATCTCGCCTAGCAGCCACACAACCTCGCAAGCAGCACCACAAGCAGCTTGGTACTCTACCTCTGTCGAAGATAGGGCAATAGTTGGCTGCCTCTTACCGCTCCAAGAAACTGCTCCTGAGCTGAGGGTAAAACTGTAACCTGAAGTAGATCTCCTCGTGTCTGGATCTCCTCCCCAATCTGAGTCACTCCAACCTTGGAGTTTGACTCCATCCCCTCCTGTGTAAAAGAGTCCTAGATCCTTTGTACTCTGCAGATATTGCAAGATTTGCAATCCTGCGTCCCGATGAGACTTCAATTGCGTCTGCATAAAAGAGCTCAACAGTCCCACGGAGAAGCTCAAGTCCAATATGGTGGACTCCTTGTCCCACATAATACGAGACATCAGAGCATAGTTTACCTAAAGAAGCTCCGTTGTATTGCTTGTGTCTCGGACTCTGTGTGATCTTCGAGGGCCGTCCTCTGTGGTCTACTTGGAGGGTAACTCCGTGACACCTGACTCCCGAAGGGTGTCCAACAACCACCTAGGTACTCGAACAGATCGTGGAGCCTCCTGCTGTTGCGAAGCCTCTACTCCAGCTGCGGGCTCAACCTTCTGTGCCGACTGAGGTTGATCAACTCGAGCAATGGTCTGGGAATCACATCAGAATCTTCTGGATCTCCAAGAAGTGGCGGCTCCTCGACAGTGGATACTGGAACATGCTCATCAAAGACCACATCCCGGCTGACAACAATCTCGTTGCTGTTTGGATCATACAATCTGTATCCCTTGGAAAGAGAATTATACCCCACAAATATAAGCTTGCGGGACTTGGAGTCAAGCTTCCCCCTCTGCTTCTTCGGAATATGTACGTACGCATCACTCCCAAAACACGGATGCTCTAGCATGGTCCTCGCCATCTCCACCACAGTCCTGTTTTTGCGTTCTACAACTCCATTCTCTGAAGGTGATCCTGTATTGGCTAGCTCCCTCTTGATGCCATGATCTGCACAAAATCTGAGAAATACAGTCGAGGAGAATTCATCCCCTTTGTCGGCCCTGAGAGTCTTTACCTGCAATCCAGACTCTTTTTCCACCATCACGTGCCAATCCTTGAACCGTGCAAAAGCTTTGTCCTTCTGTGAAAGAAAGTAGACCCACGTGAATGTGGTACAGTCATCAACAAGTAGCATAAAATAGAGAGATCCTCCCAATGATGGTGTCTGCTGAGGTCCACACAAGTCAGTGTGAATCAACTCCAACGGTTTTGAAGCTTGCTAGAAGCCTGCTTCGGAAAAGATTCCCTGTGCTACTTACCATGTATGCAAGAACTGCAACGTCCTTGCCTACTGCCAACATCTGGCAAGCCAACCACCATCTGGTCTCGGAAAGCTCGCCGCAGTGCATCCACATTTAAGTGGCCAAAACGAAAGTGCCACAGATCTCCGACTTGAGAACCTGTCAACGAGGAGAGTGCAGAGAGCTTGTAGATACCATTCTCCACACCGCCTTCCCAAACAACCTGGCCAGTCTCACGGTCCCGTAGAGCAACTGAATGCTCCTCAAATTCCACCCGAAAGCCAGTCTTGCATACTTCATGCACTGACAGAAGATGAAAACCTAGAGCAGGGACATAAAGAACACGGGAAGCATGCTTGCCCCCCATGCCGTCGGGAATAATCTCCATCCGGCCCTCACTGTGTATTGGAATAGTGGAGTTGTCGCCGATAAAAATGCGACCTGACTGTCGTTTCAGATCCAAAAAGAAGTCACGGGACGGAGTCATGTACCTGGAAGCACCACTGTCAAGAATCCATTCCCGGGTATCCTTTGCGAAACATCTGTGCCTGTGCCTCGTGGTCCTTCTTCATTGACAGTAACTCCCCTTCCTCTGCTTCCGGCCTAGGAACCCCGATAACGTGAAGGTCATATGACTCCAGCACAGACTCCGTCATAACCTTCTAGATGCCGTAATTGTTCCCGTCCAACTGACGGTCCACTGGGAACGTGGGGAGAGTCGGGATCTTCACATGCTTCTCAGCCATCTCTAACAAATCTGCCATCGCGGGGATGTAACTGAAAAGGGTGGGTGGGTGGGAAAAAAAACTTTAAACCTGCAAGTGGCTGTCTAGCACCTTAGCCCGCCTTCCTCTTGCAACTTCTCTTCCCGAACAGTCCAAACAGTCCACCAATCAGCAACGTAACTATCCCCCTCTTGCTCAAAAAACTCCCAAGATCTTTCAAGAGCCTAGGGCTCTGATACCATGTCAAAATATGCAGCGGAAATGATAACCAAATCTGAGACCACAAGATCAAGTAGAGTGCAGAAAATAGACAACACAAGAGAAGGAGAGAGATAGGCGTATAACTCTTCTCTATACACAAGATCCCGAGGAAAAACTGAATGAATAGAATGTGGGGGCTATGGGGCCTATTTATATGGCCCCATGAGTGCAGTCGGCCAGCAGAAAAAAAAACACCACGACTTGCTTCTGATCAGGTCGGCGAGCCCACGTGTCCAAGAGTGCAGTCGGCCAGCATCAGAAGCTCCTGCCAGCCTGTGGGTGGTAGCCACCCACATCATGGAAAAAATGGGGAAAAAATATGAGGAATGACGAAAAATGATAAAACACCTAATAGGGCGGGCACACCCACAATAGAGGCCCTGGTGTCTGATAAAGACAGGAGATGACTTCTAGCAGATTGATGGATGGAGTTAGACTCCATGGTTGGAGTGACTCAGATTGGGGAGGAGAGCCAGACACGAGGACCTTGACATCAGGCTACAGTTTTTCCCTTGGCTCAGGAGTGGTTTCATGGAGCAGTAAGAGGCAGCCATCTATTGCCTTGTCGTCGACAGAGGCAAAGTACTGGCTGCTTGTGGTGTTGCTTACGAGGTGGTAAGGTTGCAGAGGTTACTTGGCAGGATTGGGTTTCCACTGGTGGACCCCGAGGTCATCCAGAGGCATTTGAAAAGATCGTTGCTGATGACATCCTGCTAGAGTTTTGTTCGACGGAGGACAGTGCGGTGTACCTCTTCACGAAGTCTCTATCTCATGCTTTGCTCGGGCGGCACTCCAGCTCACTGGGGTTGGTTCCACATCCAGGAGCTGAGAGGGGGTGTTAGCAGTCATCTCCTATCTGTATATTTACACCAGGGCCTCTGTTGTGGGTGTGCTCGCCCGATTTAGGTGTTTTCTCATTTTCCCCTATTTTTACCAGGTGTGGGAGGCTATCCTGTGGCTGTTGGCTCATCCAGATGGTGGCCGACTAATTCTGTTGCCCCTAGGTTGTCCTCTGTAGTTGGCCGACTTGATATGTGTGCTGGCCGACTGACAGAAGTTGGTTGATTGGGGCTACAGCAGCTCGTGGACCATTCTTGTTGTTGTCGGCTGGTTTTCTACTGGCCGACTGGCTCATAGGGGCCATATAAAATGGCCCCTTGCCCCCACACGATTAGTATTCGGTATTCGGGATTTTCTTGTGTATATAGCAGAGTTACACGCCTCTCTCTTTCTCTGTTGCTATGTTTTTCTGCAGTGCACTTGCTCTTGTGTTTTCAAATCTTGTCTTCATCTCCGCTGCATATTCTGACAGCATCTTCATCAGCTTATCTTCTTTAGACTCTTGCACACTATGAGCTGCAGAGGAGGTGTTAGAATTAGTGCATCTCAGTGTATTTAGGCTATGCCTATTTATTGGGCATTTATGTATTTTCTCCTTGTTTTGTGAGTCATGAGCTGGTCGGCTTGTTCCAGAGCAGTCGGCCAGGTTCACATCCTCACTATATAAGGAGCTTCCCCATTATTCACTTTCTCATCCAGTCCCTTGCACATTGTTCAACATCTCTTGCTGGCTATTGCCATTGTAAAGCCGATTGCTACTATAAAAGGCGATCTTTTCCACAAGCTCTCTCTACTCTCTCGTTTGCATTCTCCAACACCTAACACTAATCCTCGAGATTAGAGCCTAATCTGGTTAGGATAGGAGAGCCCTGGGATTATGGGAAAGCCACAGGCAGGTTATAGGTGGCCAGGGTTCATTACTAGTCATAATCCATTGTTACTGTTTATTTATAGTTGGATTGGTATTTATAACGGCAGTGGTCATTATATAAGTGACTTATGGGTTATTATGATTCATTCAGTCATAAAGTTGGTTGATGGTCTGTGCCTGGACCAGACTCCTACTAGGGACATGGCGGTCTTGTAGAAGGTCCCTTAGGACAGGCTTGATTGGCTTGACATGTGGTGAGTGGAACCTGTTGGAAATTGGGGGCCACTTTCCGGGAGGTCACCCATCCCAGTAGTGTTCACGCCACTGCGCGCTTAACCTCCACCACTCTAATCCCTTCCAAGCCACGAAAATTGGTGGAGGAGGGATGAGAATGGCCTTAGTCTTCTAATACTTATATAGATGATGCCATTGCTTGGAACTCTATGCATGTGGGATGTAGGCAGCCAAGCCACAACCTTCCAACACCCTCCCTTAATGGCAAGGACGTAGTTAGAATCCGTATTGTGAACCCTCACAACAATAGACCGTCTCCAAGGTTTCGTCACATCCGAAGAAGTTAAGATGAGTAAAAGACTCCCAATCCCACCGTTTTATAGATGGAATAAACACCCATGTGCTTTCCCACTATAAAAAAAGAGGGTGCCTTTAATTAAGTAACTAGAAGGTACTAGGCCCATCCCAAGCACGTTTCCCCCCAAAAAAGAGGTGCTTCAGTGTTTTATCATGCCACAAACTTTTTCTAGAAAAAACACGCCCAAAAAAAACTGTGCACCAACATTAGTGTTCAATGCCCAAATTATGATTGGCTTCCCTAACTGTGCGCCTGCCTGCAGCCTGACCGTACAGTGCTGTACGGCTATACGCCACAGCCTCCCTGCCCTTGCCTTTGTGCTGCCCTGTTGACACACAGGCCTGCTGACTTGCTGCACATGACCAACATGCTGTGGACAGCACCACACAGCAGCTGCGCATACTCTAGACACAACGCTGCCGTACAACCCCTGTTGCCCAAGTGCTCGAACAGCCAAACCAAAGTACAGCGAGAGACCTTCAACAGAGCACCAGCCAAACAACAAAGGCTCAAGGGTGACCTGCGTTTAGGGACTTCCGGGACAGCAGACCTTCACATGTGCACATCTCTCTTTCTCTCTCTCACACACACACACACACACATTTCAGCTCTTATTAATTTCTTTGATTTTTATTTTTAGTACCCGTGATGATGTATTTCATGGACATGATGTATACAGCCTTTTGGTCTCATAGGTCATTTTGGCCTTTTGTAGATGTCAATACAACTCTCTCTCTCTCTCTCCTCTGCACAGAATCCACAAGTTCCTTAATGCAACCCTAACAAAAGAACACTTACCTGATTTGCAAATCCAACAAAAGCATGGTGATCGAGAGATACCTGGACAAGATGGCCAGCCACAACACATGATAGACATGCAAACCTTGTAATTTTTCTGCTTCTGTGATCAAGCTAGCTCTGATAAAAACTGTAGAGACCACCTGATACACAAGCTAAACACACAAGGTTAGTACATATAGAAGGGTGCAACCAAACTCACCTCCCAACCATAGATTCCATCAAGAATCTCCCCCGAGCCAGGGACTAGGGTTCTTGTTGGAAGGTCATGGCCTGGCCGCCTACATCCCACATGCATAGAGTTCCAAGCAATGGGATCATCTATAAGTAATAGAAGACTAGGGCCATTCTCATCCCTCCACCAATTTTCGTGGCTTGGAAGGGATTAGAGTGATGGAGGTTAAGCGCACATTGGCGTGAACACTACAAGGATGGGTGACCTCCCGGGAAGTGGCCCCCAATTTCCAACATGGTATCAAAGCCAAGGAGGGCATGTTGGGATGTTGTTAGCAGAGCTGGTCAACTTGGCACTTCCTCTCAATGGAGCTGAATGAAGGCCAAATGCGTGTATGACTAAGAAGGCTACGTCGTGCTAGTATGCCCGGAGGGCATATGCTAGAATAGCCGGGTGACATCTCTGTGAGAGCAAGCAAACCTCTGAGCCAGGTGTCGTCAGAGCCTCTGAGCGTGGAGTATCGGTAAGTGGGTAGTTTTGTGTGTTTTCTCATCTTTTCTCACGTGAAAAAGCGTGTTTTTTCTCTCTTTAATTTCTGAAATTTCAGAATCGGTACACAGTTTTCTTACAGCATCACCTTTTTGTATTCTCCATGGAGCTAGCCCTTCACTTTAATGACGACCTGTTGGACCATGAAGATAACCCTCAACCCGGTGGGGAGCCTATTGAGGCCGAGCAGGAGGAGGCTGAATGTGTAGAAAAATCTTACTTTGAGGAGCAAATGGCCAAACTCCGGGCCGACTTGTAGGCTGATATACAATAGTTTGCGGGATCAGGTGTCACTCCTATAGAGGGCTGTTCTTGGATCAGCCCTTACTCTAGGTATGGTTGCAGTTGTGCCTTCTTTCATGCCGAACGCTTTTGCGGGTGAGAGGAAGGAGAGGACACAAGATGTTGTAGACTTGTGGCTCAACCGGTGGAATGTGTACTTTGAGTTTCACCCTTTCCTAGACGCCCGGAAGTTTCAGATATGAGGGGTCTCGAAGGGGAAGGCTCTTACCCGGTGGAGAGAACTTAGAGATAAACCTACTCCTTGGGCAGATTTTGAGATGCAATTTTGCGACGAGTTCCTTCGGGCCGAGGATGTGTTTGATGTTGTGGCCAAGTTTGTAGACTCGAATATGCGCAACATGTTGTTTGACACGTATTTACCAAGGTTTAGGGAATTGCAGTCTCGAGCTGGGCACATGGATGCTACTACTTCATGCGGACTCTTTATTCGTCTGATACAACCCTCTCAGGGAATCATACAAGTCAACACTAATCTCGATGAAACTCAAAAGATACACCTCTTCAATCCAACTCAAAGCATTTGCAACTCGGTTCAAACTGTCCTTCTTGTATTGAATATCCATATCGAAGTCCTGGAGAAGCTCTGCCCACCATGCCTTTCTCCCTCTCAACTCAGGTCTATCACAAATGTACTTGATTGACTCATGGTCAGTCAAGACAACAAAACAGGTGCTCCAACATCTGGTATAAGAGCCTTGCTATCTGTCTTGAGGATTGTGTTGTGGTTGCCTTCTAGGTCGTGTTGTTGGTTGCCTATTCGTACCATCTGTCATGTGCACCGTGCACTGGGGTACACATTGACACACAGGCATGATCATCAGTGCAGCATTTGTTTAGAAGTAGAACCTTTTCTAGGATTATTTGTCATACGCCGTGACCCCATTGTGAGCCCTCGGTCCAAGGACAGTCAGGCACGAGGTACGTAGGTCAGTCTCTGAGCTTTAGAGGTCAGTAAGTTGTTAGTCCTCTTAACCCACTTGGAGAAAGCATTATTCAAGAGCATGTATGTGTCAACCTTAGGATTAGATGCATGTAAAGCATTGTAAGTGCATTCACATAGAAGGGGGGCCAGCAGCCCTAAGGCCAGCCCCAAGGCAACCCATACTTGGGCTAGGCCTTGCAAAAGCATCCAAGGGCTCTACCTGCAAGCAACCAGCATCTAATGGTCAGCCGGCTGGATGTGCAATACCCGACCAGCATTTAATGCTGGCCAACTGACCTTTAGCAGTCGTGAGGGTATTTTCTGCACAGCTGACTGGCATTTCTCAGTCGTGGGACTTCTTGCATCAGTTCAACAACAGTTCAGCAGTCCTGCTCATCTCCAGGCAACAAGGAAGATACTCTGCTATCTCAGCCGGCATAGGTGCAGTCCTACAGTCATTTGGATTTGCATCAGAGGCCAAGGAGAGTCTTCAGCAGAGCCTCGGGATAACTGGATACTCTGCCGACATTTGGGCCTCCTCGTCCTTGCGTTGGGCATTCATATCATTTGCACTCAGCATTGTACATCATTTCTCCAAAGAATAATATAAGCAAATACTCCTGCTTGTAGGGGGGCCCTTCAGTGGGTATTGGGACCCAATATTGTGTCGTCTTCTACATTCTACATTCTCTTCTCTCTCCCTACTCTCTAAAGTTGATGCTACAGCTTCTCACCACATAAAGGTATAAAGAAGGCCATGTGTGTTATCACCACGATCACCCTTAGTGCATGTAACATTGGTATCAGAGCATTAGGTTGGGAACCCAACTTGGCTACCTAAAAGACGTGAGAGCATCCGGTGGATGGTTATACTTTCCGGAAAAGAAACCTAGACCTCCACCATGTCGGGAGAAACATCACATCAAGAAGAAAGCCAATAGGAAGGAATGGAGACACAAAGCTTCCAATTAGAAAAAACGGTTCCGCCAAGCACAGAAGAGCTCCTGAAAACGATGATGGAGCAAATAAATTCTCTGAAGATGCAGCTTGCCGCCGAAAAGGAGAAGCCCCAAGAAGGCATCTCAAATTTGGCACAGGTCACGCTACATATTGAAGAGCAACAAAGAAAAGATGACGAAGCAAAAAGAAAAGCTAATAAAGAAAGAGAATTGAGATGTGCAGAGGAACAGAGGGATAGGGAAGCCACACACAAATTTGAGGAAGACCAACGCCGTAGAGAGAAGGTTGACCGAGAGTTCCAGCAAAGACTCGATTGGGAGGCTGTGCAAATCCAGAATCAGCAAACGATGGCACAAATTCTAGCGGCTCTCCCTCAACAGGCGTCACATTCCTCGTCCTCCACCGCTCCTAACACTACCGCCATACGAACCTCTCCAAATTTTAGCAAGTATGATGGTAAGTCTGATCATGCTGCAGTTACTCAATTTATTCATCAATTTGAAGCACATTTTCCATTAGCTAAAATCACAGATCCACAGGACAAAGTCCATGTGGCAGCACCCCAACTCACTTGGGAAGTTGGTGGCAGCATTCGTCACTTCACACAGACCCCCTCACAGGCCAAGTCCGTTTTCATTGGAACACCTTCGTGGCTGATCTCAAAGCCCGTTTTCTTCCACCACAATACATGACCAATCTTGAGGATGAGTTTTACAAACTCACTCAAGGTGGTTCCCTTTTTTTGACCTATTCAAACAAGGTCATTACATTGGCCCAGCAGTTGGGCATATCGGAAGAAGATAAGCTCAAGCAGTCTATTCGAGGTTTAGACACTTACCATTAGTTAGGTACCCAGTGCGGAATTTTGAGCCTCAGACATATGCACGGGCATTGACCCTCGCTCAGAATCAGGAGGTACAGTCTACCCCAAAGCCCCAACAGCAACCATCTACCCAATAGTCATCTGCCCAGGGTAAGGGGGCTCATAACAACAAAGACCGAAAGGACCAAAAGAAAAATTCTTCGGGTCAATCGGGCCATAAGAAAGATTCTATGCCCAAGAAGACTCCTGAGGAAAAAGCTAAGGAGGGCAAAACCTGAAGGTTATCTCCAGCCTGATGAACAGACACGGTATCGGACAGAGAGCCGTTGTTTCTTCTGTCACACTGTGGGACACGGGAAGAAAGATTGCCCAAAATTCCAAGCTGAAAAGTCTGCTAAGGCATCCACTTCCATAGTAGCAACCGTAGCATCATCATCCATACCTCCGTCATCAACCTCAAGTACCGTTCAGCTTTTACCCTCTTTGAATTCAATGCCACCACTGGTATTTGATGATAAGCATGAGGGTGAGGTTGAGGGCAAGACAAAGGCTCTCATCTGTGCCTATGGCACTTCAAAGGGATAGCAGTTCATTGTCCTCTTCGACATGGGTAGTTCTAAGGATGCCATCTCCCCGCAGTGGGCTACCAAGATGAGCTGTAACTTGGTCCCTTATCATTTGGATGTGGACGGGTTTACCCCTGGTCTACGTACACACATTACTCATAAAGCTTTGTAATTTGAGTTTCAAGTTCAGCGGGTCACATTCTAGTAGGATTTCATTGTCTCCCCTCTCTTAGGGTGTGACATGATCCTCGGGATCCAGTGGTTTAGACAGTATGCACCCATTCTTGATTGGAGGCAGGACACTTTCACCATCGTTGAAGGCTTTCTTGAGCCTCTCACGATTCACCGGGATCGGAGCATTCCTGGCATTCCACTCATTTCCCACATTCAGGCCCAAAGAACCATCAAAAAAGGAGCAGAGTGTGCGTTACTATACGTTCGCTCTTAGCCTCTCACGATTCGCGGGGATCGGAGCATTTCTGGCATTCCACTCATTTCCCACATTCAGGCCCAAAGAACCATCAAAAAAGGAGCAGAGTGTGCGCTACTATACGTTCGCTCTTAGCCTAATGCAGTTCAAGTAGCACCCATAGGGGAGCAACGGATGGTTGGTCTTTTGTCTCGATACAGCAACATCATGCTGCGGGACGACCTCCCGTCCACTTTCCCACCCAATAGACTTGAGGACCATCGCATAGAGTTGGTTCTTGGTTCAGAACCTCCCAGCAAGTTTCCCTATTGCTTTCTTAAGGCATTGGAGAGTGAGCTAGAAGAGCAGTTAGCTTAGTTACTCCGGTCCGGTTTTATCTGACCATCCTCCTCACCATTTGCTGCTCCCATTCTGTTTGTCCAGAAGAAAGGTAAGTCTGTACGATTATGTGTGGATTACAGGGGGACTCAATAAGTTAACAGTGAAGAATAGGTTCCTCATGCCCAGAATAGAGTACATCCTAGAACGACTCAATGGTGCAAAGATTTTTTCTAAGATAGATCTTAAGAGTGGCTACCATCAGGTTCGGATCTTCATGGCCGACATTCAAAAAACGGCCTTTAGGACCGAGCGTGGCCACTACGAATTTGTGGTGATGCCCTTTGGTCTCAGCAATGCACCAGTGACGTTCAACAAAATGATGTCTCGGGTTTTTCGGAATCTCATTGGCGAATGTGTCTTCATCTTCTTAGATGACGTTCTTATCTTCTCAGGGACTACAGAGCAGCATGAGCAAGATGTGGCATAGGTTTTGCAACTCTTGCAGGACAATGAGTTGTTTATCAATGCCAAGAAGAGTGAGTTTGGAGTCCAGGAGATCCATTACTTGGGTTACATCATCAGTTCTTCAGGTATTAGCCTCGACCTTGAAAAGGTACAGGCCATTCTCAGTTGGGATGTTCCCACTATAGCCTAGGAAATCCTCTCATTTGTGGGTCTTTGTCAAGCGTGTAGCACCCATATGGACAAGTTTTCTGACCTTGCAGCACCTCTTACTGACTTACTCAAGGACGTGAAGACTTGTCGTCAGAAAGTGCCCGTCAACGAGCAAGGCACTAGAGGCATTCCAGGCAATGAAGAAAGTTGCCTCTGAGTCTTCCAATTTTGGAGTTGGCATCATGGGATGATCCTTTCGAGGTGATTATCGATGCCAGTAATCTTGCCATTGGAGTTGTTTTACAGCAAGATGGTAGGCCAGTGGCTTATTACAGCCACAAGTTGAATAACACCGAGAAGAATTATTCGGTGTATGACAAAGAGCTCTTGGAGGTGATGATTGCTCTTAAGCATTGGAAGCACTACCTTTACGGGGGGGACTTCACAGTTAAGAGAGATCACCAGGCACTTAAATGGTTGCAAACCATGCCTAGTGTCCAATGGAGTGATAGGCAATCTAGATGGAGTCAATTGTTCCAACAATTTGGGGCATGATTGAATACGTCCCGGGCAAGAATAACCCTGTTGCCGATGCTCTTAGTCGCAAGGGCACTATTCAGACATTGCAGGAGTCCACTGTGTTTGAAATTCAAGGCAAAGACTTAGACAGTACGAAGGCATAGTATCTGGATTCGGAAGAGTTCGGGACTCAATATCATTTGGCCCTCAGTTCAGAACGAGGCCATTACAGTATACAGGATGGTTGGTTGTTTTTCAAGACCGTGTTTGTGTACTCAAAGAAAAGCGTCAAGTCCTTCTCCACGATGCCCATGATTTTCTTGTTGGGGGTCATAGGGGTATCAACAGTGCCTTGGAGAAGAGAGGTAATTCTATTGGCCTCAAATGCGACGGGATGTCTACCAACATGTCCAATCATGCCAGATATGTCAAAAAGTGAAAGTTCCTCATACCAAACAAGCAGGGTTGCTACAACCTTTGCCTTTTCCTGAGAGACCCTTTCACGACATCAGTATGGACTTTGTAGGCCCTCTTACCGCCTCAGCTAGATCTAGAAACACACAGTGTATGACCATTGTTGATAGATTTAGCAAGTTTTGCATGCTCATTCCATGCAAGCAAACAGCCACAGCCGAGGACATAGCTCGTTTGTTCATTCGATTTTGGTACCCCATTGGTGGTTTGCCACGGACTATCACATCAGATAGAGATCCAAAATTTACGTCTCAATTTTGGAGAGCATTGTTTGACAATTTTGGGACTAAGTTGCAGTTGTTTAGCGCATTCCATCCTCAAACAGATGGCCAAACAAAAATTTACAATCAATTGGCCTTCGACGTTCTCAAATCATACTGCCATGACTAGCAGGCGAAATGGGAACAATATCTTCCTTTGGTTCGGGCAATCGTAAATGATACTTACTCATTGAGTACGTACGCCGTATGAGGCAGCATTTGGTCACCGGTTCTCCTCTCTTTTGATGACGAGACAGGTGTCACCATCTCTTGAGGCCAATAAAACCACCGAGACATTCTCGGAAATCATGGAGTCAGTTAAGAAGTGCCTTGCCAAGACTCTGGAAGTATATATCCGGCAAGCCAACAAATCCAGGTGAGATGTCAACTTTAAGGAAGGGGATCGGGTATAGCTCTGCATCATCAACAAGCAGGTGGGCAAGCGTTGTCCCAAAATATCATTCCGAAGTTTCGGCCCATTTTTAGTCATTCAAAAGTTAAGTGATGTCTCCTTAAAGTTAAAGTTGCTGAAAAGTTGGACTATGCACAATGTCTTTCATGTTTCTTGGTTGAAGCCATATGTAAGTCCAGCATTGCAGGATATATCCGAAGAGCAACAACCAAGTCATAGAGCCATAGCAAATTCTCCTCCACAGATGGAAGCATGGATCCTGTCTAAGAATATGACAATTCTACATGAAGTTTAAAGACCGCGGAACCCATGAAGGAGTTTGGCTGGATGAAGAGTTCTTTTAGGAGTACCCCCAGTTGTTGGCAGACTACTTGGAAGCCCTGAACTTGCTGCCAAGTTAAGTAGCAGGGAATGTCACGTGCACCGTGCACTGGGGTACACAATGACACACTGGCATGATCATCAGTGCAGCATTTGTTTAGAAGTAGAACCTTTTCTAGGATTATTTTTCGTACGCCGTGACCCCATTGTGAGCCCTCAGTCTGCACGAGCTACGTAGGTCAATCTCTGAGCTTTAGAGGTCAGTCAATTGTTAGTCCTCTTAACCCACTTGGAGAAAGCATCATTCAGGAGCATGTATGTGTCAACCTTAGGATTAGATGCATGTAAAGCATTGTAAGTGCATTCACACAGAAGGGGCAGCCCCAAGGCAGCCCATACTTGGGCTAGGCCTTGCAAAAGCATCCAAGGGCTCTACCTCCAAGCGACTAGCATCTAATGGTCACCCGACAGGTATTGCTGCAGCAGCCGACCAGCATCTAATGGTCAGCCGACTGGATGTGCAGTACCCGACCAGCATTTAATGCTGGCCGACTGGCATTTAGTAGTCGTGAAGGTATTTTTGGCATTTCTCAGTGGTGAGACTTCTTGCATCAGCCGACAGCCTCGTAGGGGCAGCCGACTGCTGATTGAGGAGGTATAAAAGGCACGGCCTCATTCCCACAATCATTATTCAGGTATTCAGCAGTGAACAACAACAGCTCAGCAGTCCTGCTCATCTTCAGGCAACAAGGAAGATACTCTTCTATCTCAGCCAGCATAGGTGGAGTCCTACAGTCATTTGGATTTGCATCAGTGGCCAAGGAGAGTCTTCAGCAGAGCCTCGGGATAACTGGATACTCCGCCGACGTTTGGGCCTCCTCGTCCTTGCGTTCATATCGTTTGTACTCAGCATTGTACATCATTTCTCCAAAAAATAATATAAGCAAATACTCCTGCTTGCAGGGGGGCCCTTCAGTGGGCATTGGGACCCAAAACTGTGTCGTCTTCTACATTCTACATTCTCTTTTCTCTCTCTACTCTCTAAAGTTGATGCTACAGATTCTCACCACATAAAGGTATAAAGAAGGCCATGTTGTGTGTTATCACGATCAACCTCAGTGCATGTAACACCATCCGTACAAGTGCAGAGAAGGTCGCCACTTGCCTTAGCTGGTCGTCATTGCCATAGCCATGGCCTGCTGTTAGTAGCCTTTGTCATAGCGCAAGTGCCACCCAGCCACAAGCGAGCGTTGCAAGATAGTTGCAGGACAGTTAACGCTTAGCGCCGCCCAGCTACAAGCCTGCGTTGCAAGATAGCTGCAGGACAGTTAACGCTTAGCGCCGCCCAGCCTTGTCGCCGCCTTTGTGCAGCTAAGCTCAGACGCATGTGTGTAGCAAAGTCGCCAGCCAATTGTAGCGTTGACCAGCACTGCCATTTAACCTACAAACAAAATCCATTTGGGGTTTTTTCAAAAATTGAACTCTTCATAAAAAATTGGAAATCTTACAGCATCCAAAATTAGGAGGTTTTCAAAATTGAGTCCAAAATTGACAAATTGGATCATCAATGGTACCACTTTTTTGGGGCTTTTCGCACAATTGACTCTCGCCGGCTTTGGAACCGACATTTGACTAGTAAGCTATATCGCTACACTTGTCATTTTCACACATTTGCAAGTATATCGCAAGTATATCAGATCAGTGAGCTACTTGCAGCCATTAGGGTGCATTCAGTAGCATTGTACTTGTAGTGTATTGGTCAGGTGCATTTGATGTGGGACAAAAAGTCTTTTGCAGGTTATTATGGTGGCAATGATGTATTTGGAATGCTTACAACTGAGGATAAATTGGATGGAACAAATTACCCATTGTGGGGATAAATGATGAGGCACTTGCTGCTGGTTGCCAAGGGCCTATGGGGTATGATTTCTGATGATGAGGTGCGTCCTCCCTCGCGAGTTGTGCAACAGCGAGTAACTCCTGTAGGAGACCAGAGCACAACTACATTTGGATCCTTTGTCATAAAGGTATCCGCACCCCTTAATGCATATCAATGATGTTGGGATGCCACGGATGCACACGCACATGTGCTCGTTTCGCTCTCAGTGAAGAGGAGCATCATTCCTCATCCTTTCTTGTGTCACTGCTAAGTTGTCTTGGGATGCACTTGCCACACTTTATCAAGTGCACAATGAGGCATGAGTGGCATATTTGAAGAAGCAGTTGGATTTGTTGCATATTTGAAGAAGCAGTGGCTATAAGCTAGAAAGTAAATCAGCCGCCTCTTCCGGCAAAGATGCTAATGAGAGTGACAATGAGAAGCCCAAGAAGAAGGGCAAATGTAATCACTGGGCATTCCAAGTTCAGTGTAGCTATGATCCTTCTTTACATGATCCATGCTTATCGGTGGTAGATTCCCATGTATGGTACTTTGACAGCGGTGCTAGTAAGCACATTATGTCACAACGCCATTTATTTGCCTCATTGGGAGATGCACCCAAGGGGGGTATTGTTACATGTGCTAACAACTCCTCTTACGATGTCAAAGGAGTTGGGAAGATTGTGCTCATTTACACCAATGGTGGGACAATCACGCGCTCAAATGTATTTTATGTGCCAGGCATCAAGAAGAATCTCTTGTTAGTCTCCGCCATTGTTGGGTCCGGCCTTGTTGTCTGTTTTGTTGAGGACAGATGCACTGTACATGATTGCAATGATGGAGATATCATAGTTGCATCTGGCACTTTATGCCATGGTCTTTATAGGCTTGATGTATACGACATAGCTCCAAGTGATGCCCTTGCAGTTGCTACCACATCCAAGATGACAAATGTTGAACTATGGCATGCTCAATTGGTCACCTCAACCTTGGTAGTCTATTACGCCTTCAAAGGCATGACATGGTTTCAACTTTGCCACCACTTGATGCACCCACCAAGCATGTCTAATGAGGGTTGCATACTCGGGGAAAAATGTAGCGTACATCATTCCCTAAAGATGGTTCAGTGAGGGCTGCTTGAAAATTGCAGCTTATACATAGTGATGTATGTGGTCCGATGCGGACACCATCTATTGGAGGATGCCTCTACTTTGTCACATTCATTGATGACCTTTCTAGATTTAGCTGGGTCTATGCTATGAAGGCAAAACATTGGTGTTTATGTGCTTTAGGCACTTTCAGCACATGGTTGAAAATGTGTCAGGTTGCAAAGTGTAGACCCTTTGTACAGTTTGGGGGGGGGGGGGAGTACACGTCGAAAGTGTTAGTGCATATTTGTTGGAAAGGGGCATTCAACACTAGTGTACCGTGCCTTATACACCAAAACAAAATGGTGTATTGGAGAGGAAGAATAGGTCTCTCATGGAGATGGCATGATATATGGTTAAAGGACAAAGTTTGCTTCACAGGTTTTGGATGAAAGCTGCTATGTGTGCAACAACAAAAGCCTTAAAGACTCACTCCTTACAAAGCTTGGCATGATAGAAAGCCATCTGTGGCTCATATGCGTGCCTTTGGTTGCTTGGCTTATGCTCTAATGCTTGAGCAACATCGTACCAAGCTTGATGACAAGGCAGTGAAATGTATTTTTGTGGGCTATAGTGCAGAGAGTAAAGGGTACCATCTCTACCATCCTGCTTCTCAGCGGATTTTGGTGAGTAAAGATGTAGTTTTTGTGGAAAACTCAGTTCAGTCCATGCTTTCATGCAAAAACAGCAAGTTGTATGCTCCCAGGATCTCTTCGATACCATTCTTTCTTTGTACAGGAGCGTTTTGGTGCTCAACTGGGTGCTGAAATTCAGCCCCCAATAGCTGCAAATCAGCTTGCTTTGGCTGAGATTCAGCCCATTTTACAACTCATTTTTACAGCCATTTGCAAGGACGAGGAACCGGTTTCCTTTGAGGAAGCACAAGAAGATGATAAATGGATGCATGCCATGCAGGATGAGTACGACTCAATCCTCAAGAATGACACTTGGTATTTGGTTGATTTGCCTCATGGCAAAAAAGCCATTGGTACAAAGTGGGTTTACAAGCTCAAGCGTCAAGTAGATGGTAGCGTTGACTACTACAAGGCATTTGGAAAGGGTTACGCTCAGCAGAAGGGCATGGATTATGATGAGACCTTTGCTCCCACTTCTCATATGATGACCATTAGGTGTATCATTGCCATGGTTGCACATTATGGATGGAATGTGCATCAATTGGATACCAAAACCACCTTCTTGAATGGTGATTTGTATCAGGATACTTATGTATCTCAACCTCGTGGTTTCATTCAGAAGGGTCAAGAGAACAAAGTGTGCAAGTTACGCAAAGTTTTTTATGGCCTTAAGCAAGCTCCAAAGCATGGTACGAGAAGATACATCATACATGCATACTTGGTTGCACATGGGTTTTGCAGTAGTCCAACAGAGAACACTCTCTATGTCAAGAACACAAAAGAAGATTTGCTGGTCATCGTTTTATACATTGATGACATGCTACTCATAGGCCTCGATATTCGCGAAATTTCAGCCTTGAAGGTTGAATTATAGGCATCTTTTGACATGTCAGATATGGGCCCGTTGCAATACTATTTGGGCATTCAGTTCTTACAGCATGATGATAGGATTGTCATGATGCAATCCAAGTACAGAGACTGCTTAAAAGGTTTAATCCTGAGGATTGTCAGCTTGTGTCCACCAATTGAGATAGGTACAAGGCTTAGAATTCAGGATTCCGGAAAGCCTTTTGAACGGACTTTATATGAACAGGTTGTTGGATGCTTGATCTACTTATGCAATACATGGCCAGATATTTAGTTGTGTCACAGTCGAGTAGATTTATGCATTGCTCGATTACCAAGCATTAGCAGGCTGTCAAGCCGGTTTCCCGCTACTTACGGGCACCCAGTTCCTCAGTTGTATCTTTACTGACAGTCAGAGCGCATTGGCAGTTGTGAGGAACCCAATGTTTCATGCTCGCACTAAGCACATTGAAGTGCATTATCATTATGTCAAGGAGAGGCTCTCTGTCTGGAGAGATTAGCTTGGTCTATGTGTCTACACATGACAACATGGCAAATTTGTTCACAAAGGTTCTCCCTCACGAGAAGTTTGAAGTTTTGGGCTCGTTGCCTTTTGGCGATTGATTAGCCATATCTGTGCACATGTTCACATCATCACTCCTGGGGGGTTTGTAGACGTTTACAGGCAGTGATGTATGTGAGCACACTTAGTTGGACGGGGCACTTTTTCCCTCACTAGGAGGCTTTTCCCCCGGTGCATGTGTACATCCTCATATCCACTTATGAGGTGTACTTTATCTTTGTACTTGTACACATTTCCAACCATTCAATCAACATTGAGTTGTGTGCCTCTCTCTCTCTCTCTCTCTCTCTCTCTCTCTCTCTCTCTCTCTTCATGTGTGTGTACGTTGTTATTGCAAACCCGAACCCTAATTCATAGGTGCTCCAACAGTTACACCTCAGGAACTAGTAGAGGTTGAGGGCTTGTCCTTTGTTGCACATGAGCTAGAGCTTATACTAGATTTCAAGGAGAGGAAGCTTGAAATAAGTTGATCCTTGAGCATGAGATCAAGTGGAAAAATAGGGCGGTGGAGGACTCGACTTGGGAGACAGTTGCTATTTTAGAGCAGAGATTCCTTGATTTTGCCTCCTAGAGAGGAAAAGTCTTAGGAGGGGAAGTATGTTATGTACCTAACACTAATCCTCAGGATTAGGGCCTAATCTAGTAAGGGTTGGGGATCCCTAGGATTAGTGAAAGGCCACAGGCAGGTTACAGGTGGCTAGGGTTCATTATTAGTCATAATCCGTTGTTACTGGCTATTTATAGTTGGACTGTTATTTATAGCGACAGTGGTCATTATATGAGTGGCTTATGGATTATTGTGATTCGTTCAGTCATAGAGATGGCTGATGATCTGTGCTTGGACGAGACTCCTAGTATGGACATGGCGGTTCATAGGCGGTCTTACCAAAGGTCCCTTAGGACGGGCTCTGGTGGGGGATGCTAGGGCTGATTGGCTTGGCTTGTTGGGAGTGGAACCCTAGCCCCTTGCTCGGGGGAGGTTCTTGATGGAATCTTCGGTTGGGAGGTGAGTTTGGCTGGACCCTTCTATATGTACTAACCTTGTGTGCTTAGCTTGTGTATCAGGTGGTCCTATGGGGGCTCTACATATCATCATCCTTACTGAAGTTGGTTGAGCACGTATGATGGTGGTAGAGATGGTAGAGGAAGTGGGGCCACGTGCTAGTTTGTGAAGTCGCTTTGGTTGGTTTGTAATGTTGCTAGTGTGTGCTGAGTCTGGAGTTGCATGGCTTGTAATGTTGCTAGTGTTTGCTGATTCTGGAGTTGCATGGCTTCCCGATCTAGCTTGTGTTGATGCTCCAAAGCTGCCAGTTCTGTACAATGCTGGTCTTCTTCAACATTGCGTTTGGCTTCCTTGGCCTTCGGTTCCTCAACGAGTTCCTTGTGTCTTTGTCGCTCCATGAACGCGTTCAAATTCTATGTGATCTTGCTCTTTAGGCTTTTGTGCTTCTTTTGCATATTGTAGTTGTAGCCTTAGCGTACTGTTTTGCTCCATCAGCTCTGGAAGGAAATCTTTAGTGCTTTGTGGAAGTGTTTCTTCTCTGGTGGTCTTCTTGGACACGTTCGGCAGTGATGTCTTCTCTCTGGAGCTTCTTTCTTCTTCTCCTGACATGGTGGATGACTGGGTGGTTTTTCCCGACCTCAGTTTTACCATCCACGGAATGCTCTCACTGTAGGTAGCCAAGGTGCATCACAACTAGAAGTTGTGGTACCAATGTAGCATGCAACCGGTATGATTGTGTAATGCATAGAGATTAAAAGTTGACACAAGATTGGGTCCCAACTACCCACTCAAGGGCCTCCTCTTGCAAGAATGAGTATTTGCTTTTTTTACTTCGGAGAACTTTTTCACAATGCAGAAAACTTACTGAACTTACAAATGAGGATTGACTGTGGTATACCAAATGCAAGGGCAAGGTAGACCAAACGTCCACCAAACCATCAAGCGGTCTGTAGACAATTTAGAAGCCACGTCGGGAGCCAATGTGAGGGAATGCGGGACTGATGGCTGAATGCTGAAGATGACTTCTTTCTCCAATCTTGGACTGATGCACATGGAAGTGCTATGCCGAAAAGATGTATGCAGAGGTCCTAGCACTCAAGCACACATGTTGGCTGCTTTGTTTCACTGCTGAACTGTGAAAGAATGAGATGATTTATGCAAGGGACTGAAGGGCACCTTATATGGGTCCCCCTTCATCAAGTTGTTTTGATCTCATGCTGGTGGCCTGTAGGAATTTGTCCACAACTTGCTGAAAATGACATTTATTCAAGTGTTTTACACACGTGTGGCTGTGGGGTTTCATCTGTTGGCCAACCAGACTATGGGCTGGGCTATGAGCTGACCACCCACCATGCCAAAGTCCAAGTGCTGGCCACTTTTGTGGCTATTGATGGCCCTTGTGAGAGCCCACCTAAGGCTGGCCAAAGGCTAGCCTAAGCCTTTGTTACCTACATGCTTTTACCATGCATCTACCTTAGGATGACCTACATGCTTTGTTCTCCAAGTGGTTTAAGTGACACATACTGACACCTAAGGCTTGAGATGTGACCTATGTAGCTTGTGCTTGACATGTCAATGGACTAGGGCTCACAATGGTGTCACGGCATACAACAAATATTTCCCTAATAAGGTACTAATGATGTGTGAATGTAGCATTGATGATAAGCCAATGTGTCACATAGCACTTCAATGTGTGGGTGTATGTGACATTCCCTCCTGCATAGCTTGGTGGCAGTTGCATAGATTTCAAGTAGTCCGCCAAAATTACCCAATACTCTTGGAAAAACTCCTTGTTGAGCTAGACGGCTTCGTGAGTGCCTGGGTCCTTGAGCTTGGTGTAGATTTGTCTAACTCTGCAACGGGAACAATGCTTCCACTTGAGGAGAATTTGCTCAAGAAAACCGTCAAACAATAGTGAAGGTGTCCTACCTCCAATCAGGAATGGGCGCAAACTCTCTAAATGAGTTACACCCCAAGAGGTGAAACAAAGAAGTCTTGCTAGAATGTGGCCCTCTGAACTTGGAACTAAAACTGCTGAGCTCGTTGAGTAATATGTGGACAGAGACTAGGTGTAAACCCATCCACAAGTAAATGGTATGGTACGAGGGAACAACCCGTAATTGTTGAGAGAGAGCACCATCAGAGCTGCCCATGTCGAAGAGGACAATGAACTGTTGTCCCTTCATACTGATAACGGTTGACTGAGGACTGCCAAGCGCAAGGACGAGGTAGACGAAACATCGGCTTAAGAATCAAGGTGTCTATAGACAACTTGGATTTTGCATGTGCGAGAAGCCTTGTTGTATTGATCCATAGCCCTAACTCGGATTAAGAACATGATGCTGATTTAAACATGAATTAATACAGAGGAGAGAGAAGAAGAGCGAAAGTATGACTAATTTGTTAATTAGCTCCCAATTGCATGGTTGACACTGTAAAGAACACTCACAAACGCACTCCAAAACAACTTAGCGGATTTGAATGCTTGATGCTTTGTTTGAAAAGAAGTTTGCTTTTTATTTTTGTCCTTGCCTAAATCTTGCTTAAACTATCAATTTTCAATTAAAACCCGTCACGTTTTTCGTTGTGTCAGATTGTTTTTTTTCCCAGGTGGCCTTATGTCTTGCCGGTCCCGTCCGTCCGTCCGACCGGTCGCCCACATGTAAACCCTAATCAAAAAAATGTTGTTGCCTACATGTGAATCCTGATCAAAGAGTTGTGGCCTCTTTCTCTCTATCCCTTTCTCCTCACTCACTCTCCCTCTTCTGTCTCCAAGTACACACACACTGTCACCATTTGGCCACCCGAATGGTTCACTCTTGCTTTCACACTATGTACATATTGGATTGGTGTCCATGGCTTATGGAATGTGCCTTTGTGTACATGCCCGTGAAACTATGTATTGAATTTCTGTAATAGTAATACAATTTACTCAAGGGAGGGGTCGGCCGTTCCGGCTCATTGTGTGCCTCTTGTCAATTCAGCAATTTACTTCTTGTATTTGAGCAAGTGTCCTTCAAATCTTAGTGTATTTAAGTGTATTGATTAGCATTGTGTTCAACCAAGTTACATTGGTATCAGAGCATACGGTTCTCTTTCACCTCTATCGTGAGAGACGATCACCGTGAACACTAGCTATCTCTACACTTAGAACATTATGGACAGCCATACAATGAATGTTGGAGATGCTAATACAAGAGGCAGGGACAATGAAATGCATGCCTCCAATGCTTTACAAGATGAGCAAACTCATGTGGTGCACAATAGGGAACATGAATATGTGGGACAGCCGTCCCGTGGCAAAGAGAAGATGCAAGAAGAAGAGTCCATAGTCTTGAGGGCTGAACTTACTCGTATGCAGGCTCTTCTCCATGCACAACAAGAAGAATTGAATCTCTATCGCCGCGAGGATCCATTGGTACATGACCGTTTGAACGCCAAGAAAGCTGAATCTTATATGGATCATGCAATGGCAATGATTGCTCAAGAGTTGCACATGCAATCGAGGGATGCAACACGTGCATACTTGGCTCGTACCGAGGATGCCTATGCAGAAAAGGCAACCATCCCACATGTCTTGGAATCCCGTCAAGTGTCCGAACAAGAACTTATGTCTAAGAGGATGAATCTCCATGCGATGGGAGAGGAACAATCAGTGACTTCACGCCATGCAGGAATACCTCATGTAGCCCGTGAAGGATACAATGTTTATGGCAGTGGTCAAAATGTATGTCAAATGCTATTGCCGGTTGAAAATGTGCATGCACAACACATGCAACATGGGCTGCAATTTTCTGTTGGTGCAGGTATTCCGTGTATCTCTCATGCCACTCATGCCTTCGAGTGTGCTTGTGAGGGAGAAGTTATGGCTGAAAATGTATCAGTGCATGTTGAGGGGCCAACCATGCCTCATGCTTACAGGGCACATGTATCTATGCCTTATGTATCACCTTTTGGTCCAAAAATGATGCCAGTCACAGGAGCTGTCCCAATGGACAAACATGGGGGAAAACATGTTGAGATGCACACACATGCATCAAAGTCTCGTGACTTCAAAGCCGGAGACAAATCTGTGAAGTTTGACACGTATCATGGAGAATATGATGCATCAAAGGCACTTGCTTTTATTGCCCAGTTTGATATTGCTTTCAGTGATGAGGATTTCACTCAGAAATCCATGATCCGGCATGTAAGCATGTTAATGAAAGGCATTGCTGCCCATTGGTGGCTCACGGAGCTCCTCTCATCGAATCCTGTTAGATCATGGAAAGAGTTCAAGGAGAGGTTCTATGCTCAATTCTTGCCTCCCAATGCATTGAATGAGATAACAATGAACTGGGATTGGGTAAAGCAAAATGAGGGGAAATCGATAAATGCATATGTATAAAAGTTTTGGAAAGTGCTCTTGGAGGTGTCTTCATTTATGCATGTCACCGAGGCGGAAAGGAAGAGAAGGTTTCAATCGGGATTGCAACCCGTGTACAAAGCGGGATTACAAATGTATCCTGGTCATACCTTACACCAATTAATCGCAGCCGCCACCGCCACCGAGCAATTGGAACTCAAATTGAGTCGATCCAATAAGGCTAAACCCTCATTTCAAGGCAAAGAGAGGGCTGTCCAAAACCTGCAAAATGATGGACAGCCACCTAAAAGGGACCAAAACCAGGCCAAATCAGGTCCAAAAGCTGAAAATAAGTTTGCTAACAAGCGCCCTTATAAGTCGGCAAACTTTAGTCTTAGTGCTGAGAAGAAGGAGCAATATATGCGTGAAGGCAAATGCTTTACTTGTGGCAGCACTGAGCACATGGCAAGAGCATGCCCAAATAAGAAGAACAAAGCTGAAAATGCTAATGTACCGAAGCCTAATGTGCATATGATTCCAGATGTGCAGGGCAACACTTCACATGATAGCAAAGATAGGGTTGTATGTAAAGCTTGGGGACAGCTCAAAGATCAACCCGCTTTGTTCATGTTTGATGATTGTGCATCTGAGAATTTCATATCCACTCAGATGGCAGCTGCTCTGGGTATTGAAGTGGAGGACATGGGTCCTCAAATTGAAGCAAGGGCTCTACCTTTGTTGGTAGAGAAGTGCAGGTCATGTCTATTTTTGGCAAGTTGCGCATACACATTCAAGGCTATGTGGATCATGAGGATTTTCTTGTGGCGCCTTTGAATGGCTGTGATGTATTGCTTGGAAAGCCTTGGCATACACGTATTGATCCGTGCAAGGCTTACAAGACTAACAGGATCACCTTCATGCATAAAGGCCGAGAACATGTAATTGATGCTGGTGAAGAGGGTGATACCATTCCCCTTGTATCTCATGTACAAATTAAGAAAGAAATGAAAAAGAGTGTTTTTGCGTACTTGATTTTTGTACGAGATCATGTTGAGAAAAATAATGTACATGTAAACACTCTTAGTAATGATAGGTTGAAATTTTTGCAAGAGCACAATGATTGTTTTGCTGATGAGTTACCAAATGAGTTACCACCTGTACGACCGGAAGATCATCGCATTGATCTTGTGCCGGGTAGCTCACCGCCTAATAGGCCAGCCTATCGTATAAGTGCATCCCAAAAAGAGAAGATCATGAAGCAAGTAAATGAGCTTCTTGAGAAGGGTTTGGTTCTCAGCCAAGCTCTTCCCCATATTGTTCACCCGTCCTCTTAGTTCAAAAGAAGGATGGATCCTTTCGTATGTGTGTGGATTATAGAGCTTTGAATAAGCTTACCATCAAGAATAGGTTTTCGATTCCACGCATAGACGACATCCTTGACAAGTTGGATGGATCGGCATGCTTTAGCCGAATTGATCTCAAGAGTGGATATCATCAAGTGCGTGTAGTGCCTGAGGATGTACACAAAACTGCTTTCAGGACAGCATTTGGGCTTTATGAGTATCTTGTTATGCCTTTTGGTCTTACAAATGCCCCGACTACATTCAATAGAACGATGGATCGCATATTCCGTGGGTACAAGAAATTTACAGGTGTCTTCTTTGATGACATCCTAGTCTTCTCGAAGACCGAAGAAGAACATAAAGCTCATTTGGCTATTGTTTTTGAAGAGCTCCATAAGCATAAACTCTTCATAAATGCAAAGAAGAGTGAGTTCTTCTTGTAAGAGATACATTATCTTGGGCATATTGTGTCCAAAGATGGAGTGCGGATGGATCCTACAAAGATTGATGCAATTCGGAATTGGCCCGAATTGAGTTCTGTGCATGAGATCCGTAGTTTTCTTGGATTATGCTCTTACTTCGTAGGTTCATTCGGCACTTTGCATGGATTGCTTCTCCTTTGCATGATTTCACAAAGAAGAAGGCCGTGTTCAAATGGACTAATGTAGAGAAAGATGCATTCCTCAAATTGAAAGATGCAACTACTCATGGTCCAGTGTTGATCGTTCCGGATTTGCGAAAGCCTTTTTGTGTGGAATGTGATGCATCTGGAAATTACATAGGCGCTGTCCTCAATCAAGAGGGACATGCCGTGGCTTATGAGAGTCGTAGGTTGCATGATGCGGAGCTATCTCTTGGCATATATGAGAAAGGGCTCTTGGCTGTAATTCATGCACTTACTATATGGAAACATTACCTTCTTGGGGCTGATTTCAATGTGAAGACAGATCACCAGAGTTTGAGGTATTTTCTTACTCAAACTAAGTTGTCAGAGAAGCATATGAGGATGGCCAATTTCCTCTCTATGTTTCATTTTCAGATCTTGCACACCCCGGGAAAGAAGAATGTAGTGGCCGATGGCATTGTCACGAAAGCCGTATGTAGCAGCTATCTCGGTTGCCTCTCATGGGGACTTGTCTACCATGCGTGATTTATATCATACGGATGCTGATTTTGCCACTATTTGGGCTGATTTGATGGCTAGTCCTGCACATGCCTCATATGTGATCAAAGAGGGTTATCTCATGAAAGATAATTGCCTATGTGTGGTGTCTGACATGAGGCAAAAGGTTTTGGATGAGTGCCATGCTCCTCCATATGCTGGTCATAGAGGCATAATGCCTACTACGCACATGATTGAGCGGTATTTCTTTTGGCCAGGTATGCGGAAGGACATAGAGGCACATGTACGTGCATGTATCACCTGTCAAAAGGTCAAATTTGATAGACAAAAGGCACCAGGTTTGCTTCAGCCATTGCCTATTCCCATGCAACCATGGGAAAGTATTACAATGGATTTCATTATGGACTTGCCACGTACCCAACAGGGTAATGATGCAATTTGGACAATTGTGGTGGACAGGTTTAGCAAGCAAGCTCATTTCTTGCCGGTCAAAAAGACCATCAAAGCTGAGCATATGGTTAAAATATATCTTGCACAAGTGTTCAAACATCATGGAATGCCGAAGTCCATTGTGGGGGATAGAGATCCCAGGACTACAAGTCTCTTTTGGCGGGCCTTATTTGATAATATGGGCACCAAATTGGACTTCTCATCAGCTTATCACCCTCAAACGGATGGGCAAAGTGAGGCTGCAAATTCAGCCGTGCTGGATCTCTTGAAATGTTATGTGGCGGATCAGAAGTCTTCTTGGGAGAAGTACTTACCGCTTGTGGAATTTGCATACAACAACACTGTGCATGCATCTACGGGAAAGGCCCCGTTTGAGATTGTTTATGGTAAGGTGGTTTTGCCACCCATCCTTCGCACAAAGGATGAGATATTTGCAGCTGATGAGTATGTAAGAGACTTGGATATTGCTTTTGCTCAGGTGCGGACAGCCATTGCAAGGTCACAAGACAAGCATAAAAAGGCTGTCGATAAGCATAGAAGGCAATTGGATGTCAAAGAGAATGATTGGGTATTGCTGAAATTTGAGAAAGCAAGACTTGCAAAGAGGCCTGGCAAAGAGGGTGCATATCCTAAGCTTGCAACAACCAGGTACTATGGGCCTTTTCGAGTGATCGAGAAGATCAATGAAGTGGCTTTCAGATTGGCATTACCTAGTCATTGGCACATACACAATGCTTTTCATGTGAGTCTCCTTCGCAAGTATGTGGGGCCGGAGCCCAGTGAAATGGTCATTGAGGATCCACCACAAGTGGATGAGCTTGAGGAGATCTTGCAGCCAGAGCAGATTGTGTATCACAAGGAACGCAAACTTGCTGCAGGCAAAGTTGTGAGGCGTTACCTTGTGAAGTTTAAGAACTATCTTTCCATTGATGCTAAATGGGTAGATGAAGAGTTCTTCAAAGATTGCCCGCATGTGCTTCAGACATATTTGGATGCATTTCAGTTGCGGACAACTGTTTAGAAGCAGGGGAGAATGTCACCATTTGGCCACCCGAATGGTTCACTCTTGCTTTCACACTATGTACATATTGGATTGGTGTCCATGGCTTATGGAATGTTCCTTCGTGTACATGCCCGTGAAACTATGTATTGAATTTCTGCAATAGTAATACAATTTACTCAAGGGAGGAGTCGGCCGTTCCGGCTCATTGTGTGCCTCTTGTCAATTCAGCAATTTACTTCTTGTATTTGAGCAAGTGTCCTTCAAATCTTAGTGTATTTAAGTGTATTGATTAGCATTGTGTTCAACCAAGTTACACACACACACACACACACATATAATTTTTTTTTTCGTGAAATGGTGTTTTATATTATATGTAAAAATGTACATCAGCCACATGGCTCACACAGAACCTATGCCCCCCCCCCCAAAAAAAAACCCCACAAAAGATCCTCTAAAGGATCATGACCATGCAAACCTGTACACTAATAAGAACGCCTCCTAGCCAAATAAGCATCCCAGATAAAAGCATCAAAGATGAGCCAGCCGAGCCGTCGTAGACCATAACAAAATAACATCTGCATCCCGTAGCTGAGCTGAGAGAAGAGAAGAAAACTGCCAAAGCAGCAAACCGCGGATACATAGAATGTGCCCATGTATTCCAGACAAGGAATCAAAGATGAACCCATTCCGTGTAGTCCAAATATGCCAAAGTCCTGTCCATCTAAGGAAATGGAATATATCACAAGGTGACTGTCCGAAGTAATGACTTGAGAACAAATCCCAAATATCCACTGATGAGCCGAAACAGTAGACCTCTCTACTGCCTCCCAAACGTGAGAGACAAAAGACCAAATCTGACGGGCCACTGGACAACTCATGAACAGATGCATAACTGTTTCAGTGCATGTCGTGCAGAAGAAGCAAGAGGCTAATGTAATTTTACGATGGCTGAGCTGATCCCGTGTAGGTAACCCTCCCACCAACATCCTCCAAATGAAAACCTTACCTTGGTAAGGGAGTTTAGGCTGCCAACCACGCATAAGAGTTTTCTGCCACCACCATGATTTAGACTTGTGCAATCCCCACACCTTATTGGCCTTGGGTGAAACCCAATCTTTCTCTGATACGAGCTTATGATAGACCTGGTTAGCTGAAAGTGATATCAAGTCACCAGATTTACATAGTGCCCAATCAAGCCAAGACTGATCTGCAGATGGCCGAGGCAATCGAGTAAAAGGCTCAACTGCATGCATGATGTCAACCCACAGTGGCTGAAATGTTCAAGAAACCCTAAAGTGCTGTCGTATACGATGAATCGAATATGACCTGTCATCACAACCAGGTATCAGAGCATCTCGGATTCTAACCAAGCCTAACCTGACCATGCGGTTGAGTCGTATGCGTGAAGCATCTCTGTCTGGCCAAACAATGACACGCGACTCCACAAATGTTTCGAACTGCAAAGAGTTCAAAAGTTGTCTTTCATGACCAGGATCCCATTGAGCCAATAGTAGAACTTCATGCCAAGAAAGGAGAATATGCGATAAAATGTGAGATGAGCGAATACGGATAGGATGAGCCGCATTCACAATGTCCCACCATGAAGCCTGCACACGTGTACGTCCATGTGACAATCCCTCGAGCTCAATCAAGTCACGAGCCATGAATACCCAAGGCTGCTCCTGCAAACACATATCCTGAAAAAGCGCCCACCTACACGCCACCATATGCAAGCGGACATCCAGTAAAGCAGCCCCACCCATTCTTTTGGGCGTCGTAATGTGATTCCAAGCTATCCATGTTTAACCCATTATATTTCCTTGCCTCTTCCACAGCATAAACCGAATGGGAGCAACCAAACGGAGAAGAGATTTGTGCGTCCAAGGTAGCAAAGGTAAAAAATAGGAAATCATGCTAAGCATAATAACCTAAGCTACCTTAACCCTCACGTGCATATGCCACCCTTGAGCTTTCCAATACACAAAATTTATCCGAGATCCGAGCAGAAATCCAAGCAAGAAGCGCTCGGGGGTCCACATCCACACCCACCGGATACCCAAGATGACGAACAATGTCTTCTGTATGTACCACACGGCCTTGCCACCCTAATGCCTCAAGATCAAATTCCGTGCATACAATGAGGGCTGATTTTGTTGAATTTATTTTCAACCTAGAAGCCAATGCAAAATTATTCCAAGCTTCCATTGCTCGATCTATATTGGCCTTTTCGGCCATGAGAAACATAAAAGTGTCATCCGCAAGGGCTTGAGCAACCAACTGCTGGCCATGAGGGAGATGCAAACCAACCACTTCACCATGCGATGCCATAGCATCTAGGCGAGATAACATAGGATGAGTGGCAATGGCAAAGAAAAGAGGGCTAAGAGGATAGCCTTGCCGGAGAGAACGGGTGAGAGAAATACCATCCGAAAGTCCTCCATTGAGCATCATCCGCATGATAGAGCCAGAGCCAAGTAAATGCACCAAATTAGCCATTTTGGGACCAAAGCCCATGGCTGTCATTAACTGAGAAAGGAAAGACCAGCTGACATGATCAAAAGCTTTTTCAAGATCCAGCTGCACCATCACAATCTCTTGCTTCTTTGCCTTGGCATAATCCACTCGAATTTGAACATTAAGAATATTATGCAAAATATCTTGTCATGCACAAATCCATATTGATATGGATGAATAAGAGTAGGAAGCACCTTCTGCAAGCGATTGGCAAAAATCTTTGTAAAGATTTTATACATAATACCCATAAGTGAGATCGGGCGTCATTGAGCCAAAGAAGTAGGCGAAGGGACTTTGGGCAACAAACGAAGTATGCCCAACTTTCAATCGGCAGGCATATATCCCTCATCCTAAACCCTTTAACAAATAAGCGTCAAAGGCTTTGCAAGCTAATCAGCATATTTTCGGAAAAACTCATTTGTCAGACCATCCCAACTAGGGCTCTTTCCCATGGGAAGTTTGGAGAGAACAGCTTCCACTTCCCCTTGAGTAACAGGAGCATCAAGCTGAACCGCCACATCAGGGTCAACTTGATATCGTACTACAGCAAATAATGACTCCCTTGTAGCCATGACAGCCGGCGAGACATCCTCAGCACTTCTCACTCTCTCTCTACTCTCTCTCTACCTGCGTTTTTGCATCAGATGGTGTGTTTTTGCATCAGAAGGTTTCCAAGAGTGTTTAGGGCTGAAAGAAGACTCCCCAGAGCTTCCGCGTGTTACATTGGTATCAGAGCATCAGGCTCAGCCAGGCTAAACGCTGATTTAGTCCTGTATGATGGTGTACAGGTCCAAGGTACAGGAAAGTACACGGATTCGAAGCCCAAGGCGGGAACACAGATCGGGAAGAACTCCCAGGAGGATTGTTGGTGGTGTTCCACAGTGCCAGATGGGGATGGCAGTTCCGTGAGCCAGATAGGTTCTCAGGTGACGGTCCCAAGGGAGGTTGATCCTCCAAGGGTGATGTGAGAGTGCCAGACTCAGTTCCAGGAATGAAGACCAAGACGGTGTTCAGAGTCAGGGCAGGAATGGATCGTGGACTAGAGGAAGACCAGATGCATAGATCTTCATCAGAGACAGAGTGGTTTGGAGAACAGGCTGGGTTTTCAGATAAAAAGGTTTGCCAGGAATGGATGATGACAGAGAGGCAAGCAAATCTTCATAAAACCTGATGCAATGCTGAATAACCTCAGAAGGTTGAGTAACAAGGTTGCCTTGGGCATCGATCAGCCTAACAATATTCTCACGCATATGTTTTTAATGCAACTTATCATAGAAGCGATGAGATTGACAGTTAGCATCCCGCAAAGCATCAAGACGTGCAAGTAGTTTAAAGCGAACATATTGTGCATCCTGCACCCTAGATAGCTCCTTTTTCAGCCATTCTATGGCATCCACAACTTCAGCATCCATAGAGTCAGTAAACATGAACGCATGCAAGCCCTTTAAAAGCGACTCAAGAAGAGCCACATGCAGTTTTTGTATAGAGGCATTAGCAAGACCATAATGCCGCGCTAATTTCCGAGAGTGTTGGTAAGGAACACTGGCCAAGCATGATAATAAGCCATGGACACTCTTGTGGAGAAATGTCGTATCAACTGTATGCATCCACAGGATGATAGACCATTTCAACCACAAGCGGCCAATGATCCGACAAAACCTGTTTTGCTGATCAACCATCATAGTAAGAACCTCTGGCAAAAAGAGATCTTGATGTAAAATATACATCCTATCCAATCTAGCATAAGTGCCCCGAAACTGTTGTGAGACATAAGTGTAACCCCTTTCATCTGGATGCAACCAAGACCACATGTCTTGTTTTAGCGACCTTGTTTTGCAAAAGCTTCCCACGCCATTCTCTCCGGGCCATCCATTACAGAATGAGGCGATGTGGCTTGCTCCCTGGAGACACACATATTAAAGTCTCCCATCACAAAGCCAGGATGAGAGATTGAAAGAGCACACAAGTCATTCCACAGCAAACGGCGTGCACGAGCATTATTTGGAGCATACACCCCTAACAACCATAAAGGCGTATCATCCCAAACAATCTGTATCACTAGAAATCTTCCATGAACATCTTGAATCACAAGAGAAGGCTGAAATTGCGAATGAACAGCAAACATAACACCTAACTGTGAAGCAGAATGTCCGCTATGGAAAACATGAAACCCCTTATATACATAGGCTTTGCAAGCCAACTTATGCTGCTTATGTTCAACTGCACACAAAACATTCCAACCATGACAAAAAGTTGTACGCCAAAGCCTGAACTGCTTTTGGCATGACGAAATACCCTTTACATTCCATTGTACAATTTTCAAAAGCCTTCCCAAAAAAGAATTAACAAGGCCGTGTACTAGGCCCAGGACAATTTGCCAAATCACGAACCTTTGGAAGCATTGCATTTTTAGACATGGTATTTGTGATCTCAAACTGCCCTTGGAGTTCTCGAGCACGTGTCGAAGGGTAATGACCATCCCATGGCGAGATGACCTCACCCTTCGAACCAAACACAAGAGGCAATTGTTGTTGTGCTTCTTTTGTTAGGCGACTTCTAATAGGATAGCGTTCTACTCTATCCACCCCAAGAGCCCCTGTACCCTGAGAAAGTTGGCCTCCTCGCCTCTCAATCTTGGTTTGTTGGCTGGGCACCTGAACCCAAAGGGCAACGTGCATATGTATGTAAGGGCCCCTCATGAGTACGCAAAGGCCCCCGCCAAACAGCATCTGAGAAATCCCCCCGCGGGGCAACAAATCGTGTCTTTTTACCACGTACTTCCACCCATGGCTTCTCAACCTCATTCTGAACATCCACATGTACATCCATGTGCTGGGCATCATGTAAAGGAGCATCATGCTCATCTTCCACGGGCAACTGCCCATCAACGATATCCTTGGTAGCAACAACTTGTTCTTTCTTAGGATATTCGGAGACAAAGTGGCCCATCTCACCACATTTGAAACAGTGGCCTACAAATGCATCCCACCTCAATTCATACATTAAAGGTTGCAACCCAGTCATATTGACACGCAAATGTGTCGGCCTAGGTCTCCCAGTATCCCACAACATGCATAGATGATTTCTGTTTCTAGATGTCATTCGAGGCACCACCAAGACATCAATGATACCTTGCATGAGACCAGGTAAAACACGCCAAAACATTGGTGGGAATTGTTTCACTTCAACCCAAACTGGGCAAGCTTGGTGCAACATATCTTGGTACTCTGCCGTAGGCTTCCACGGAACCACATGAACCAACTGCCCATCCAAAAAGAGTGGCACCTGCTCCAAGACTGCCCTACGAGCTTCCGAAGTGCGAAAAAGTATTTCATAAAAGCCTCTCGGACCATCATAAATCTCCTCAAGTGCCTCAAGCGACACCAAGCGGCCCAACTATGCTCTAAGACGAGGCAACAATGGAATACGCCTAGTAAAGAAGAAGATAGCAGCACGATCATGAAAATTTGCTAGCTGTTGTAGCAACAAAGGAGTTTCCATGCATACATCAGCCACACCACCATTATCTACTGCAGCCATTTGCACGCTATTTGCCTTCACATATTCTTGCAGAAGCTCACCAGTGATCTGCAACAAACGTGCAAACTCCGGAGAAGGTACCTGAGAACTTTCCTCTGCATTCTCTCCAACATTCACCGGAGTGTAGCTTGCATCAACATCAAGCCTTTGACGTTTTTGTTGCTTCGAGGCATCTGAAGCATAACCCACATCCTTCTCGATCATCTCCTCAATAAGATCCATGTTAAGGCTATTGGCATCCATGCCACCAACAGCAACAGCAGCAGCCGGGTCATCCAAATCCATGTACAAAAGCAAAGAAAACCCGTTCTCTCAAACCCTAATTCAGCACGTGAAAAACCTAATTCAGTACCACACACTGCACACGATCTTTCTCTCTGATGGAAAGTTGTTTTTTGGTATTTAGGACACCCTCTCTCTCTCTCTCTCTCTCTCTCTCTCTCTCTCTCTCTCTCTCACTGACTCTCTCTCTGTCACACACACACACACACACACTCTGAGAAGGTGATGTACAGAGAGGAGAAACAAAAGGCGAAAATCGACTGGTTACAATAAGCAAACACAAAGCACAGGAAGCAAACGAACGGGTTGCAAGAAATAAGATGGAAGATGTAGAGAGCAGGTCGCAAGTCGTAGATGAGGAGGCAATCAAGTCGTACGTTGAACAGGGGCACTGATCATAGAGATGCAGGCCGAGCAGAATCACAAGCGAACAAGCGAGCAAAGTCACACATGAGTAGGGTCGCAGGAGGCGAGCAGAGTCGCAGAGTTGTAGGTGAGCAGATCGTAAAGTCACAGGCAAGCAGGTCGTAGGGTCGTAGGCGAGCTCGCTGTCTCACAATCTCTTGTCTACTCTCTCTCTCTCTCTCTCAGTCTTTGTCTCTCTCTCTTTTACATCACACACACACATACTTCCTTCTCCGCTTGCGGTCGCCCTACACACACACTCCTCTCTTGCGGCTTCTCCTCCTCCTGCTGCTGCTGCTACTACTGCTGTTGCCGTCGTCACCACACACACGCACACTCTCTCCTCTCTTCCTCCCTCTTCCTCCTCCCACTGCTCCTCTATCTCCTCTCGCAGTAGTTACCCTTCTCCTCCCACACACGTGTCACCATTTGGTCCATCTCCATTTCTGGAGCCACTTCTATGGGATTGTCACTCCATAGAGCGGCCCAATTTGTACCATGTTCACATGTGGCCAGGCTAGTGCCCCATGTGAAAGGGTCAGTCATCTTGTGTCACATGGACAGGAACCAGTTTTTGTGCCACCCGTGTGTGACTAGTATTGTGCCATATGGATGGGAGCCTGTTTGTTGCCACCCGTGTATGTCCAGGATTGCGTCTTATCCATGGGATTGTCACTGCATGGTAGGACTGATATTTGTGCCGACCTTGTCCATGGGATTGTCACTCCATAGGAAGACCCGTGCCAAGATGTATGTTTTGCCTATGGGACTGTGACTCCATAGGAAAACCAGGACTTCACATTTCTGTCGCGTCAATTTTATGCCCGACAAGAAATCCTTGTATAAGATTCATAAAAGGGAGATTTGGTCCATTACATGTGCACATGCATTTATGTTTGCATGCATAAACTTATTTTCGCATGACTTGTTTTCGTGTGTTTGCTTGCTATGACTTGCCAGTGCACTGGACGGGGACGCCCCTAGTGGGTGTGCCATCTGTTGTGACGAGGAGTTGTGGTGTGTGAACATGTGGTAAGTATTGCTCTTTTTGGCCTTTTCAAACGTAAAATCCATGAAGTAATGTAAACCTTAATGTTTATAAGGTTGGATGTTCACACACATTTAAAATATTGATCGGACCCTTTCTAGTGTGGGTGCCAAGAATTAACCTTTGAGTAAGGTTTAATAATATTTAAAGCATGTATTGCATGGGAAGCTTGTCCCCTACACACGTGGGTGGTTGATGGTAGGAGGTGGCGATTGTATTGGAGGAGAGGCGACTGGATTCACCAACCAGTTGGTTGTCCCTTGTACTCGCCTGGGTGCAGCCCTTGTACCCGCCTCCAACCCTCCGCCTGCAGCTGTTGTGTTGTACTCAACTTACAGCTGAATTGAACCCACCTGCAAGCATCGTACTTATTGCAGCACCTGTATCCTCTTGCAAGTACTGTGCTTGCCTACAGCACCTGTGACGTGTGTTGTTGCTACCTTGTACACGCCGCCATTCAGCTTCTTGGTTGCTGTTGCTTGATCCCGCCTACTGCATCTGTAGCTACTACCCTTGAACTTGCCGGCTACTGCCTGTTGTTGGCCACTACATCAACACCGCTTGGTTGCTGCATCAAAACACGCCTGTGGCTGTTTTTGTATCTATCATTGGATTGCTTCTATCATTGGATTGCTTCTACTGTATCTGATGACTGCCACATTTGTATCGATTGGTTGCCCTGTTTGGACCCGCTGTTTGCACCCATTAGGAGTACAATAAAAAGAGATGATCTTCTCTCCTGAGATTTCAATTAAAATCTTTGCCAAGCAAGCATCACTCCTAGTTGCCTTCACCATGAAAGGTTGCCGGGATAGTGATTTTTCCCATGATTGCCCTGATCGCACCCTCACTTTTAGAGGAGCCAGTGAAGGTCATGTGGGTATGAGAAAAACTGGGAGCAAAGCTGACTTGGGAGCACCAGGTATTACTCCCTTCGCGGAGCTTCACCTTGCCAGGCGTTAGTACGGGCGTGCCTGTTGGTGCACGGTCCTGGAAGACCAGTGAGGATAGGTGTTCACCCAGTGAAGGTGGGAGATTGCCTGTGACTTGGTCTACTCTGACAACCGATCCTTCATCGACAAAATCTTATTATATTTCAGTTGTACTCCATATTATGGAGAAATCTGGCCATGAGACTCACTTGTACATATAAATACTCCAAGAAATATAAACTGTATTGAGGGGGGGGGGGGCGGGGGCCTTTCCAGCCCCAGTGATGGTGTCAACTGTTCTTGGTCATTTTCAGTTTTAATGTTGCTAATAATGTCCATTGTTGGTATTAGTTAAGTGATCTAAAAATGTGTATTTTGTCTTCCGATTTATTGGTCTCTTGTAGGGAGCGGTTACGTTGGTATCAGAGCGCAGTCATCTCTCTTTCTCAAGAGGAGATACAATGTTTTGAGATCGGAAGCATACACGGACACTTGACTCAATGGACAACCAAGGCAACCCTTTGGAAGTGCCAAATTCAAGAGGTCAATCAAGTGCCTCTAGCGATTCCGATGCATTGCATGGAAGGCACAAGCCTCTTGAGAGAGTATGACAGTGCTTTGATGGGACAACCATCCCGTGGAAAAGAGCCTATGCATGAGGATAAGCCCAATACATTGAGGGCTGATTTGGAGCACATGAAGAAGCTTTTGCAGGCAAAGGAGCAAGAGCTTAAATTTTTGCATGAAGATCCCCTTGTACAGTGTCATTGAAGCATGGAAAGCTGATGCTATGGTGGATATGACCTCTGAGTCCATGAATGGCTCGTGAAGTGGGCAAGAAGCCAAGGGAGTTGGAACTCTCCTACAAGGAAGGAGAGGATGGAGAGTTAGTATTCAAGAATTCACCTCGTTTGAAGCAAGGAGACCCAACAAGTCAACGGTTGAGGTCTTTTATACACAAGGAAGAGGTATCAGTCACTTCTCACCATGCATCTACGTTTCATGGGACATGAGGCAACAAGTATGTGCATGTTGGAGCTAGTGGGCGACATGATGGCCTTGTGGATTAAAAAGATGTATATCATGGAGAGAGTGGTCGGCATGCAAGCCAAAAGAGTTTGTCCATTGAGTTGTCTCGTGGTGAGGCATTGCATCATTTCGGGAGGTCACATGCATCTGGGTCATAGATTCATAATGCACGTGCCACCGTGCCTCTTGAAACATCTTTGGTTTCCCATGAAGCCCATGTAGAGAGGGCTGTATCGTTGGATAAGGGGAAGAGAAAGAGAGAAGAATATGTATCACATCCCAAAAAGCTCAAGGAGCTCAAGGAGTTCAAGGCAGGGGACAAGTCCATGAAATTTAATGCCTTTCATGGAGAGTATGATGCCTCTAAGGTGCTTGCTTTTGTGGCACAGTTTGACATTGCTTTTAGTGATGAGGATTTCACTGAGAAGTCTAAAATTCATCATGCAAGCATGTTCTTGAAGGGGATAGCTGCCCATTGGTGGATCACTGAAAAGACCACCAAAGATCCATTTGCACTTGGAAAGAGTTCAAGGATAGATTTTATGCACAATTTTTGCCTCCTAATGCGGAGCAAAAACTCTCACTCAAAAATGGAACAGACTAGAGCAAAAAGACAATGAAAGTGTGCATTAGTATGTCAGTAAGTTTCGGAAAGTGTTGCTTGAGGTAACTCCCTTTATGCAACTCTTCGAAGATGAAAGGAAGAGGAAGTTTCGCTCCGGATTGCAACCAGCTTATCATTCAGGTATCGAATTGTACCCGAAACACACTCGTCAGCATCTCATAGCATCTGCTCTTGCTACGGAGCAATTGGTGCTTAAAATTAAGCAGGATTAGGAAGGTTCTAAAAGGGCAAAGAGAGGGCTGTCCCAAACCTGCTGCAAAAAGGTGGAAAGCCACCTAAAAAGAGCTTTCGGGAAGCCCAAAAGGCAGGTTAAGCTGAAAATACCCCATCCAAGGACATTGGACCAAAGAAGAACAAGTTTGGCTTGACCCCTGAGCAAAGGGAGCAATATGCCAAAGAGGGGAAATGCTTTTCTTGTGGTAGCAAAGAGCACATGTTTAGCCAATACCCTACCCGCAAGCAAAAGCATGAAGACAAGCCACCAAAGGCAAATGTGCATGCCATACCCGATGTGCAGGGTACCACTGAGCATGGTGGTAAAGAGAGAGTGGTATGCAAAGCTTGGGGACAAATCAAGGATCAGCCCGCCTTATTTATATTTGATGATTGTGCAAGCTTTTGTCGGCAAAGAGATGCAGGTCCCTCGTATTGAAAAGTTGCACATTCATATATAGGGTTATTTGGATCACGATCATTTCTTGATTGCCCCACTCAATGGATGTGATGTATTACTTGGCAAGCCTTGGCATCATAGGCTTGAGCCCCGCAAAGAACATAAAACCAACACAATCACCTTTACGCATCGAGGCCGCATGCATGTTATTGATGCTGGCAAGGAAGAGGATTCTATCCCAGTTGTCTCTCACATTCAATTTAATAAGGCAATGAAAAAGAGTCTTTCTATGTACTTGGTTTTGTTTGTAACAACATTGAACAAAGTAATGTAAATGTGGATGTATTGACTCAAGATAGGCTGAATTTTCTTAATGCATATAAAGATTGTTTTGTCGATGCAATGCCAAGAGAATTACCACCTGAGAGGTCTGAGACCCATCGCATAGATCTTGTGCCAAGTAGTTCTCTCCCTAACAAACCCACATATCGTGTGAGTGCAGCACAACAAGAGGAGATCATGATTCATGAAGCAGGTTAATGAGCTTATGGAAAAGGGTTTGGTTCAGCCAAGTTCCTCACCCTTTTGTTCTCCTGTGCTTGTGCAAAAGAAGGATGGATCTTTCCGCATGTACATGGTTTGATAGGCAAAAGCCTCCTGGTTTGCTTCAGCATTGCCTATTCCCTCGCAGCCATGGGAAAGCATTACTATGGACTTCATTATGGATTTGCCTAGATCCTAATATGGGAATGATGCTATTTGGACCATGGTTGACAGGTTTAGCAAACAAGCTCAGTTCTTGCCCGTAAGAAAACCATTAAAGTTGATCATATGGTGAAGCTTTTCCTTGCTCACATATTCAAGCATCATGGTATGCTTGAGTCCATTATTGGGGATAGAGATCCCAGGACTACGAGCCTCTTTTGGAGAGCTTTATTTGATAACATGGACACTAAGCTTGAGTTCTTATGTGCTTATCACCCCCAAACAGATGGTTAAAGTGAGGCTGCAAATTCTGCTGTATTAGATTTGTTGAAGTGTTATGTGACAGATCAAAAAGGTGCCTGGGAGAAGTATCTTCCGCTTTTAGAGTTTGCCTATTACAATAACACGGTACATGCCTCCACGGGAAAGGCCCCGTTTGAGATTAGTTATGGTAGAGTGGTCTCGCCACCCATCCTTCGTACATCCTTCGTACAAAGGATGAGATTTTTGAAGCCAATGAGTATGTGTGTGACTTGGATGTAGCCTTTACTCAGGTGCAAACAACCATTGCAAGGTCACAAGACGAGCATAAGAGGGCTGCCAACAAGCATAGAAGGGACATGCAAGTTAAGGAAGGTGATTGGGTACTGCTGAAATTTGAGAAAGCTAGGCTTCAGAAGAGGCTAGGACGAGAGGCATCATATCCAAAGCTTTCTACTCAATATTATGGACCCTTCAAAGTGGTTGACAAGATCAATGAAGTGTCTTACATGCTTGCTTTACCCAATCAATGGAAGATTCACAATGCTTTTCACGTGAGTCTTTTGCAGAAGTATGTGGGGCCAGATCTAGAAGAGCCTGTCACAGAAGATCCACATGAGATTGATGAGCTTGAGATCCTCCTGCCAGAGCAGATTGTATTTCACAAGAAGAGAAAGCTACCACATGGGAAGCTTTCCAGGAGATACCTTGTGAAATTCAAGAACTATTTACCCATTGATGCAAAGTGGGTAGATGAGGATTATTTTGTTGACTACCCACAACTTTTGCAGGCATATGCGGTGATGAGGATGGGACATGAGGGGGAAGGGCAATCAAGGGTGAAGGTGTGTGGATGACTTCCTCTTGGGGACACAAGAGGATGGTGGCCTTTTTACCATTGACTTCCATGGTGGCCTTTTTACCATTGACTTCCATGGTGGTCATTTCTTCGCGCCAATTGATTTGGCAGCAATGAGTGGCATCAATCCACTCTTTTCCAATGATAATCCGGCCTTGGAGTTCTCTTGCATCTATGACATGAAATCTACACTCCCACTGGTTATTTTCTATAGACTTCCATGGTGGTCATTTCTTCGCGCCAATTGATTTGGCAGCAATGAGTGGCATCAATCCACTCTTTTCCAATGATAATCTTCCACTGGCCTTTTTACCATTGACTTCCATGGTGGTCATTTCTTCGTGCCAATTGATTTGGCAGTGAGTGGCATCAATCCACTCTTTTCCAATGATAATCCGACCTTGGAGTTCTCCTGCATCTATGACATGAAATCTACACTCCCACTGGTTATTTCCTATAGAAATTTTAGGAATGAAATACTCATTAGATGCATTTCATGTGATTTAAATTTAAGTGTTTTCTTTTGTAAGTCTGGGTTTTCCAAGTTTTCACGTCTCTAAGAATATGAGATTGGTGTGGACCATGCTTGCCACCATTGAGTGGCATTAATCCACTCTTTTCCAATGATGATCTAGCCTTAGAGTGCTTTTACATCTATGACATGAAATCTGCACTCCCATTGGTTATTTCCTATAAATAAATTTGGAATGAAATACTCATTAGATGCATTTCATGTGAGATTTGAATGTAAGTGTTTTCTTTTAATAAGTGTGGGTTTTCCAAGAGTTTTGAACGCCACCAAGAATATGAGATTGGTGTGGATCATAGGGTAGATGTGGGCTTGCCACCACCATTGTAGACCCTTCTCAGTCGGGAGTCCAATCCATATTCTTGGTGGCTTTAGTTTTGGTGGAAGTTCAGGGGTGGTGGAAGATTTTATAGTTATTTTGGGGGGTGTGAGAATACCCTTTGTGGAAGTAGTTGGTGCAGGTAGAGGATCGGATTCAATGAACTCCCCATCCCAGAGGATCATCGTGATCTTGCCTGTAAGAAGCTCGAGGGTAGCTGTGTTGTTAGTTGAGTTGATTGTACTTGTAGCGCTCTAGACCCAGCTTCCTCCAAGGATGACAGCTTCATGTGTCTCACCTATGGGAACCACATAAAACTTACAAGCCAATGGGCCAGCGATAGTATGTACAGTTTTTCTATAAAAGACCCAAGGCTTTGTATACGTTGTCCACTAGAGGCAGTTGAATTTTGGCATGGACACTATGAAGAGATGGTTTGCCTAGGTAGACCCATGTTTCCCACTGCAAAATATTGTGGCTAGCTGTGAGAGACAGCAAGGCACATTTTCATTGCATATTTCGACCAAAGGGGAAATCTAGCCAAACCCAAAGGGTGATCGTTTCATGTTGGGGAGCTATGCTTACACTCAAGGTGTTAAGCAATACAAGGGCCTTGTAGGGTTCATGAAGGGGCACGAGCCAGTTGTTGGAAGCATAAGTTGTTTGCCGAGTTTGCGATCTGGGATGGTATCAAGTGTAGCAAGGATTTTCAGCCAATCGTGGTCGACTTCATCATCATTGACAAAAGCAACAGTGTATGGCACTCGCATGTCATCAAGGGTTTGATGAACAAGCATGGCAAACAAAGAGATCGTCGATTCTATTGGCGGTGGGTCACATAATCTTTGGCAAAGGGACTTCTGGCCATGGGATATGTGCCAGGTATGTAAATTTACTTTGGGTGTTTGTGTCCCTTTGTGGAGGTAGACATGGTTTGTGTCCCAGTCATGTTTGTCTCATGAAGGGTCTTCCGAGGATGCTGTCATAGCCATCGTGTGACGAAATTCCATCACTACAAATGTGAGTTTGAAGGTCATGTCATTGACTTGCGCTATGCCAAGGGGTCATGCATCTTTCCCATCCGTAAGCTTTATTAGCAATGTGGTGGGATCAAGGCATGGTTGGCCCTAATTTTCCCAGCACGTTCTTGTGAGGATGCTTACGCCAGCACCCCCATACAGGATGCCTTTGATCACATGTCTGTTATAGAAAATGGGCAGGGCTACATTTGTGTCATCACCTTCAAAGTAGTGGCCCAGTGCATTTACTCGAATTGTTGGTGCACCTTTAGGTTGTGGGTTGTGGTGATGGAGTAATTCAGGATGATGGGGCTTAGATTCATTCGATGAATATGAGTTAGCTCTCTCCACGGAAGCTTGTAGTTTTTGTTCCATCCAATCCCGAAGGTCATTCCATAGATTTGGATTTCATTTTAGCAAGGTTCTAATAGGCATTTGGATTTGGGAAGAAAGGAAGGCTAAGAGGCCGGCAAGGTCGCGTTAATGAGGAGCTTCCTCAGGTGCGGGGCCATGTGATCATAATGTGGACCAACAATGGTATATGGAAGTTCAATGTGGTCCTTATTTGATAGGGGTGGAGGTCAAGATTTTGGTGTCATAGGAGGGTAGAATACCTCAGCAAATTTTGTGTGGGCACCTCGTGAGTCTTCATCGGACTCAGTGTTGTTGTTTGCCTTGAGTTGTTCCATGTGAACGTGGAATTTGGGTTTGGGCACCACCGGTGGAATATGCACTAGAGGATTAGAAGGCACATGTTGGACAAGATCTGCATTTTTCAACATCATGTTGGCAAACGGATCTTTCTCGGCCTTGAGCATAAGCGGGTGCTCTTGCCTTACCACGTGCGGAAGTTCAAGTTCTATGGGGACAGCATGCACTCAGGTACTGGGTCAAAGGTCACAAAAATGAGCGGTGGTTCGAGTTGAGCCTGGTAGTTCTCTACCAGTGCTTGGGCCTCCTGAAGATGTTGCTTCTCAAGGATGGCATTGGGATATGCAGCTAGCTTTTTTTATCGTTTAGTGAGTTTTGGGGGGTTGCATGGGGGAGTGGCATTTCGACACGATCATCGCTCCCGAAGGAGGATGATATGGTCTTTGTTGAGCCAGTGCAGATGTTAACCCAATCATCACCATGGCCAATGTGCTTAAAGCATTGTTTCTTTTTGGATGGTGCACTTTCAGTAGCTAAGGTGTTGGACTACCTGGGTTTGTTGGCCTTCTTGAGTTTGGCCTGCAACCGTGTGACATTCAATGGGACAGTGGATATCTTCCCATGTTGAATGCTCAACACATTGAGGGATGACATGCCTTTGACTATGGAGTGAGAAACTGATTTCAAGGGGGCAATCCTTAAAGTAATGGTTGATTCCATAGCCATGACATTGTGGTGTCACTGGTAGGATTTTCTTTTGAGGGCATTCAGCCACTCTATGGGGTCCCTAGCGGCACAGGAAACACTCGAGACGTATTTTCCCTGTGGGTGCACCAATGGTGTGCACAATTGGTTTAGGGACCATGTGAGGCACTGGCAAAGAAATATGTTGTGTTATGGGTCCCTCAAGGGTGGTGGAGCGCATGGGCTCCAAGAGTTTATAACAATGGACCCGGTTTGAATCCTTCCATGATCAATGGGGTGTGCCTTGAGAGGCAACAGCTGGAATGGAAAGATGGGCACTAGAGAAGGTTTTAGGGGCACTATGTGGGAGTTTTATGATTAATAAAATTAATAAAAAATTAACCTTTCTGTTAACAGAGAGAGAACAGATGGGAGGAGAGAGAATGGAAGGGAGAAGAAGGAGAGGAAAGAGGTGAGAAGAGAGAGGGAGTTTTCTCCCTCTCTCCCTCTCTCATTCTTTTACGCGCAGACGCCCGGGGGGGGGGGGGTTGCTATTGCAGGCGGCAAAACAAATTGCCACCCCCCCTAAAAAATCAAAATCCATTAAGCTTAATAAAGCTTATTAATATTTTTTTAAATGAGTTTTTTATTTTTTTTAAAAGCTTTTGAAAATGTTTCAAAAAAAGCTTGAAAAAAGCCTAAAAATTACAGAAAATTTGAAATTTGAGAAAAAAAAATTCTCAAAAAATTTCAGGAAATTTTTTCTTGGTGCCTTTTGGCTTTTCATCTTCCGGAAAACCTTTGGCTTTCCGTTTTCCTGAAACCTTTTGGCTTTCCGAATTCCGGGAAATCTTTTGACCTTCCGTATTCCGAAAACTTTTGACCTTTCACATTCCGATTTTTCTTGTCTTTTCATTTTCCCAAAACTTTTGGCTTTCCATATTCCAGAAAAACTGTTGGGATTCCGAAATTTTTTGACTGTTCGTATTCTAATGCGTTCGGGGTTAATTAAAATTTTTTAAAAAATTCTTTAAAATTAGTGAAAAATTAGACAAAGGTTATTTTAAATTTTGGAAAAATGTAGGGTTGGTGTTTGGCATGTGGTGTGTCTATTTGGGCGCCCGTGACCATTCAAATTCCTTTAAAAATATATTTTTTAACCCAAAAATTTATAAAATCCATTAAAATTATAAATTTTCATTGGATTTGAGAATTGTCGGGTGAAATTGGAAATTTTGTGAACGATGGGATCTTAAAAATTGGTATTTTTAAAATATCAATGGTATTTTGGCAAATCTAATTGCTATTTTTTTTTGGAAAAATATAGATTGGAATGCCATAAGATAGGTTTGGTGGAATTCAAAATTAGCATATTTTGAGGCCTTATAAAATTAGGAAAAATTTTGGAAAAAATTATAATAATTCTTTTTCTCGAGAATTTAATATTTTTTAGGGTTATTTAATGTTGAAGTATGTCTTCTCATGCTGCTGACATTAGATAGATGCGGGTTATTTGCATATTATTAATATGATTATACCTCGTATTAATATAGTTATTTGTGTTTGGATTAATTCTAAACGATGTTTTCATGATTTTTTTATCATTGTTTAGCCATTCTTTTGGACATGTTTCTTAATTTCTTCAATGATGGCTAGAATCTCCATTCAAAGTGTGTTTCACCTTTCACACTTTTTCATGATAATTTATTTTACACTTATTTAAGTGTGATCTATGCTTAATTTTCTAAGCCTAAAATAAATTCTATCATGGGTCAGTTGATTGGTTTGTTTTGGTGGATTTATTGGATGTTTTCCAAGTTTTATATGGACTCATCAGGTTCTGCCTAGATCACTTGTGTCTAGGGTTTTTTTTTATTGAGTGCTACACACATGTGTTTCACTTAATTTTCTAAGCCTAAAATAAATTCTATCATGGGTCAGTTGATTGGTTTGTTTTGGTGGATTTATTGGATGTTTTCAAGTTTTATATGGACTCATCAGGTTCTGCCTAGATCACTTGTGTCTAGGGTTTTTTTTATTGAGTGCTACACACATGTGTTTCACTTAATTTGGAGTTTTGCTTGAATAACACCACGTTCATATACTCCGGATTGATGAGTTGGCCACCAATTTTAATGCTTCTTTTGGCATGATTAATGTCCATTAGATAGCATGCATTGATTTTTATGTTCAACTATGGTTTTTATGGATTCGAGGAGCTTCTATGCTTTTATCCATGGTTTTATAAGAATCATTTAATCTTTTGGATAATATCATGTGCTTTGAAGGTAGCATTTGCCTTCGTTTTTTGCACATAATTTTGGAGTATATTGCTTGTACTCTTGTACATATTCCAACTCGGATACCTAGCTGCTTTTGTATCTAGGTGAGTTATTTTTTTACCCTAACTTTATTGAGTTTATTGGGTAGTTATCATTAGAAAGGTGCCAATAATTCAATTTCTTTTCTAAATGATGTACTCGGAAGGAGTTATTCCTTGATGTAGTCTCAGGAATATAGAGACAGGTTTTAGTATGTGAAAGTCTGGGATAAGGCCATCTTATTCCTTTTATACAGGATTTTATTCATATTTTTCTAGACGACATACTAGGGTATTTCAAATTGTTAAGGTATGTATAATTTGGGCTCAAGATTGTTGCTTTGCTTACATCACTTAGCATGTTGACCTCAACATTCAAAGACAATCTCATTTTCTAAATTCACTAGAAGTTATAGTGTGGGCATTCTCTAGGTAAACTTCTTTTATCTATAGCCTACATGTTTTGATGAGGGTAATCTCGTCGGCATTTTCACTTGTCGAAATCTCTTTCTTTAGAGTTCAAACGAGTTTATCTTGTTGTGTTCGGATAAGGAAATTTGGATTTTTCCTTTGTTGGCATTTCTTTCTCTAGTTCCGTACTTAAGATGATTTATATAGTCAATGTGATTGTTTACGGATGAACATATGTGACTCATCGAGACGTTGATGACTCTCTATGTTGATATGGATAACTCAGGACGTCGATTATTCCATGTGCAGATGTGGGTATGTCGAGGCACCGATGAATCCCTAGTTTCTACTGTTATAATGCCGTGTTTTCCTACTTTATTTTGAATGGTTTACAATGAGAAAGTTACTTTGAATGTGAATTGCTCTGATCATCCACAATCTAATTGGGCAAACAGAGTGTATGAATCAGATTGTAGAGGATATGCTTCGTGTATATGTCTCTGGAAAAGCATCAAATTTGGAAAAAATATCTTCCAATGATGGAATTTGCCTATAACAGCTTTAAACATACGGCTATTGGTTTTAGTCTGTTCATGCTTATGTATGGCTACTATGAACCCAAGACACCTGTTGACGTCTGTCTTAACGGACATCAAGCTTGATGCATCGAGGGATTTCTTGCATGATATGCAGGAAATGCTGACCGAAGCTAATGATTCTATCAGAAGTGCTCAAGATAGGGCACAGTTTTATGCTGATAGGGGACGCTCATCTTGGTCTTTTGAACCAGGAGCGTTGGTTTATTTTAATGTTCCTAAAGATTCTCAGACTTTGTCAATAGGAAAATGCTTGAATTTATCTCCTAGATATTGTGGTCCATTTCGATTTATACATCGGATTCGGCACGGTTGCGTTTGAACTCAAACTATCTCCACATGTTAGAGTTCATCCAGTGTTTCATATCAATAGATTGAAAGGAAAACTGGGAGGTGAGGATAGCACAGTTACTCCTCAAGAACTCGTTGAAGTCGAAGAATTATCCTATGTTCCACATGAACTTGATAAGGTACTTGAATTCAGGGAAAGGAAACTTTGTAGTTGACTAATCCCTAAGGTTAAAATTAGTGAAAAGATAAGGAAATAGAGGATTCGACTTGGGAGTCGGTTGAGATTGTTCAACACAGTTCTCCTTCTTTTCATTGTAAGAGTGCAATGTTTTGAGAGAGGGGAAGTATGTTATATGTACATTATGTGTGCTATGTTATATACACATTATGTGTGCATATACTAGGAGGCTAACCCACATTAGGCTTGTGAGCATGGGAGCATGGGAACAAGCTCTAGTGGAGCATGGGTTAGGACTAACCTTAAGGATTAAGGTTAGGGTCAGGCATCCAAGGGTCACACATGGGAAATGGAGAGTCAAGAGTCACTTGAGGGCCCTCCTATATAATAGGGACATGGGGCACACTTAAGGGAGGCTTGAGGCTTGGTTATGTTATACTCTCTTGTGTGTGTAGAGGATCATATCTACTCACTTACCATTTCACACTATAGCTACATGCTATTGGATTGGAGTCATACCTCTTGATGGTACGGGACATCAAGGTAGAGGTATGATGTATTTCATTTATAATTCATGTGTGCATCCCTTGGACTCGGTTCAGTTTATGCCTGATTTATGCATGTTTATGCATAACAATTATCAAGAGAGATCTTAGGGTTTTAACAGTGGTATCACAGCAATCTCTAGTTAATTGTTGTTGATTTTTTATAATTTTTGGCTTTTTTAAAGTAAATTTTAATATTTACTAATAAAAATATTATTTTATTGATTTGTGTTGATGAGTTGCACGTGGATCATCGATATGGCAATTGGAATGCGTGTTACTACAATTCAATGGACGAATCGACGTTGTGGGGGAATTTCGTGAGTTTTATGCTATTTTTTATGATTTAAAATAAGCATTAATGAAAATTTTTCCTAATTTTTTTAAAAATTATATTTTTATGGTTAAAAATATATTTTTAATACATTTTTGCGGGTTTTTCCGCGGGTATGCGATCAAATTTCTGCTGATTTTCTGCTGAAATTCAGTAGGGGGAGCATGTTGATGCATGGAATGCTCTCCCATGTGCGTGGGACCCTCTTTGTATCTCAATTTCTAATTTTCTTCTATTTTTCCTCTCGTGTATAAACACCTCTTTTAAAAAAACATTTTTATTGAATATTAATCATAATTAAGAGTTAATTATGATTAACAAAATTAATCAAAAATTAACTTCTCGCTTAAGAGAGAGAGAAGAGATGGGAGGAATGGAAGGGAGAAGAAGGAGAGGAAAGAGGGGAGAAGAGAGAGGTAGTTTTCTCCTTCTTTTGTGCGCAGACGGGAGGGGAGAGGGGGTTTTGTTGGTAGGCGGCGAAACAAAAAACCACCCCCCTGAGAAAAATCAAAATAAGCTTATTAATATTTTTTTTAATGAGGTTTTTTATTTTTTTTTGAAAAAAGCTTGAAAAAACCTTAAAATTGAGAAACTTTAAAATTTGAGATAAGAAAATTCTCAGAAAATTTCAAGAAAGTTTTTCTTGGTGCCTTTTGGCTTTTCATCTTCCGGAAAACCTTTGGCTTTCTGTTTTCCCAAAACCTTTTGGCTTTCCGAATTCCGGGAAATCTTTTGACCTTTCACATTCCGATTTTTTTTTGTCTTTTCATTTTCTTGAAACTTTTGGCTTTCCATATTCCGGAAAAATTGTTGGCATTCCAAAATTTTTTGACCGTTCGTATTCTAATGCGTTCAGGGTTAATTAAAAATTTTAAAAAATAAAAATTAGTGAAAAATTAGACAAAGGTTATTTTAAATTTTGAAAAAATGTAGGGTTGGTATTTGGCATGTGGTGTGTCTATTTGGGCACCCGTGACCATTCAAATTCCTTTATAAATATATTTTTTGACCCAAAAATTTAGAAAATCCATTAAAATTACAAATTTTCATTGGATTTGAGAATTGTTGGGCGGAATTGGAAATTTCGTGAACGATGGGACTCTCAAGAAAAACTAAGAATATTCTAGAAATTATTTTTAAAAATCCTAAAAATTGATATTTTTAAAATATTAATGATATTTTGGCAAATCTAATTGCTAAATTTTTTTGGAAAAATATAGATTGGAATGCCATAAGATAGGTTTGGTGGAATTAAAAATTAGCACATTTTGAGGCCCTATAAAATTAAAATTTTTTTTGAAAAAAATCATGATAATTCTTTTTTTCGCATATTATTAATACGATTATACCTCGTATTAATATAGTTATTTCTGTTTGGATTAATTCTAAATGATGTTTTCATGATTGGATTAATTCTAAACGATGTTTGGATTAATTTTAAATGATTTTTCCATGATTTTTTACCATTGTTTAGCCATTCTTTTTGGACATGTTCCTTAATTTCTTCAATGATGGCTAGAATCTCCGTTCAAAGTGTATTTCACCTTTGACACTTTTTCATGATAATTTATTTTGTACTTATTTAAGTGTGGTCTATGCTTAATTTTCTAAGCTCAAAACAAATTCTATCATAGTGGGTCAGTTGATCGGTTTGTTTTGGTGGATTTATTGAATGTTTTTCAAGTTTTATATGGACTCATCAGGCTCTGCCTAGATCACTTATGTCTAGGGGTTTTTTTATTGAGTGCTACACACATGTGTTTCACTTGCTTAATTTGGAGTTTTGCTTGAACGACACCACATTCATATACTCCAGATTGATAAGTTGGCCACCAATTTTAATGCTTCTTTTGGCATGATTAATGTCCATTAGATAGCATGCATTGATTTTTATGTTCAACTATGGTTTTTATGGAGGATTCGAGGAGCTTCTATGCTTTTATCCATGGTTTTATAAGAATCATTTGATCTTTTGGATAATATCATGTGCTTTGAAGGTAGCATTTGCCTTCGTTTTTTGCACATAATTTTGGAGTATATTGCTTGTACTCTTGTACATATTCCAACTCAGATACCTAGCTGCTTTTGTATCTAGGTGAGTTATTTTTGTGCCCTAACTTTATTGAGTTTATTGGGTAGTTATCATTAGAAAGGCACCAATAATTCAATTTCTTTTCTAAATGATGTACTCGAAAGGAGTTATTCCTTGATGTAGTCTCAAGAATATAGAGACAGGTTTTAGTATGTGAAAGTCTGGGATAAGGCCATCTTATTCCTTTTATACAGGATTTTATTCATATTTTCCTAGACGGCATACTAGGGAGTTTCAAATTGTTAAGGTATGTATGGGTGGTATCATGGTGGTATGGGACGCTAGTGATCCCTCACATATATTATCTTATGGGATAATTTGGGCTCAAGATTGTTGCTTTGCTTACATCACTTAGCATGTTGACCTCCTCAACATTCAAAGATAATCTCATTTTCTAAATTCACTAGAAGTTATAGTGTGGGCATTCTCTAGATAAACTTCTTTTATCTATAGCCTGCATGTTTTGATGAGGGTAATCTTGTCGACATTTTCACTTGTCGAAATCTCTTTCTTTAGAGTTCAAACGAGTTTATCTTGTTGTGTTCGGATAAGGAAATTTGGATTTTTCCTTTGTTGGCATTTCTTTCTCTAGTTCCGTACTTAAGATGATTTATATAGTCAATGTGATTGTTTACGGATGAACATATGTGACTCATCGCCGAGACGTTGATGACTCTCTATGTTGATATGGATAACTCAGGACGTCAATTATTCCATGTGCAGATGTGGGTATGTCGGGGTGCCGATGAATCCCTGGTTTCTGCTGTTATAATGCCATGTTTTTCTACTTTATTCTGAATGGTTTACAACGAAAAAGTTACTTTGAATGTGAATTGCTTTGATCATCCACCGCAGTAGTCTGATGGACAGAGTGTATGAATCAGATTGTAGAGGATATGCTTCGTGCATATGTCTCTAAAAAAGCATCAAATTTGGAAAAAATATCTTCCAATGATGGAATTTGCCTATAACAGTTTTAAACATACGACTATTGGTTTTAGTCCGTTCATGCTTATGTATGGGTATCAACCCAGGGCACTTATTAATGTCAGTCTTAAGGACATCAAGCTTGATGCATCGAGAGATTTCTTATGTGATATGCAGGAAATGTTGACCGAAGCTCATGATTCTATTAGGAGGAGTGCTTAAGATAGGGCACGATTTTATGCTGATAAGGGATGCTCATCTCGGTCTTTCGAACCAGGAGCGTTGGTTTATTTTAATGTTCCTAAAGATTCTCAGACTTTGTCAATAGGAAAATGCTCGAATTTATCTCCTAGATATTGTGGTCCATTTCGATTTTATACATCGGATTGGCACGGTTGCGTTTGAACTTAAACTACCTCCACATGTTAGAGTTCATCTTTCATATGGATAGATTGAAAGGGAAACTGGGAGGTCACGATAACACAGTTACTCCTCAAGAACTCATTGAAGTCGAAGAATTATCCTATGTTCCACACATGAACCTGATAAGGTACTTGAATTCAGGGAAAGAAAACTTTGTAGTTGACTAATCCCTGAGGTTAAAATTAGGTGGAAAGATAAGGAAATAGAGGATTCGACTTGGGAGTCGGTTGAGATTGTTCAGCACGGTTCTCCTTCTTTTCATTATTACAAGACTGCAATGTTTTGAGAGAGGGGAAGTATGTTATATGTACATTATGTGTGCTATGTTATATACACATTATGTGTGCATATACTAGGAGGCTAACCCACATTAGGCTTGTGAGTATGGGAGCATGGGAACAAGCTCTAGTGGAGCATGGGTTAGGACTAACCTTAAGGGTTAAGGTTAGGGTCAGGCATCCAAGAGTCACACATGGGAAATGGAGAGTCAAGAGTCACTTGAGGGCCCTCCTATATAATAGGAGCATGGGGCACACTCAAGGGAGGCTTGAGGGCTTGAGGGCTTGAGGCTTGGTTATGTTATACTCTCTTGTGTAGAGGATCATATCTACTCACTTACCATTTCACACTATAGCTACATGCTATTGGATTGGAGTTATACCTCTTGATGGTATGGGACATCAAGGTAGAGGTATGATGTATTTCATTTATAATTCATTTGTGCATCCCTTGGGCTCGGGGGTGGTCGGGTGGTTGAGTTTATGCCTGATTTATGCATGTTTATGCATAACAATTATCTAGAGAGATCTTAGGGTTTTAGCAGTGGTATCAGAGCAATGGTTTTAGCAGTGGTATCAGAGCAATCTCTAGTTGATTGTTGTTGATTTTTTATAATTTTTAGCTTTTTTTAAAGTAAATTTTATTATTTACTAATAAAAATATTATTTTGTTGATTTGTGTTGATGAGTTGCACGTGGATCATCGATATGGCAATTGGAACGCATGTTACTACAATTTAATGGATGAATCGACGTTGCGGGGGAATTTTGTGAGTTTAATGCTATTTTTTTCTATTTTTTATGGTTTAAAATAAGCATTAATGGAAATTTTTACAAAATACCACATAATTTATTGTGGATATTTTTGGTAGAATGGATTTCAAAAATTTATAGAATTTTTTCTAACTTTTTAGAAATTTTTTGAGCATTTCTATGGTTAAAAATGTATTGTTATACATTTTTACGGGTTTTTTCGCGAGTATGCAATCAAATTTCTGCCAATTTTCTACTCAAATTCAGTAAGGGGCAGCATGTTGATGCATGGAATGCTCTCCCATGTGTGTGGGACCCTCTTCGTATCTCAATTCCAAATTTTCTTCTATTTTTTCTCTCGTGTATAAACCATCTCTTTTTTTAAAACCATTTTTTCTTAATATTAGAGAATGGAAGGGAGAAGAAAAAGAGGAAAGAGGGGAGAAGAGAGAGGGAGTTTTCTCACTCTCTCCCTCTCTCATTCTTTTACATGCAGATCGGGGCCGAGATGGGAGAGGGGGTGCTGCAAGCGGGGAAACAAAGTACCATCCCCCCTAAAAAAATCAAAATCCAATAAGCTTAATAAAGCTTATTAATATTTTTTTAATGAGTTTTTTTCTTTTTTATTTTTTTAAGCTTTTGAAAATGATTCAAAAAAAAGCTTGAAAAAAGCCTAAAAATTACAGAAAATTTAAAATTTGAGAAAACAAAATTCTCAACAAAAAAATTAAGGAAATTTTTTCTTGGTGCCTTTTGGCTTTTCATCTTTTGAAAAACTGTTGGGATTCCGAAATTTTTTGACCATTCGTATTCTAATGCGTTCGGAGTAAATTAAAAAATTTTTAAAATTTCTAAAAATTAGAAAAAAAATTAGACAAAGGTTATTTTTAATTTTGAAAAAATGTAGGGTTGGTGTTTGGCATGTGGTGTGTCTATTTGGACGCCCGTGACCATTCAAATTCCTTTAGAAATATATTTTTTAACCCAAAAATTTAGAAAATCCATTAAAATTATAAATTTTCATTGGATTTGAGAATTATCGGGCGGAATTGAAAATTTTGTGGGGACGATGGGATTCTCAAGAAAAATTAGGAATATTCTAGAAATTATTTTTAGAAATCCTAAAAATTGATATTGTTAATGGTATTTTGGCAAATCTAATTGCTAAAAATTTTCTAGAAAAAATATAGATTGGAATGCCATAAGATAGGTTTGGTGGAATTCAAAATTAGCATATTTTGAGGCCCTATAAAATTAGAAAATTTTTTGGAAAAAATCATGACAATCCTTTTTCTTAAGAATTTAATATTTTCGAGGGTTATTTAATGTTGAAGTACGTTTTCTCGTGCTGCTGACATTAGATAGATGCGGGTTATTTGCATATTATTAATACGATTATACCTCGTATTAATAGTTATTTCTGTTTGGACTAATTCTAAACGATGTTTTCATGATTTTTTACCATTGTTTAGCCATTCCTTTTGGACATGTTCCTTAATTTCTTCAATGATGGCTAGAATCTCCGTTCAAAGTGTGTTTCACCTTTGATACTTTTTCATGATAATTTATTTTGCACTTATTTACGTGTGGTCTATGCTTAAATTTTTAAGCCTAAAATAAATTATATCATGGGTTAGTTGATCGGTTTGTTTTGGTGGATTTATTGGATGTTTTCCAAGTTTTATTATTGACTCATCAGGTTCTGCCTAGATCACTTGTGTCTAGGGTTTTTTTATTGAGAGCTACACATGTGTTTCACTTGCTTAATTTGGAGTTTTGCTTGAACGACACCACGTTCATACACTCCAGATTGATGAGTTGGCTACCAATTTTAATGCTTCTTTTGGCATGGTTAATGTCCATTAGATGGCATGCACTGATTTTTATGATCAACTATGGTTTTTATGGATTCGAGGAGCTTCTATGCTTTTATCCATGGTTTTATAAGGATCTTTTGATCTTTTGGATAATATCATGTGCTTTGAAGGTAGCATTTGCCTTCGTTTTTTGCACATAATTTTGGAGTATATTGCTTGTACTCTTGTACATATTCCAACTCGGATGCCTAGTTGCTTTTGTATCTAGGTGAGTTATATTTTTACCCTAACTTTATTGAGTTTATTGGGTAGTTATCATTAGAAAGGCGCTAATAATTCAATTTCTTTTCTAAATGATGTACTCGTCTCGGAAGGAGTTATTCTTTGATGTAGTCTCAAGAACATAGAGACAGGTTTTAGTATGTGAAAGTCTGGGATAAGGCCATCTTATTCCTTTTATACAGGATTTTATTCATATTTTCCTAGACGGCATACTAGGGAGTTTCAAATTATTAAGATATGTAAGGGTGGTATCATGGTGGTATGGGACGCTAGTGATCCCTCACATATATTATCTTATGGGATAATTTGGGCTCAAGATTGTTACTTTGCTTACATCACTTAGCATGTTGACCTCAACATTCAAAGACAATCTCATTTTCTAAATTCACTAGAAGTTATAGTGTGGGCATTCTCTAGATAAACTTCTTTTATCTATAGCCTGCATGTTTTGATGAGGGTAATCTCGTCGACATTTTCACTTGTTGAAATCTCTTTCTTTAGAGTTCAAACAACGAGTTTATCTTGTTGTGTTCGGATAAGAAAATTTGGATTCTTCCTTTGTTGGCATATCTTTCTCTAGTTTCATACTTTAGGTGATTTATATAGTCAACCTGATTGTTTACGGATGAACATATGTGACTCATCGTCGAGACGTTGATGACTCTCTATGTTGATATGGATAACTCGGGACGTCGATTATTCCATGTGCAGATGTGGGTATGTCGGGGTGCCGATGAATCCCTGGTTCTGTTAATAATTCCATGTTTTCCTACTTTATTCTGAATGGTTTACAGCGAGGAAGTTACTTTGAATGTGAATTGCTCTGATCATCCGCCGCCGCAGTAGTCTGATGGGTAAACAGAGTGTATGAATCAGATTGTAGAGGATATGTTGATGAGTTGCACGTGGATCATCGATATGGCGATTGAAACACATGTTACTATAATTTTATGGATAAATCGATGTTGCGGGGGAATTCCATGAGTTTAATGCTATTTTTTGTGATTCAAAATAAGCATTAATAGAAATTTTTACAAAATACGACATATTTTATTGTGGACATTTTTTGTAGAATGGATTCCATAAATTTCTAGAATTTTTAGGATTTTTCTCTAATTTTTTTTAAAAAAATTTGAGCATTTTTATGGTTAAAAATATATATTTTTAATACATTTTTGCATTTTTCCGCGGGTATGCAATCAAATTTATATCGATTTTTTGCTAAAATTCAATAGGGGGTAGCATGTTGATGCATGGAATGCTCTCCCATGTGCGTGGGACCCTATTCATATCTCAATTCCAAATTTTCTTCTATTTTTTCTCTCGTGTATAAACATCTCTTTTTTTAGTAATATTAATCATAATTAAGAGTTAATTATGATTAACAAAATTAATCAAAAATTAACCTCTCTGCTGTTAACAGAGAGAGAAGAGATGGGAGGAGAGAGAATGGAAGGGAGAAGAAAAACATGAAACAGGGAAGAAGAGAGAGGGAGTTTTCTCACTCTCCCCTCTCTCATTCTTTTGCGCGCAGATCAAAGGGGGGGTTTGCTGCAAGCGACTAAACAAATTGCCACCCCCCTAAAAAATCAAAATCCAATAAGCTTAATAAAGCTTATTAATATTTTTTTAAATGAGTTTTTTATTTTTTTTAAAGCTTTTGAAAATGTTTCAAAAAAAAGCTTGAAAAAAGCCTAAAAATTGGAGAAAATTTGAAATTTGAGAAAAGAAAATTCTCAGAAAATTTCAGGAAATTTTCTCTTGGTGCCTTTTGGCTTTTCATCTTCCGGAAAACCTTTGGCTTTCTGTTTTCCTGAAACTTTTTTGCTTTCCCAATTTCGAGAAATCTTTTGACCTTCCGTATTTCGGAAACTTTTGACCTTTCACATTCCGATTGTTTTGTCTTTTCATTTTCCCAAAACTTTTGGCTTTCCATATTCCGGAAAAACTATTGGGATTCTGAAATTTTTTGACCGTTGGTATTCTAATGCATTTGGGGTTAATTAAAAAATTTGAAATTTTTAAAAAATTAGAAAAAAATTAAACAAAGGTTATTTTAAATTTTCAAAAAAATGTAGGGTTGGTGTTTGGCATGTGGTGTGTCTATTTGGGCACCCGTGACCATTCAAATTCCTTTAGAAGTATATTTTTTGACCTAAAAATTTAGAAAATCTATTAAAATTATAAATTTTCATTGGATTTGAGAATTGCCGGGCGGAATTGGAAATTTTGGGACAATGGGATTCTCAAGAAAAATTAGGAATATTCTAGAAATTATTTTTAAAAATCCTAAAAATTGGTATTTTTAAAATATCAATGGTATTTTGGCAAACCTAATTGCTAAATTTTTTTGGAAAAATATAGATTGGAATGCCATAAGATAGGTTTGGTGGAATTCAAAATTAGCATATTTTGAGGCCCTATAAAATTAGAAAAAATTTTGAAAAAAATCTTGATAATTTTTTTTCTTGAGAATTTAATATTTTTGAGGGTTATTTAATATTGAAGTACGTTTTCTGGTGATGACATTAGATAGATGCGGGTTATTCGCATATTATTAATACGATTATACCTCGTATTAATAGTTATTTCTGTTTGGATTAATTTTAAACGATATTTTCATGATTATTTACCATTGTTTAGCCATTCTTTTTGGACATGTTCCTTAATTTCTTCAATGATGGCTAGAATTTCCGTTCAAAGTGTGTTTCACCTTTGACACTTTTTCATGTGATAATTTATTTTGTACTTATTTAAGTGTGATCTATGCTTAAATTTCTAAGCCTAAAACAAATTATATCATGGGTCAGTTGATCGGTTTGTTTTGGTGGATTTATTGGATATTTTCCAAGTTTTATATGGACTCATCAGGTTCTGCCTAGATCACTTGTGTCTAGGGTTTTTTATTGAGTGCTACACACATGTGTTTCACTTGCTTAATTTGGAGTTTTGCTTGAACGACACCACGTTCATATACTCCGGATTGATGAGTTGGCCACCAATTTTAATGCTTCTTTTGGCATGATTAATGTCCATTAGATGGCATGCATTGATTTTTATGATCAACTATGGTTTTTATGGATTCGAGGTCTTCTATGCTTTTATCTATGGTTTTATAACTTTCTTTTGATCTTTTGGATAATATCATGTGCTTTGAAGGTAGCATTTGTCTTCGTTTTTTGCACATAATTTTGGAGTATATTTCTTGTACTCTTGTATATATTCCAACTCGGATACCTAGTTGCTTTTGTATCTAGGTGAGTTATTTTTTTACCCTAACTTTATTGAGTTTATTGGGTAGTTATCATTAGAAATGCGCCAATAATTCAATTTCTTTTCTAATAAATGATATACTCGGAAGGAGTCATTCCTTGATGTAGTCTCAAGAATATAGAGAAAGGTTTTAGTATGTGAAAGTGTGGGATAAGGCCATCTTATTTCTTTTGTACAGGATTTCATTCATATTTTCCTAGATGGCATACTAGGGAGTTTCAAATTGTTTAGGTATGTATGGGTGGTTTGGTGGTATTATGGGACGCTAGTGATCCCTCACATATATTATCTTATGGGATAATTTGGGCTCAAGATTGTTGCTTTGCTTACATCACTTAGCATGTTGACCTCAACATTCAAAGACAGTCTCATTTTCTAAATTCACTAGAAGTTATAGTGTGGGCATTCTCTAGATAAACTTCTTTTATCTATAGCCTGCATGTTTTGATGAGGGTAATCTCGTCGGCATTTTCACTTGTTGAAATCTCTTTCTTTAGAGTTCAAACAACGAGTTTATCTTGTTGTGTTCGGATAAGAAAATTTGGATTCTTCCTTTGTGGCAAATCTTTCTCTAGTTTCATACTTTAGGTGATTTATATAGTCAACCTGATTGTTTACGGATGAACATATGTGACTCATCGTCGAGACGTTGATGACTCTCTATGTTGATATGGATAACTCGGGATGTCGATTATTCCATGTGCAGATGTGGGTATGTCGGGGCGCCGATGAATCCCTGGTTTCTGCTGTTAATAATGCCATGTTTTCCTACTTTATTCTGAATGGTTTAAAACAAGGAAGTTACTTTGCATATGAATTGCTCTGATCATCCGTCTCGCAGTAGTCTGATGGGTAAACAGAGTGTATGAATCAGATTATAGAGGATATGCTTCGTGCATATGTCTCTGGAAAAGCATCAAATTTGGAAAAAATATCTTCGAATGATGGAATTTGCCTATAACAGTTTTAAACATACGACTATTGGTTTTAGTCCGTTCATGCTTATATATGGGTATCAACCCAGGGCACCTATTGATGTCGGTCTTAAGGACATCAACCTTGATGCATCGAGAGATTTCTTGTGTGATATGTAGGAAACGCTGACCGAAGCTCATGATTCTATCAAGAGTGCTCAAGATAGGGCACGGTTTTATGCTGATAGGGGATGCTCATCTCGGTCTTTTGAACCAAGACGTTGGTTTATTTTAATGTTCCTAAAGATTCTCAGGCTTTGTCAATAGGGAAAAGCTCGAATTTATCTCCTAGATATTGTGGTCCATTTCGAATTTATACATCGGATTGACACGATTACGTTTGAACTTAAACTACCTCCACATGTTGACTAATCCCTGAGGTTAAAATTAGGTGGAAAGATAAGGAAATAGAGGATTCAACTTGGGAGTCGGTCGAGATTGTTCAGCACGGTTCTCCTTCTTTTCATTGCAAGAGTGCAATGTTTTGAGAGAGGGGAAGTATGTTATATGTACATTATGTGTGCTATGTTATATACACATTATGTGTGCATATACTAGGAGGCTAGGCTTGTGAGCATGGGAGCATGGGAACAAGCTCTAGTGGAGCATGGGTTAGGACTAACCTTAAGGATTAAGGTTAGGGTCAGGCATCCACCAAGGGTCACACATGGGAAATGGAGAGTCAAGAGTCACTTGAGGGCCCTCCTATATAATAGGGGCATGGGGCACACTCAAGGGAGGCTTGAGGCTTGAGGGCTTGAGGCTTGGTTATGTTATACTCTCTTGTGTGTAGAGGATCATATCTACTCACTTACCATTTCACACTATAGCTACATGCTATTGGATTGGAGTTATACCTCTTGATGGTATGGGACATCAAGGTAGAGGTATGATGTATTTCATTTATAATTCATGTGTGCAGCCCTTGGGCGTGGTCAGGTGGTTGAGTTTATGCCTAATTTATGCATGTTTATGCATATCAATTATCTAGAGAGATCTTAGGGTTTTAGCAGTGGTATCAGAGCAATCTCTAGTTAATTGTTGTTGATTTTTTATAATTTTTGGCTTTTTTAAAAGTAAATTTTAATATTTACTAATAAAAATATTATCTTTTTATTTGTGTTGATGAGTTGCATGTGGATCATCGATATGGCGATTGGAACACATGTTGCTATAATTTTATGGATAAATCGACGTTGCGGGGAATTCCATGAGTTTAATGCTATTTTTTTCTTTTTTTTGTGATTCAAAATAAGCATTAATGGAAATTTTTACAAAATACCATATATTTTATTGTGAATATTTTTCATAGAATGGATTCCATAAATTTCTAGAATTTTTAGGATTTTTTTTCTAATTTTTTAGAAATTTTTTGAGCATTTTTATGGTTAAAAATATATTTTTTTATACATTTTTACGTTTTTCCGCGGGTATGCAATCAAATTTCTATCGATTTTTTGCTAAAATTCAATAGGGGGCAGCATGTTGATGCATGGAATGCTCTCCCATGTGCGTGGGACCCTCTTCGTATCTCAATTCGAAATTTTCTTCTATTTTTTCTCTCGTGTATAAACACCTCTTTTTTTAGTAATATTAATCATACTTAAGAGTTAATTATGATTAACAAAATTAATCAAAAATTAACCTCTCTGCTGTTAAAAGGAGAGAAGAGATGGGAGGAGAGAGAATGAAAGGGAGAAGAAAAACATGAAACAGGGGAGAAGAGAGAGGGAGTTTTCTCACTCTCTCCCTCTCTCATTCTTTTGCGCGCAGATCAAAGGGGGGGTTTGCTCTGCAAAGCGACGAAACAAATTGCCACCTCCCCTAAAAAATCAAAATCGAATAACCTTAAAAAAGCTTATTAATATTTTTTTAAATGAGTTTTTATTTTTTATTTTTTGTAAAGCTTTTGAAAATGTTTCAAAAAAAAGCTTGAAAAAAGCCTAAAAATTAGAGAAAATTTGAAATTTGACAAAAGAAAATTCTCGAAAAAATTCAGGAAATTTTTTCTTGGTGCCTTTTGGCTTTTCATCTTCCAGAAGACCTTTGGCTTTCTGTTCTCCTGAAACCTTTTTGCTTTCCGAATTCCGGGAAATCTTTTGACCTTCCGTATTTCGGAAACTTTTGACCTTTCACATTCCGATTGTTTTGTCTTTTCATTTTCCCAAAACTTTTGGCGTTCCATATCTTGGAAAAACTGTTGGGATTCTGAAATTTTTTGACCGTTTGTATTCTAATGTGTTTGGGGTTAATTAAAAAAATTTACAATTTTTAAAAAATTAGTGAAAAATTAGACAAAGGTTATTTTAAATTTTGAAAAAATGTAGGGTTGGTGTTTGGCATGTGGTGTGTCTATTTGGGCGCCCGTGACCATTCAAATTCCTTTAGAAATATATTTTTTGACCTAAAAATTTAGAAAATCCATTAAAATTATAATTTTTCATTGGATTTGAGAATTGTCGGGCGGAATTAGAAATTTCGGGACAATGGGATTCTCAAGAAAAACTAGGAATATTCTAGAAATTATTTTTAAAAATCTTAAAAATTGGCATTTTTAAAATAGCAATGGTATTTTGGCAAATCTAATTGCTAAATTTTTTTTGGAAAAATATAGATTAGAATGCCATAAGATAGGTTTGGTGGAATTCAAAATTAGCATATTTTGAGGCCCTATAAAATTAGAAAAAAAATTTAAAAATCATGATAATTTTTTTTCTCGAGAATTTAATATTTTTGAGGGTTATTTAATACTGAAGTACGTTTTCTCGTGATGACATTAGATAGATGCGGGTTATTCGCATATTATTAATATGATTATACCTCGTATTAATAGTTATTTCTATTTGGATTAATTTTAAACGATGTTTTCATGATTTTTTACCATTGTTTAGCCATTCTTTTTGGACATGTTCCTTAATTTCTTCAATGATGGCTAGAATCTCCGTTCAAAGTGTGTTTCACCTTTGATACTTTTTCATGTGATAATTTATTTTGCACTTATTTAAGTGTGGTCTATGCTTAAATTTCTAAGCCTAAAACAAATTATATCATGGGTCAGTTGATCGGTTTGTTTTGGTGGATTTATTGAATGTTTCCAAGTTTTATATGGACTCATCAGATTCTGCCTCGATCACTTGTGTCTAGGGTTTTTTTTATTGAGTGCTACACACATGTGTTTCACTTGCTTAATTTGGAGTTTTGCTTGAACGACACCACGTTCATCTACTCCGGATTGATGAGTTGGCCACCAATTTTAATGCTTCTTTTGGCATGATTAATGTCCATTAGATGGCAACATGCATTGATTTTTATGATCAACTATTTTTATGGATTCGGGACCTTCTATGCTTTTATCTATGGTTTTATAACTTTCTTTGATCTTTTGGATAATATCATGTGCTTTGAAGGTACCATTTGTCTTCGTTTTTTGCACGTAATTTTGGAGTATATTGCTTGTACTCTTGTACATATTCCAACTCGGATACCTAGTTGCTTTTGTATCTAGGTGAGTTTTTTTTTTACCCTAACTTTATTGAGTTTATTGGGTAGTTATCATTAGAAAGGCGCCAATAATTCAATTTCTTTTCTAATAAATGATGTACTCCGAAGGAGTTATTCCTTGATGTAGTCTCACGAATATAGAGACAGGTTTTAGTATGTGAAAGTCTGGGATAAGGCCATCTTATTCCTTTTATATAGGATTTTATTCATATTTTCCTAGATGGCATACTATAGGGAGTTTCAAATTGTTAAGGTATTTTATGGGTGGTTTGGTGGTATTATGGGACGCTAGTGATCCCTCACATATATTATCTTATGGGATAATTTGGGCTCAAGATTGTTGCTTTGCTTACATCACTTAGCATGTTGACCTCAACATTCAAAGACAATCTCATTTTCTAAATTCACTAGAAGTTATAGTGTGGGCATTCTCTAGATAAATTTCTTTTATTTATAGCCTGCATATGTTGATGAGGGTAATCTCGTCGGCATTTTCACTTGTTGAAATCTCTTTCTTTAGAGTTCAAACAACGAGTTTATCTTGTTGTGTTCGGATAAGAAATTTTGGATTCTTCCTTTGTTGGCATATCTTTCTCTAGTTTCATACTTTAGGTGATTTATATAGTCAACCTAATTGTTTACGAATGAACATATGTGGCTCATCGTCGAGACGTTGATGACTCTCTATGTTGATATGGATAACTCGGGACGTCGATTATTCCATGTGCAGATGTGGGTATGTCGGGGCGTCGATGAATCCCTGGTTTCTGGTGTCAATAATGCCATGTTTTCCTACTTATTTTGAATGGTTTACCAACGAGGAAGTTACTTTGAATGTGAATTGCTTTGATCATCCGCCGCAGTAGTCTGATGGGCAAACAGAGTGTATGAATCAGATTGTAGAGAATATGCTTCGTGCATATGTGTCTGGAAAAGCATCAAATTTAGAAAAAATAATTTGCCTATAACAGTTTTAAACATACGACTATTGGTTTTAGTCCGTTCATGCATATGTATGGGTATCAACCCAGGGCACCTATTGATGTCGGTCTCTTAAGGACATCAATCTTGATGCATCGAGGGATTTCTTGTGTGATATTGAGGAAATGCTGACCGAAGCTCATGATTCTATCAAGAGTGCTCAAGATAGGGCAAGTTTTATGCTTATAGGGAGGGGACGCTCATCTCGGTCTTTTGAACCAGGAGCGTTGGTTTATTTTAATGTTACTAAAGATTCTCAGACTTTGTCAATAGAAAAATGCTCGAATTTATCTCCTAGATATTGTGGTCCATTTCGATTTTATACATCGGATTAGCACGGTTTTGTTTGAACTTAAACTACCTCCACATGTAAGAGTTCATCCAATCTTTCATATCGATAGATTGAAAGGGAAACTGGGAGGTGAGGATAACACAGTTACTCCTCAAGAACTCGTTGAAGTCGAAGAATTATCCTATGTTCCACATGAACCTGATAAGGTACTTTAATTCAGGGAAAGGGAACTTTGTAGTTGACTAATCCCTGAGGTTAAAATTAGGTGGAAAGATAAGGAAATAGAGGATTCAACTTGGGAGTCGGTTGAGATTGTTCAGCATGGTTCTCCTTCTTTTCATTGCAAGAGTGCAATGTTTTGAGAGAGAGAAAGTATGTTATATGTACATTATGTGTGCTATGTTATATACACATTATGTGTGCATATACTAGGAGGCTAACCCACGTTAGGCTTGTGAGCATGGGAGCATGGGAACAAGCTCTAGTGGAGCATGGGTTAGGACTAACCTTAAGGGTTAAGGTTAGGGTCAGGCATCCAAGGGTCACACATGGGAAATGGAGAGTCAAGAGTCACTTGAGGGCCCTCCTATATAATAGGGGCATGGGGCACACTCAAGGGAGGCTTGAGGGCTTGAGGGCTTGAGGCTTGGTTATGTTATACTCTCTTGTGTAGAGGATCATATCTACTCACTTACCATTTCACACTATAGCTACATGCTATTGGATTGGAGTTATACCTCTTGATGGTATGGGACATCAAGGTAGAGGTATGATGTATTTCATTTATAATTCATGTGTGCATCCCTTAGGCTCGGGGGTGGTCGGGTGGTTGAGTTTATGCCTAATTTATGCATGTTTATGCATATCAATTATCTAGAGAGATCTTAGGGTTTTAGCAGTGGTATCAGAGCAATCTCTAGTTAATTGTTGTTGATTTTTTATAATTTTTAGCTTTTTTTAAAGTAAATTTTAATATTTACTAATAAAAATATTATTTTTTTATTTCTGTTGATGAGTTGCACGTGGATCATCGATATGGCGATAAGAACACATGTTACTATAATTTTATGGATAAATCGACGTTGTGCGGGGGAATTCCATGAGTTTAATGCTATTTTTTTCTTTTTTTTGTGATTCAAAATAAGCATTAATGGAAATTTTTACAAAATACCATATATTTTATTGTGGATATTTTTCGTAGAATGGATTCCATAAATTTCTAAAATTTTTAGGATTTTTTTCTAAATTTTTTTAAAAAAATTTGAGCATTTTTATGGTTAAAAATAAATTTTTTAATCATTTTTACATTTTTTCGCGGGTATGCAATCAAATTTCTATCAATTTTCTGCTAAAATTCAATTGGGGGCAGCATGTTGATGCATGGAATGCTTTCCCATGTGCGTGGGACCCTCTTCGTATCTCAATTCCAAATTTTCTTCTATTTTTTCTCTCGTGTATAAACACCTCTTTTTTTAGTAATATTAATCATAATTAAGAGTTAATTATGATTAACAAAATTAATCAAAAATTAACCTCTCTGTTACAGAGAGAGAAGAGATGGGAGGAGAGAGAATGGAAGGGAGAAGAAAAACATGAAATAGGGGAGAAGAGAGAGGGAGTTTTCTCTCTCTCTCTCCCTCTCTCATTCTTTTGCGCGCAGATCAAGGGGGGGGGGTTTGCTGTTCTGCAAGCAACGAAACAAATTGCCACTCCCCCTAAAAAATCAAAATTCAATAAGCTTAATAAAGCTTATTAATATTTTTTTAAATGAGTTTTTTATTTTTATTTTTTTTAAAGCTTTTGAAAATGTTTCAAAACAAAGCTTGAAAAAAGCCTAAAAATTTGAGAAAATTTGAAATTTGAGAAAAGAAAATTCTCAAAAAATTTCAGGAAATTTTTTCTTGGTGCCTTTTGGCTTTTCATCTTCCGGAAAACCTTTGGCTTTCCGTTTTTCTGAAACCTTTTCGCTTTTCGAATTCCGGGAAATCTTTTGACCTTCCGTATTTCGGAAACTTTTGACCTTTCACATTCCGATTGTTTTGCCTTTTCAATTTCCCAAAACTTTTGGCTTTCCATATTCCGGAAAAACTGTTGGGATTCTGAAATTTTTTGACCGTTCATATTGTAATGCGTTTGGAATAATTAAAAAAATTTAATTTTTTAAACAATTAGTGAAAAATTAGACAAAGGTTATTTTAAATTTTGAAAAAAGGTAGGGTTGGTGTTTGGCATGTGGTGTGTCTATTTGGGCGCCCGTGACCATTCAAATTCCTTTAGAAATATATTTTTTGACCTAAAAATTTAGAAAATCCATTAAAATTAAAAATTTTCATTGGATTTGAGAATTGTCGGGCGGAATTAGAAATTTTGGGACAATGGGATTCTCAGAAAAAATTAGGAATATTTTAGAAATTATCTTTAGAAATCCTAAAAATTGGTATTTTTAAAATATCAATGGTATTTTGACAAATCTAATTGCTAAAAAATTTCTGGAAAAATATAGATTGGAATGCCATAAGATAGGTTTGGTGGAATTCAAAATTAGCATATTTTAAGGCCCTATAAAATTAGAAAAAAATTTAAAAAAACCATGATAATTTTGTTTCTCGAGAATTTAATATTTTTTAGGACTATTTAATATTAAAGTACGTTTTCTCGTGATGACATTAGATAGATGCGGGTTATTCGCATATTATTAATACGATTATACCGAGTATTAATAGTTATTTCTGTTTGGATTAATTTTAAACGATGTTTTCATGATTTTTTACCATTGTTTCGCCATTCTTTTTGGACATGTTCCTTAATTTCTTCAATGATGGCTAGAATCTCCGTTCAAAGTGTGTTTCACCTTTGACACTTTTTCATGTGATAATTTATTTTGCACTTATTTAAGTGTGGTCTATGCTTAAATTTCTAAGCCTAAAACAAATTATATCATCGGTCAGTTGATCGGTTTGTTTTGGTGGATTTATTGGATGTTTTCCAAGTTTTATATGGACTCATCAGGTTCTGCCTAGATCACTTGTGTCTAGGTTTTTTTTTATTGAGTGCTACACAGATGTGTTTCACTTGCTTAATTTGGAGTTTTGCTTGAACTACACCACGTTCATATACTCCGGATTGATGAGTTGGCCACCAATTTTAATGCTTCTTTTGGCATGATTAATGTCCATTAGATGGCATGCATTGATTTTTATGATCAACTATGGTTTTTATGGATTCGAGAGCTTCTATGCTTTTATCTATGGTTTTATAACTTTCTTTTGATCTTTTGGATAATATCATGTGCTTTGAAGGTAGCATTTGTCTTCGTTTTTTGCACATAATTTTGGAGTATATTGCTTGTACTCTTGTACATATTCCAACTCAGATACCTAGTTGCTTTTATATCTAGGTGAGTTATTTTTTTACCCTAACTTTATTGAGTTTATTGGGTAGTTATCATTAGAAAGGCGCCAATAATTCAATTTCTTTTCTAATAAATGATGTGCTCGGAAGGAGTTATTCCTTGATGTAGTCTCAAGAATATAGAGACAGGTTTTAGTATGTGAAAGTCTGGGATAAGGCCATCTTATTCCTTTTATACAGGATTTTATTCATATTTTCCTAGATGGCATACTAGGGAGTTTCAAATTGTTAAGGTATGTATGGGTGGTTTAGTGGTATTATGGGACGCTAGTGATCCCTCACGTTTATTATCTTATGGGATGATTTGGGCTCAAGATTGTTGCTTTGCTTACATCACTTAGCATGTTAACCTCAACATTCAAAGACAATCTCATTTTCTAAATTCACTAAAAGTTATAGTGTGGGCATTCTCTAGATAAACTTCTTTTATCTATAGCCTGCATGTTTTGATGAGGGTAATCTCGTCGACATTTTCACTTGTTGAAATCTCTTTCTTTAGAGTTCAAACAACGAGTTTATCTTGTTGTGTTCAGATAAGAAAATTTGGATTCTTCCTTTGTTGGCATATCTTTCTCTAGTTTCATACTTTAGGTGATTTATATAGTCAACCTGATTGTTTACGGATGAACATATATGACTCATCAACGAGATGTTGATGACTCTCTATGTTGATATGGATAACTTGAATTCAGGGAAAGGAAACTTTGTAGTTGACTAATCCCTAAGGTTAAAATTAGGTGGAAAGATAAGGAAATAGAGGATTCAACTTTCGGAGTCGGATGAGATTGTTCAGCACGGTTCTCCTTCTTTTCATTGCAAGAGTGCAATGTTTTGAGGGAGGGGAAGTATGTTATATATACATTATGTGTGCTATGTTATATACACATTATGTGTGCATATACTAGGAGGCTAACCCACATTAGGCTTGTGAGCATGGGAGCATGGGAACAAGCTCTAGTGGAGCATGGGTTAGGACTAATCTTAAGGGTTAAGGTTAGGGTCAGGCATCCAAGGGTCACACATGGGAAATGGAGAGTCAAGAGTCACTTGAGGGCCCTCCTATATAATAGGGACATGGGGCACACTCAAGGGAGGCTTGAGGCTTGAGGGCTTGAGGCTTGGTTATGTTATACTCTCTTGTGTAGAGGATCATATCTACTCACTTACCATTTCACACTATAGCTACATGCTATTGGATTGGAGTTATACCTCTTGATGGTATGGGACATCAAGGTAGAGGTATGATGTATTTCATTTATAATTCATGTGTGCATCCCTTCGGCTCAGGGATGGTCGGGTGGTTGAGTTTATTCCTAATTTTTTTATGTTTATGCATTCAATTATCTAGAGAGATCTTAGGGTTTTAGCAGTGGTATCAGAGCAATCTCTAGTTAATTGTTGTTGATTTTTTTAAAATTTTTAGCTTTTTTAAGTAAATTTTAATATTTACTAATAAAAATATTTTTTTTTATTTGTGTTGATGAGTTGCACGTGGATCATCGATGTGGCGATTGGAACACATGTTACTATAATTTTATGGATAAATCGACGTTGCGAGGGAATTCCATGAGTTTAATGCTATTTTTTTTTTTATGATTCAAAATAAGCATTAATGGAAATTTTCACAAAATACCACATATTTTATTGTGGATATTTTTTGTAGAATGGATTCCATAAATTTCTAGAATTTTAAGGATTTTTTTTCTAATTTTTTAGAAAATTTTTGAGCATCTTTTGGTTAAAAATATATTTTTTATACATTTTTGCATTTTTTCGCGGGTATGCAATCAAATTTCTATCGATTTTCTGCTAAAATTCAATAGGGGGCAGCATGTTGATGCATGGAATGCTCTCCCATGTGCGTGGGACCCTCTTCGTATCTCAATTCCAAATTTTCTTCTATTTTTCCTCTCGTGTATAAACACCTCTTTTTTTAGTAATATTAATCATAATTAAGAGTTAATTATGATTAATAAAATTAATCAAAAATTAACCTCTCTGTTAACAGAGAGAGAAGAGAGGGGAGGAGAGAGAATGGAAGGGAGAAGAAAAACATGAAACAAAGGAGAAGAAAGAGGGAGTTTTCTCACTCTCTCCCTCTCTCATTCTTTTGCGCGGAGATCAAAGGGAGGGGGGTTTGCTGCAAGCGACGAAACAAATTGCCACCCCCCCTAAAAAATCAAAATCCAATAAGCTTAATAAAGCTTATTAATATTTTTTAAATGAGTTTTTTATTTTTATTTTTATTTTTTTTAAAGTTTTTAAAAATGTTTCAAAAAAAAGCTTGAAAACAGCCTAAAAATTAGAGAAAATTTGAAATTTGAGAAAAGAAAATTCTCAGAAAAATTTCAGGAAATTTTTTCTTGGTGCCTTTTGGCTTTTCATCTTTCGAAAAACCTTTGGCTTTCCGTTTTCTTGAAACCTTTTTGCTTTCCGAATTCCGGGAAATGTTTTGACCTTCCATATTTCGAAAACTTTTGACCTTTCACATTCCGAATGTTTTGTCTTTTCATTTTTCCAAAACTTTTGGCTTTCTATATTCCGGAAAAATTATTGGGATTCTGAAATTTTTTGACCGTTCGTATTCTAATGCGTTTGGGGTTAATTAAAAAATATTTAAAATTTTCAAAAAATTAGTGAAAAATTAGACAAAGGATATTTTAAATTTTGAAAAAAGGTAGGGTTGGTGTTTGGCATGTGGTAGAGAAGAGATGTGAGGAGAGAGAATGGAAGGGAGAAGAAAAACATGAAACAGGAGAGAAGAGAGAGGGAGTTTTCTCACTCTCTCCCTCTCTCATTCTTTTGCGCGCAGATCAAAGGGGGGGTTTGCTACAACAAGCGATGAAACAAATTGCCACCCTCCCTAAAAAATCAAAATCCAATAAGCTTAATAAAACTTATTAATATTTTTCTTAAATGAGTTTCTTATTTTTATTTTTTTAAAGCTTCTGAAAATGTTTCAAAAAAAGCTTGAAAAAAGCCTAAAAATTAGAGAAAATTTGAAATTTGAGAAAAGAAAATTCTCAGAAAATTTTTTCTTGGTGCCTTTTGGCTTTTTATCTTCCGGAAAACCTTTGGCTTTCCGTTCTCCTGAAACCTTTTTGCTTTCCGAATTCCGGGAAATCTTTTGACCTTCCGTATTTCGGAAACTTTTGACCTTTCACATTCCGATTGTTTTGTCTTTTCATTTTCCCAAAACTTTTGGCTTTCCATATTCCGAAAAAACTGTTGGGATTCTGAAATTTTTTGACCGTTCGTATTCTAATGCCTTTGGGGTTAATTAAAAAAATTAAAATTTCTAAAAAAATTAGTGGAAAAATAGACAAAGGTTATTTTAAATTTTGAAAAAATGTAAGGTTGGTGTTTGGCATGTGGTGTGTCTATTTGCGCGCCCCTGACCATTCAAATTCCTTTAGAAATATATTTTTTGACCTAAAAATTTAGAAAATCCATTAAAATTATAAATTTTCATTGGATTTGAGAATTGTCAGGCGGAATTAGAAATTTCAAGACGATGGGATTCTCAAGAAAAAATAGGAATATTCTAAAAATATTTTTTAACAATCCTAAAAATTGGTATTTTTAAAATATCAATGGTATTTTGACAAACCTAATTGCTAAAATTTTTTTGGAAAAATATAGATTGGAATGCCATAAGATAGGTTTGGTGGAATTCAAAATTAGTATATTTTGAGGCCCTATAAAATTAGAAAAAATTTTGAAAGAAAACATGATAATTTTTTTCTCAAGAATTTAATATTTTTGAGGATTATTTAATGTTAAAGTAAATTTTCTCGTGATGACATTAGATAGATGCGGTTTATTTGTATATTATTAATATGATTATACCTCGTATTAATAGTTATTTCTGTTTGGATTAATTTTAAACGATGTTTTCGTGATTTTTTTACCATTGTTTAGCCATTCTTTTTGGACATGTTCCTTAATTTCTTCAATGATGGCTAGAATCTCCGTTCAAAGTGTGTTTCACCTTTGACACTTTTTCATGTGATAATTTATTTTGCACTTATTTAAGTGTGGTCTATGCTTAAATTTCTAAGCCTAAAACAAATTATATCATGGGTCAGTTGATCGGTTTGTTTTGGTGGATTTATTGGATGTTTTTCAAGTTTTATATGGACTCATCAAGTTCTGCCTAGATCACTTGTGTCTAGGGTTTTTTTTATTAAGTACTACACACATGTGTTTCACTTGCTTAATTTGGAGTTTTGCTTGAACGACACCACGTTCATATACTCCGGATTGATGAGTTGGCCACCAATTTTAATGCTTCTTTCGGCATGATTAATGTCCATTAGATGGCATGCATTGATTTTTATGATCAACTATGGTTTTTATGGATTCAGGAGCTTCTATGCTTTTATCTAGGGTTTTATAACTTTCTTTTGATCTTTTGGATAATATCATGTGCTTTGAAGGTAGCATTTGTCTTCGTTTTTTTGCACATAATTTTGGAGTATATTGCTTGTACTCTTGTACATATTCCAACTCGGATACCTTTGTATCTAGGTGAGTTATTTTTTACCCTAACTTTATTGAGTTTATTAGGTAGTTATCATTAGAAAGGCGCCAATAATTTAATTTCTTTTCTAATAAATGATGTACTCGGAAGGAGTTATTCCTTGATGTAGTCTCAGGAATATAGAGACAGGTTTTAGTATGTGAAAGTCTGGGATAAGGCCATCTTATTCCTTTTATACAGGATTTTATTCATATTTTCCTAGGTGGCATACTAGGGAGTTTCAAATTGTTAAGGTATGTATGGGTGGTTTGGTGGTATTATGGGACACTAGTGATCTCTCACATATATTATCTTATGGGATAATTTGGGCTCAAGATTGTTGCTTTGCTTACATCACTTAGCATGTTGACCTCAACATTCAAAGACAATCTCATTTTCTAAATTCAGTAGAAGTTATAGTGTGGGCATTCTCTAGATAAACTTCTTTTATCTATAGCCTGCATGTTTTGATGAGGGTAATCTCGTCGACATTTTCACTTGTTGAAATCTCTTTCTTTAGAGTTCAAACAGCGAGTTTATCTTGTTGTGTTCGGATAAGAAAATTTGGATTCTTCCTTTGTTGGCATATCTTTCTCTAGTTTCATACTTTAGGTGATTTGTATAGTCAACCTGATTGTTTACGAATGAACATATGTGACTCATCGTCGAGATGTTGATGACTCTCTATGTTGATATGGATAACTCGGGACGTCGATTATTCCATGTGCAGATGTGGGTATGTCGGGGCACCGATGAATCCCTGGTTTTTGCTCTGTTAATAATGCCATGTTTTCCTACTTTATTCTGAATGGTTTACCAACGAGGAAGTTACTTTGAATGTGAATTGCTGTGATCATCTGCCACAGTAGTCTGATGGGCAAACAGAGTGTATGAATCAGATTGTAGAGGATATGCTTCGTGCATATGTCTCTAGAAAAGTATCAAATTTGGAAAAAATATCTTTCAATGATGGAATTTGCCTATAACAGTTTTAAACATACGGCTATTGGTTTTAGTCCGTTCATGCTTATGTATGGGTATCAACCCAGGGCACCTATTGATGTCGGTCTTAAGGATATCAAGCTTGATGCATCGAGGGATTTCTTGTGTGATATGTAGGAAATGCTGACCGAAGCTCATGATTCTATCAAGAGTGCTCAAGATAGGGCACGGTTTTATGCTCATAGGGGATGCTCATCTCGGTCTTTTGAACCAAGAGCGTTGGTTTATTTTAATGTTCCTAAAGATTCTCAGACTTTGTCAATAGGAAAATGCTCGAATTTATCTCCTAGATATTGTGGTCCATTTCGATTTTATACATCGGATTGGCACGGTTGCGTTTGAACTTAAACTACCTCCACATGTTAGAGTTCATCCACTCTTTCATATCGATAGATTGAAAGGGAAACTGGGAGGTGAGGATAACACAGTTACTCCTCAAGAACTCGTTGAAGTCGAAGAATTATCCTATGTTCCACATGAACCTGATAAGGCACTTGAATTCAGGGAAAGGGAACTTTGTAGTTGACTAATCCCTGAGGTTAAAATTAGGTGGAAAGATAAGGAAATAGAGGATTCAACTTGGGAGTCGGTTGAGATTGTTCAGCACGGTTCTTCTTCTTTTCATTGCAAGAGTGCAATGTTTTGAGAGAGGGGAAGTATGTTATATGTACATTATGTGTGTTATGTTATATACACATTATGTGTTTATATACTAGGAGGCTAACCCACATTAGGCTTGTGAGCATGGGAGCATGGGAACAAGCTCTAGTGGAGCATGGGTTAGAACTAACCTTAAGGATTAAGGTTAAGGTCAGGCATCCAAGGGTCACACATGGGAAATGGAGAGTCAAGAGTCACTTAAGGGCCCTCTTATATAATAGGGGCATGGGGCACACTCAAGGGAGGCTTGAGGCTTGAGGCTTGGTTATGTTATACTGGATCATATCTACTCACTTATCATTTCACACTATAGCTACATGCTATTGGATTGGAGTTATACCTCTTGATGGTATGGGACATCAAGGTAGAGGTATGATGTATTTCATTTATAATTCATGTGTGCATACCTTGGGCTCGGGGGTGGTTGAGTTTATGCCTTATTTATGCATGTTTATAAATATCAATTATCTAGAGAGATCTTAGGGTTTTAGCAGTGGTATCAGAGCAATCTCTAGTTAATTGTTGTTAATTTTTTATAATTTTTAGCTTTTTTTAAGTAAATTTTAATATTTACTAATAAAAATATTATTTTTTATTTGTGTTGATGAGTTGCACGTGGATCATCGATATGGTGATTGGAACACATGTTACTATAATTTTATGGATAAATCGACGTTGCGGGGGAATTCCATGAGTTTAATGCTATTTTTTTCTTTTTTTTAATGATTCAAAATAAGCATTAATGAAATTTTTACAAAATACCACATATTTTATTATGGATATTTTTCCTAAAATGGATTCCATAAATTTCTAGAATTTTTAGGATTTTTTTCCTAATTTTTTAGAATTTTTTTTAAGCATTTTTATGGTTAAAAATATATTTTTTATACATTTTTGCATTTTTTCGTGGGTATGCAATCAAATTTCTATCGATTTTCAACTAAAATTCAATAGGGGGCAGCATGTTGATGCATGGAATGCTCTCCCATGTGCGTGGGACCCTCTTTGTATCTCAATTCCAAATTTTCTTCTATTTTTTCTCTCGTGTATAAACACCTCTTTTTTTAGTAATATTAATCATAATTAAGAGTTAATTATGATTAACAAAATTAATCAAAAATTAACCTCTCTGTTTAACAGAGAGAGAAGAGATGGGAGGAGAGAATGGAAGGGAGAAGAAAAACATGAAACAGGGGAGAAGAGAGAGGGAGTTTTCTCACTCTCTCCCTCTCTCATTCTTTTGCGCGCAGATCAAAGGGGGGGGGGGGGGGGTTGCTGCAAGCAACGAAACAAATCAAAATCCAATAAGCTTAATAAAGCTTATTAATATTTTTTTTAAAATGAGTTTTTTATTTTTTTATTTTTTTTAAAGATTTTAAAAATGTTTCAAAAAAAGCGTAAAAAAGCCTAAAAATTAGAGAAAATTTGAAATTTGAGAAAAGAAAATTCTCAAAAAATTTCAAGAAATTTTTTCTTGGTGCCTTTTGGCTTTTCATCTTCCAGAAAACCTTTGGCTTTCCGTTTTCCTGAAACCTTTTTGCTTTCCGAATTCCGGGAAATGTTTTGACCTTCCGTATTTCGGGAAACTTTTGACCTTCCGTATTTCGGAAACTTTTGACCTTTCACATTCCGATTGTTTTGCCTTTTCATTTTCCCAAAACTTTTGGCTTTCCATATTCCGGAAAAACTGTTGGGATTCTGAAATTTTTTGACCGTTCGTATTCTAATGAATTTGGGGTTAATTAAAAAAAATTAAAATTTTTAAAAAATTAGTGAAAAATTAGACAAAGGTTATTTTAAATTTTGAAAAAAGGTAGGGTTGGTGTTTGGCATGTGGTAGAGAAGAGATGGGAGGAGAGAGAATGGAAGGGAGAATAAAAACATGAAACAGGGGAGAAGAGAGAGGGAGTTTTCTCACTCTCTCCCTCTCTCATTCTTTTGCGCGCAGATCAAAGGCGGGGTTTGCTGCAAGCAACGAAAAAAATTGCCACCCCCCCTAAAAAATCTCTCATTCTTTTGCGCGCAGATCAAAGGCGGGGTTTGCTGCAAGCAACGAAAAAAATTGCCACCCCCCCTAAAAAATCAAAATCCAATAAGCTTATTAATATTTTTTTTAAATGAGTTTTTTATTTTTTATTTTTTTTAAAGCTTTTGAAAATGTTTCCAAAAAAAACTTAAAAAAGCCTAAAAATTAGAGAAAATTTGAAATTTGAGAAAAGAAAATTCTCAAAAAATTTCGGGAAATTTTTTCTTGGTGCCTTTTGGCTTTTCATCTTTCGAAAAACCTTTGGCTTTCCGTTCTCCTGAAACCTTTTCGCTTTCCGAATTCCGGGAAATCTTTTGACCTTCCGTATTTCGAAAACTTTTGACCTTTCACATTCCGATTGTTTTGTCTTTTCATTTTCCCAAAACTTTTGGCTTTTCATATTCCGGAAAAACTCTTGGGATTTTGAAATTTTTTGACCATTCGTATTCTAATGCGTTTGGGGTTAATTAAAAATTTTAAAATTTTTAAAAAAATTAGAAAAAAATTAGACAAAGGTTATTTTAAATTTTGAAAAAATGTACGGTTGGTGTTTGGTATGTGGTGTGTCTATTTGGGCGCCCGTGACCATTCAAATTCCTTTAGAAATATATTTTTTGACCTAAAAATTTAAAAAATCCATTAAAATTATAAATTTTCATTGGATTTGAGAATTGTCGGGTGGAATTGGAAATTTCGAGATGATGGGATTCTCAAGAAAAATTAGGAATATTCTAGAAATTAAATTTAGAAATCCGAAAAATTGGTATTTTAAAAATATCAATGGTATTATGGCAAATCTAATTGCTAAATTTTTTTTTAAAAAATATAGATTGGAATGCCATAAGATAGGTTTGGTGGAATTCAAAATTAGCATATTTTGAGGCCCTATAAAAATTCTCCTGATGACATTATTTAATGTTGAAGTACGTTTTCTCGTGAGATAATGACATTAGATAGATGCGGGTTATTTGCATAATATTAATACGATTATACCTCGTATTAATAGTTTTTTTTATTTGGATTAATTTTAAACGATGTTTTCATGATTTTTTACCATTGTTTAGCCATTCTTTTTGGACATGTTCCTTAATTTCTTCAATGATGGCTAGAATCTCCGTTCAAAGTGTGTTTCACCTTTGACACTTTTTCATGTGATAATTTATTTTGCACTTATTTAAGTGTGGTCTATGCTTAAATTTCTAAGCCTAAAACATATTATATCATGGGTCAGTTGATCGGTTTGCTTTGGTGGATTTATTGGATGTTTTCCAAGTTTTATATGGACTCATTAGGTTCTGCCTAGATCACTTGTGTCTAGGGTTTTTTTTGTTGAGTGCTACACACATGTGTTTCACTTGCTTAATTTGGAGTTTTGCTTGAACGACACCACGTTCATATACTCCGGATTGATGAGTTGGCCACCAATTTTAATGCTTCTTTTGGCATGATTAATGTCCATTAGATGGCATGCATTGATTTTTATGATCAACTATGGTTTTTATGGATTCAGGAGCTTCTATGCTTTTATCTATGGTTTTATAACTTTCTTTTGATCTTTTGGACAATATCATGTACTTTGAAGGTAGCATTTGTCTTCGTTTTTTGCACATAATTTTGGAGTATATTGCTTGTACTCTTGTACATATTCCAACTCGGATACCTAGTTGCTTTTGTATCTAGGTGAGTTATTTTTTTACCCTAACTTTATTGAGTTTATTGGGTAGTTATCATTAGAAAGGCGCCAATAATTCAATTTCTTTTCTAATAAATGATGTACTCGGAAGGAGTTATTCCTTGATATAGTCTCAGGAATATAGAGACAGGTTTTAGTATGTGAAAGTCTGGGATAAGGCCATCTTATTCCTTTTATACAGGATTTTATTCATATTTTCCTAGATGGCATACTAGGGAGTTTCAAATTGTTAAGGTATGTATGGGTGCTTTGGTGGTATTATGGGACGCTAGTGATCCCTCACATATATTATCTTATGGGATAATTTGGGCTCAAGATTGTTGCTTTGCTTACATCACTTAGCATGTTGACCTCAACATTCAAAGATAATCTCATTTTCTAAATTCACTAGAAGTTATAGTGTGGGCATTCTCTAGATAAACCTCTTTTATCTATAGCCTGCATGTTTTGATGAGGGCAATCTCGTCGGCATTTTCACTTGTTGAAATCTCTTTCTTTAGAGTTCGAACAACGAGTTTATCTTGTTGTGTTCGGATAAGAAAATTTGGATTCTTCTTTTGTTGGCATATCTTTCTCTAGTTTCATACTTTAGGTGATTTATACAATCAACCTGATTGTTTACGGATGAGCATATGTGACTCATTGTTGAGACGTTGATGACTCTCTATGTTGATATAGATAACTCGGGACGTCGATTATTCCATGTGCAGATGTGGGTATGTCGGGGCGCGGATGAATCCCTAGTTTCTACTGTTAATAATGCCATGTTTTCCTACTTTATTCTGAATGGTTTACCAACGAGGAAGTTAGTTTGAATGTGAATTGCTCTGATCATCCACCACAGTAGTCTGATGGGCAAACAGAGTGTATGAATAAGATTGTAGAGGATATGCTTCGTGCATATAACTTTGGAAAAGCATCAAATTTTGAAAAAATATCTTCCAATTATGGAATTTGCCTAAGCTCTAGTGGAGCATGGGTTAGGATTGACCATAAGGGTTAAGGTTAGGGTCAGGCATCCAAGGGTCACACATGGGAAATGGAGAGTCAAGAGTCACTTGAGGGCCCTCCTATATAATAGGGATATGGGGCACACTCAAGGGAGGCTTGAGGCTTGAGGGCTTGAGGCTTGGTTATGTTATACTCTCTTGTGTAGAGGATCATATCTACTCACTTACCATTTCACACTATAGCTACATGCTATTGGATTGGAGTTATACCTCTTGATGGTATGGGACATCAAGGTAGAGGTATGATGTATTTCATTTATAATTCATGTGTGCATCCCTTGGGCTCGGGTGGTTGAGTTTATGCCTAATTTATGCATGTTTATAAATATCAATTATCTAGAGAGATCTTAGGGTTTTAGCAGTGGTATCAGAGCAATCTCTAGTTAATTGTTGTTGATTTTTTATAATTTTTGGCTTTTTTAGTAAATTTTAATATTCACTAATAAAAATATTATTTTTTTTATTTGTGTTGATGAGTTGCACGTGGATCATCGATATGGCGATTGGAATACATGTTACTATAATTTTATGGATAAATCGACGTTGCGGGGAAATTCCATAAGTTTAATGCTATTTTTTTCTCTTTTTATGATTCAAAATAAGCATTAATGGAAATTATTGTGGATATTTTTCGCAGAATGGATTCCATAAATTTTTAGAATTTTTAGGATTTTTTTTCTAATTTTTTAGTAATTTTTTGGTTAAAAATGTATGTTTTATACATTTTTGATTTTTTCCGCGGGTATGCAATCAAATTTCTGTAGATTTTCTGCTAAAATTCAATTGAGGGCAGCATGTTGATGCATGGAATGCTTTCCCATGTGCGTGGGACCCTCTTCGTATCTCAATTCCAAATTTTCTTCTATTTTTTCTCCCCTGTATAAACACCTCTTTTTTTAGTAATATTAATCATAATTAAGAGTTAATTATGATTAACAAAATTAATCAAAAATTAACCTCTCTGTTAACAGAGAGAGAAGAGATGGGAGGAGAGAGAATGGAAGGGAGAAGAAAAACATGAAACAGGGGAGAAGAGAGAGGGAGTTTTCTCACTCTCTCCCTCTCTCATTCTTTTGCACGCAGATCAAAGGGGGGGGTTGCTGCAAGCGACGAAACAAATTGCCACTCCCCCTAAAAAATCAAAATCCAATAAGCTTAATAAAGCTTGTTAATATTTTTTTAAATGAGTTTTTTATTTTTTATTTTTTTAAAGCTTTTGACAATGTTTCAAAAAAAAGCTTGAAAAAAGCCTTAAAATTTGACAAAATTTGAAATTTGAGAAAAGAAAATTCTCAGAAAATTTCAGGAAATTTTTTCATTGTGCCTTTTGGCTTTTCATCTTCCGGAAAACCTTTGGCTTTCCGTTTTCCTGAAACCTTTTCGCTTTCCGAATTCCGGGAAATCTTTTGACCTTCTGTATTTCGGAAACTTTTGACCTTTCACATTCTGATTGTTTTGTCTTTTCATTTTCCCAAAACTTTTGGCTTTCCATATTCCGGAAAAACTGTTGGGATTCTGAAATTTTTTAACCATTCGTATTCTAATGCGTTTGGGGTAAATTAAAAAAAATTTAAACTTTTTAAAAAATTAGTGAAAAATTAGACAAAGGTTATTCTAAATTTTAAAAAAACGTAGGGTTGGTGTTTGGCATGTGGTAGAGAAGAGATGGAAGGAGAGAGAATGGAAGGGAGAAGAAAAACATGAAATAGGGGAGAAGAGAGGGAGTTTTCTCACTCTCACTCTCTCCCTCTCTCATTCTTTTGCCCACAGATCAAAGGGGGGGGTTTGCTGCAAGCGACGAAACAAATTGCCACCCCCCCTAAAAAATCAAAATCCAATAAGCTTAATAAAGCTTATTAAAAAAATTTAATGAGTTTTTTATTTTTTATTTTTTTTAAAGCTTTTGAAAATGTTTCAAAAAAAAGCTTGAAAAAAGCCTAAAAATTAGAGAAATTTTGAAATTTGAGAAAAGAAAATTCTCAGAAAATTTCAGGAAATTTTTTCTTGGTGCCTTTTGGCTTTTCATCTTCCGGAAAACCTTTGGCTTTCCGTTCTCCTGAAACCTTTTCGCTTTCCGAATTCCGGGAAATCTTTTGACCTTCCGTATTTCGAAAACTTTTGACCTTTCACATTCCGATTGTTCTGTTTTTTCATTTTTCCAAAACTTTTCGCTTTCCATATTCCGGAAAAACTGTTGGGATTCTGAAATTTTTTGACCGTTCGTATTCTAATGCGGTTGAAGGTTAGTCCTAACCCATGCTCCACTAGAGCTTGTTCCCATGCTCCCATGCTCACAAGCCTAATGTGGGTTAGCCTCCTAGTATATGCACACATAATGTGTATATAACATAGCACACATAATGTACATATAACATACTTCCCCTCTCTCAAAACATTGCACTCTTGCAATGAAAAGAAGGAGAACCGTGCTGAACAATCTCAACCGACTCCCAAGTTGAATCCTCTATTTCCTTATCTTTCCACCTAATTTTAACCTCAAGGATTAGTCAACTACAAAGTTCCCTTTCCCTGAATTCAAGGACCTTATCAGGTTCATGTGAAACATAGGATAATTCTTCGACTTCAAGGAGTTCTTGAGGGGAGTAACTGTGTTATCCTCACGTCCCAGTTTCTCTTTCAATCTATCAATATGAAAGACTGGATGAACTCTAACATGTGGAGGTAGTTTAAGTTCAAATGCAACCGTGCCAATCCGATGTATAAAATCGAAATGGACCACAATATCTAGGAGATAAATTCGAGCATTTTCCTATTGACAAAGTCTGAGAATCTTTAGGAGCATTAAAATAAACCAACGCTCCTAGTTCAAAAGACCGAGATGAGCGTCCCCTATCAGCATAAAACCGTGCCCTATCTTGAGCACTCTTGATAGAATCATGAGCTTCGGTCAGCATTTCTTGCATATCACACAAGAAATCCATGGATGCATCAAGCTTGATGTCCTTAAGACCGACATCAATAGGTGCCCTGGGTTGATACCCATACATAAGCATGAACGGACTAAAACCAATAGCCGTATGTTTAAACTTATTATAAGCAAATTCCATCATTGGAAGATATTTTTCCCAAATTTGATGCTTTTCCAGAGACATATGCACGAAGCATATCCTCTACAATCTGATTCATACACTCTGTTTGCCCATCAGACTACTGCGACGGATGATCAGAGCAATTCACATTCAAAGTAAATTCCTCGTTGTTGGTAAACCATTTAGAATAAAGTAGGAAAACATGGCATTATTAACAGCAGAAACCAGGGATTCATCGGCGCCGCGACATACCCACATCTGCACATGGAATAATCGACATCCCGAGTTATCCATATCAACATAGAGAGTCATCAACGTCTCGACGACGATGAGTCACATATGTTCATCCGTAAACAATCAGGCTGACTATATAAATCACCTAAAGTATGAAACTAGAGAAAGATATGCCAATAAAGGAAGAATCCAAATTTTCTTATCCGAACACAACAAGATAAACTCGTTGTTTGAACTCTAAAGAAAGAGATTTCAACAAGTGAAAATGCCGACGAGATTACCCTCATCAAAACATGCAGGCTATAGATAAAAGAAGTTTATCTAGAGAATGCCCACACTATAACTTCTAGTAGTGAATTTAGAAAATGAGATTGTCTTTGAATGTTGAGGTCAACATGCTAAGTGATGTAAGCAAAGCAACAATCTTGAGCCCAAATTATCCCATAAGATAATATATGTGAGGGATCACTAGCGTCCCATAATACCACCAAACCACCCATACATACCTTAACAGTTTGAAACTCCCTAGTATGCCATCTAGGAAAATATGAATAAAATCTTGTATAAAAGGAATAAGATGGCCTTATCCCAGACTTTCACATACTAAAACCTGTCTCTATATTCCTGAGACTACATCAAGGAATAACTCCTTCCGAGTACATCATTTATTAGAAAAGAAATTGAATTATTGGCGCCTTTCTAATGATAACTACCCAATAAACTCAATAAAGTTAGGGTAAAAAAATAACTCACCTAGACACAAAAGCAACTAGGTATCCGAGTTGGAATATATACAAGAGTACAAGCAATATACTCCAAAATTATGTGCAAAAAACGAAGACAAATGCTACCTTCAAAGCACATGATATTATCCAAAAGATCAAAAGAAAGTTATAAAACCATAGAAGCTCCCGAATCCATAAAAACCATAGTTGATCATAAAAATCAATGCATGCCATCTAATAGACATTAATCATGCCAAAAGAAGCATTAAAATTAGTGGCCAACTCATCAATTCAGAGTATATGAATGTGGTGTCGTTCAAGCAAAACTCCAAATTAAGCAAGTGAAACACATGTGTATAGCACTCAATATAAAAAACCCTAGACACAAGTGATCTAGGCAGAACCTGATGAGTCCATATAAAACTTGGAAAACATCCAATAAATCCACCAAAACAAACCGATCAACTGACCCATGACATAATTTATTTTAGGCTTAGAAATTTAATCATAGACCACACTTAAATAAGTGCAAAATAAATTATCACATGAAAAAGTGTCAAAGGTGAAACACACTTTGAACGGAGATTCTAGCCATCATTGAAGCAATTAAGGAACATGTCCAAAAGAATGGCGAAACAATGGTAAAAAATCATGAAAACATCGTTTAAAATTAATCCAAACAGAAATAACTATTAATACGAGATATAATCGTATTAATAATATGCGAATAACCCGCATCTATCTAATGTCATCATGAGAAAACGTAGTTCAATATTAAATAGCCCTAAAAAATATTAAATTCTCGAGAAAAAAATTATCATGATTTTTTTCAAATTTTTTTCAAATTTTATAGGGCCTCAAAATATGCTAATTTTGAATTCCACCAAACCTATCTTATGGCATTCCAATCTATATTTTTCCAGAAATTTTTTAGCAATTAGATTTGTCAAAATACCATTGATATTTTAAAAATACCAATTTTTAGGATTTCTAAAAATAACTTTTAGAATATTCCTAATTTTTTTTGAGAATCCCATTGTCCCGAAATTTCCAATTCCGCCCGACAATTCTCAAATCCAATGAAAATTTATAATTTTAATGAATTTTTTAAAATTTAAGGTCAAAAAATGTATTTCTAAAGGAATTTGAATGGTCACGGGCGCCCAAATAGACACACCACATGCCAAACACCAACCCTACATTTTTTCAAAATTTAAAATAACCTTTGTCTAATTTTTCACTAATTTAATTAATCCCAAACGCGTTAGAATACGAACGGTCAAAAAATTTCAGAATCCCAACAGTTTTTCCGAAATATGGAAAGCCAAAAGTTTTGGGAAAATGAAAAGACAAAACAATCGGAATGTGAAAGGTCAAAAGTTTCCGAAATACGGAAGGTCAAAAGATTTCATGGAATTCAAAAAGCAAAAAGGTTTCAGGAAAACGGAAAGCCAAAGGTTTTCCGAAAGATGAAAAGCCAAAAGGCACCAAGAAAAAATTTCCTGAAATTTTCTGAGAATTTTCTTTTCTCAAATTTCAAATTTTCTCTAATTTTTAGGCTTTTTTCAAGCTTTTTTTTGAAACATTTTCAAAAGCTTTTAAAAAAAATAAAAAACTCATTTCAAAAATCAATGCATGCCATCTAATGGACATTAATCATTCCAAAAGAAGCATTAAAATTAGTGGCCAACTCATCAATCCGGAGTATATGAACCTGGTGTCGTTCAAGCAAAACTCCAAATTAAGCGAGTGAAACACATGTGTGTAGCACTCAATAAAAAAAACCCTAGACACAAGCGATCTAGGCAGAACTTGATGAGTCCATATAAAACTTGGAAAACATCCAATAAATCCACCAAAACAAACCGATCAACTGACCCATGATATAATTTGTTTTAGGCTTAGAAATTTAAGCATAGACCACACTTAAATAAGTGCAAAATAAATTATCACATGAAAAAGTGTCAAAGGTGAAACACACTTTGAACGGAGATTCTAGCCATCATTGAAGAAATTAAGGAACATGTCCAAAAAGAATGGCTAAACAATGATAAAAAAATCATGAAAACATCGTTTAAAATTAATCCAAATAGAAATAACTATTAATACGAGATATAATCGTATTAATAATATGCGAATAACCCGCATCTATCTAATGTCATCACGAGAAAACGTACTTCAACATTAAATAACCCTAAAAAATATTAAATTCTCGAGAAAAAAATTATTATAATTTTTTTTTAAAATTTTTCCAAATTTTATAGGGCGTCAAAATATGCTAATTTTGAATTCCACCAAACCTATCTTATGGCATTCCAATCTATATTTTTCCAGAAATTTTTTAGCAATTAGATTTGCCAAAATATCATTGATATTTTAAAAATACCAATTTTTAAGATTTTTAAAAATAATTTCTAGAATATTCCTAATTTTTCTTGAGAATCCCATTGTCCCAAAATTTCCAATTCCACCCGATAATTCTCAAATCCAATGAAAATTTATAATTTTAATGGATTTTCTAAATTTTTAGGTCAAAAAATATATTTCTAAAGGTATTTGAATGGTCACGGGCGCCCAAATAGACACACCATATGCCAAACACCAACCCTATATTTTTTCAAAATTTAAAATAACCTTTGTCTAGTTTTTCACTAATTTAATTAACCCCAAATGCATTAGAATACGAACGGTCAAAAAATTTCAGAATCCCAATAGTTTTTCTGGAATATGGAAAGCCAAAAGTTTAGGAAAAATGGAAAGACAAAACAATTGGAATGTGAAAGGTCAAAAGTTTCCGAAATATGGAAGGTCAAAAGATTTCATGGAATTCGGAAAGCAAAAAGGTTTCAGGAAAACGGAAAGCCAAAGGTTTTCCGGAAGATGAAAAGCCAAAAGGCACTACGAAAAAATTTCCTGAAATTTTTTGAGAATTTTCTTTTCTCAAATTTCAAATTTTCTCTAATTTTTAGGCTTTTTTCAAGCTTTTTTTGAAACATTTTCAAAAGCTTTTAAAAAATAAAAAACTCATTAAAAAAAATATTAATAAGCTTTATTAAGCTTATTGGATTTTGATTTTTTAGGGGGGGTGGCAGTTTGTTTCGTCGCTTTGCAGCAAACCCCCCCTTTGATCTGCGCGCAAAAGAATGAGAGAGGGAGAGAGTGAGAAAACTCCCTCTCTCTTCTCCCCTGTTTCATGTTTTTCTTCTCCCTTCCATTCTCTCTCCTCCCATCTCTTCTCTCTCTGTTAACAGAGAGGCTAATTTTTGATTAATTTTGTTACTCATAATTAACTCTTAATTATGATTAATATTACTAAAAAAAAGAGGTGTTTATACACGAGAGGAAAAATAGAAGAAAATTTGGAATTGAGATACGAAGAGGGTCCCATGCACATGGGAGAGCATTCCATGCATCAACATGCTGCCCCCTATTGAATTTTAGCAGAAAATCGACAGAAATTTGATTGCATACCCGCGAAAAAACGTAAAAATGTATAAAAAATACATTTTTAACCATAAAAATGCTCAAAAAATTTCTAAGAAATTAGGAAAAAAATCCTGAAAATTCTAGAAATTTATGGAATCCATTCTACAAAAAATATCCACAAAAAAATATGTGGTATTTTGTAAAATTTTCCATTAATGCTTATTTTGAATCACAAAAAAAAAGAAAAAAATAGCATTAAACTCATGGAATTCCCCCACAACGTCGATTTATTCATAAAATTATAGTAACATGTGTTTCAATCGCCATATCGATGATCCACGTGCAACTCATCAACATAAATAAAAAAATAACATTTTTATTAGTAAATATTAAAATTTACTTTAAAAAAAAGGTAAAAATTATAAAAATCAACAACAATTAACTAGAGATTGCTCTGATACCACTGCTAAAACCCTAAAATCTCTCTAGATAGTTGATATGCATAAACATGCATAAATTAGGCATAAACTCAACCACCCGACCACCCCCGAGCCCAAGGAATGCACACATGAATTATAAATTAGGCATAAACTCAACCACCCGACCACCCCCGAGCCCAAGGAATGCACACATGAATTATAAATGAAATACATCATACCTCTACCTTGATGTCCCATACCATCAAGAGGTATAACTCCAATCCAATAGCATGTAGCTATAGTGTGAAATGGTAAGTGAGTAGATATGATCCTCTACACAAGAGAGTATAACATAACCAAGCCTCAAGCCCTCAAGCCTCAAGCCTCCCTTGAGTGTGTCCCATGCCCCTATTATATAGGAGGGCCCTCAAGTGACTCTTGACTCTCCATTTCCCATGTGTGACCCTTGGATGCCTGACCCTAACCTTAACCCTTAAGGTTAGTCCTAACCCATGCTCCACTAGAGCTTGTTCCCATGCTCCCATGCTCACAAGCCTAATGTGGGGTAGCCTCCTAGTATATGCACACATAATGTGTATATAACATAGTACACATAATGTACATATAACATACTTCCCCTCTCTTAAAACATTGCACTCTTGCAATGAAAAGAAGAAGAACCGTGCTGAACAATCTCAATCGACTCCCAAGTTGAATCATCTATTTCCTTATCTTTCCACCTAATTTTAACCTCAGGGATTAGTCAACTACAAAATTCCCTTTCCCTGAATTCAAGTACCTTATTAGGTTCATGTGGAACATAGGATAATTCTTCGACTTCAACGAGTTCTTGAGGAGTAACTGTGTTATCCTCACCTCCTTGTTTCCCTTTCAATCTATCAATATGAAAGACTAGATGAACTCTAACATGTGGAGGTAGTTTAAGTTCAAACGCAACCGTGCCAATCCGATGTATAAAATCGAAATGGACCACAATATCTAGGAGATAAATTCGAGGATTTTCCTATTGACAAAGTCTGAGAATCTTTAGGAACATTAAAATAAACCAACACTCCTGGTTCAAAAGACCGAGATGAGCGTCCCCTATCAGCATAAAACCGTGCCCTATCTTGAGCACTCTTGATAGAATCATGAGCTTCGGTCAGCATTTCCTGCATATCACACAAGAAATCCCTCGATGCATCAAGCTTGATGTCCTTAAGACCGACATCAATAGGTGCCCTGGGTTGATACCCATACATAAGCATGAACGGACTAAAACCAATAGCCGTATGTTTAAAACTGTTATAGGCAAATTCCATCATTGGAAGATATTTTTTCCAAATTTGATGCTTTTCTAAAGACATATGCACGACGCATATCCTCTACAATATGATTCATACACTCTGTTTGCCCACATCAGACTACTGCCGACGGATGATCAGAGCAATTCACATTCAAAGTAACTTCCTCGTTGTTGGTAAACCATTCAGAATAAAGTAGGAAAACATGGCATTATTAACAGCAAAAACCAGAGATTCATCGGTGCCCCGACATACCCACATCTGCACATGGAATATTCGACGTCCTGAGTTATCCATATCAACAAAGAGAGTCATCAACATCTCGACGATGAGTCACATATGTTCATCCGTAAACAATCAGGTTGACTATATAAATCACCTAAGTATAAAACTAGAGAAAGATATGGCAACAAAGGAAGAATCCAAATTTTCTTTCCCGAACACAACAAGATAAACTTGTTGTTTGAACTCTAAAGAAAGAGATTTCAACAAGTGAAAATGCCGACGAGATTACCCTCATCAAAACATGCAGGCTATAGATAAAAGAAGTTTATCTAGAGAATGCCCACACTATAACTTCTAGTGAATTTAGAAAATGAGATTGTCTTTGAATGTTGAGGTCAACATGCTATAAGTGATGTAAGCAAAGCAACAATCTTGAGCCCAAATTATTCCATAAGATAATATATGTGAGGGATCACTAGCGTCCCATAATACCACCAAACCACCCATACATACCTTAACAATTTGAAACTCCCTAGTATGCCATCTAGGAAAATATGAATAAAATCCTGTATAAAAGGAATAAGATGGCCTTATCCCAGACTTTCACATACTAAAACCTGTCTCTATATTCCTGAGACTACATCAAGGAATAACTCCTTTCGATTACATCATTTATTAGAAAAGAAATTGAATTATTGGCGCCTTTCTAATGATAACTACCCAATAAACTCAATAAAGTTAGGGTAAAAAAATAACTCACCTAGATACAAAAGCAACTAGATATCCGAGTTGGAATATGTACAAGAGTACAAGCAATATACTCCAAAATTATGTGCAAAAAACAAAGACAAATGCTACCTTCAAAGCACATGATATTGTCCAAAAGATCAAAAGAAAGTTATAAAACCATAGATAAAAGCATAGAAGCTCCCGAATCCATAAAAACCATAGTTGATCATAAAAATCAATGCATGCCATCTAATGGACATTAATCATGCCAAAAGAAGCATTAAAATTGGTGGCCAACTCATCAATCTGGAGTATATGAACGTGGTGTCGTTCAAGCAAAACTCCAAATTAAGCAAGTGAAACACATGTGTGTAGCACTCAATAAAAAAAACCCTAGACACAAGTGATCTAGGCAGAACCTGATGAGTCTATATAAAACTTGGAAAACATCCAATAAATCCACCAAAACAAACTGATCAATTGACCCATGATATAATATGTTTTAGGCTTAGAAATTTAAGCATAGACCACACTTAAATAAGTGCAAAATAAATTATCACATGAAAAAGTATCAAAGGTGAAACACACTTTGAACGGAGATTCTAGCCATCATTGAAGAAATTAAGGAACATGTCCAAAAAGAATGGCTAAACAATGGTAAAAAATCATGAAAACATTGTTTAAAATTAATCCAAACAGAAATAACTATTAATACGAGTATAATCGTATTAATAATATGCGAATAACCCGCATTTATCTAATGTCATCACGAGAAAACGTACTTCAACATTAAATAACTCTCAAAAATATTGAATTCTTGAGAAAAAAATTATCATGATTTTTTTTAAATTTTTTCCTAATTTTATAGGGCCTCAAAATATGCTAATTTTGAATTCCACCAAACCTATCTTATGGCATTCCAATCTATATTTTTCCAGAAATTTTTTAGCAATTAGATTTGCCAAAATACCATTGATATTTTTAAAATACCAATTTTTAGGATTTTTAAAAATAATTTCTAAAATATTCCTAATTTTTCTTGAGAATCCCATTGTCCTGAAATTTCCAATTCCGCTCAACAATTCTCAAATCCAATGAAAATTTATAATTTTAATGGATTTTCTAAATTTTTAGGTCAAAAAATATATTTCTAAAGGAATTTGAATGGTCATGGGCACCCAAATAGACACACCACATGCCAAACACCAACCCTATATTTTTTCAAAATTTAAAATAACCTTTGTCTAATTTTTCACTAATTTTTAAAAAATTTTAAATTTTTTAATTAATACGAACGGTCAAAAAATTTCAGAATCCCAACAGTTTTTCCGGAATATGGAAAGCCAAAAGTTTTGGGAAAATGAAAAGACAAAACAATCGGAATGTGAAAGGTCAAAAGTTTCCGAAATACGGAAGGTCAAAAGATTTCATGGAATTCGGAAAGCGAAAAGGTTTCAGGAAAACGGAAAGCCAAAGGTTTTCCGGAAGATGAAAAGCCAAAAGGCACCAAGAAAAAATGTCCTGAAATTTTTTGAGAATTTTCTTTTCTCAAATTTCAAATTTTCTCTAATTTTTAGGCTTTTTTCAAGCTTTTTTTGAAACATTTTCAAAAGCTTTTAAAAAATAAAAAACTCATTAAAAAAAATATTAATAAGCTTTATTAAGCTTATTGGATTTTGATTTTTTAGGGGGGGTGGCAGTTTGTTTCGTCGCTTTGCAGCAAACCCCCCCTTTGATCTGCGCGCAAAAGAATGAGAGAGGGAGAGAGTGAGAAAACTCCCTCTCTCTTCTCCCCTGTTTCATGTTTTTCTTCTCCCTTCCATTCTCTCTCCTCCCATCTCTTCTCTCTCTGTTAACAGAGAGGCTAATTTTTGATTAATTTTGTTACTCATAATTAACTCTTAATTATGATTAATATTACTAAAAAAAAGAGGTGTTTATACACGAGAGGAAAAATAGAAGAAAATTTGGAATTGAGATACGAAGAGGGTCCCATGCACATGGGAGAGCATTCCATGCATCAACATGCTGCCCCCTATTGAATTTTAGCAGAAAATCGACAGAAATTTGATTGCATACCCGCGAAAAAACGTAAAAATGTATAAAAAATACATTTTTAACCATAAAAATGCTCAAAAAATTTCTAAGAAATTAGGAAAAAAATCCTGAAAATTCTAGAAATTTATGGAATCCATTCTACGAAAAATATCCACAAAAAAATATGTGGTATTTTGTAAAATTTTCCATTAATGCTTATTTTGAATCACAAAAAAAAAGAAAAAAATAGCATTAAACTCATGGAATTCTCCCACAACGTCGATTTATTCATAAAATTATAGTAACATGTGTTTCAATCGCCATATCGATGATCCACGTGCAACTCATCAACATAAATAAAAAAATAACATTTTTATTAGTAAATATTAAAATTTACTTTAAAAAAAAGGTAAAAATTATAAAAATCAACAACAATTAACTAGAGATTGCTCTGATACCACTGCTAAAACCCTAAAATCTCTCTAGATAGTTGATATGCATAAACATGCATAAATTAGGCATAAACTCAACCACCCGACCACCCCCGAGCCCAAGGAATGCACACATGAATTATAAATTAGGCATAAACTCAACCACCCGACCACCCCCGAGCCCAAGGAATGCACACATGAATTATAAATGAAATACATCATACCTCTACCTTGATGTCCCATACCATCAAGAGGTATAACTCCAATCCAATAGCATGTAGCTATAGTGTGAAATGGTAAGTGAGTAGATATGATCCTCTACACAAGAGAGTATAACATAACCAAGCCTCAAGCCCTCAAGCCTCAAGCCTCCCTTGAGTGTGTCCCATGCCCCTATTATATAGGAGGGCCCTCAAGTGACTCTTGACTCTCCATTTCCCATGTGTGACCCTTGGATGCCTGACCCTAACCTTAACCCTTAAGGTTAGTCCTAACCCATGCTCCACTAGAGCTTGTTCCCATGCTCCCATGCTCACAAGCCTAATGTGGGGTAGCCTCCTAGTATATGCACACATAATGTGTATATAACATAGTACACATAATGTACATATAACATACTTCCCCTCTCTCAAAACATTGCACTCTTGCAATGAAAAGAAGAAGAACCGTGCTGAACAATCTCAATCGACTCCCAAGTTGAATCATCTATTTCCTTATCTTTCCACCTAATTTTAACCTCAGGGATTAGTCAACTACAAAATTCCCTTTCCCTGAATTCAAGTACCTTATTAGGTTCATGTGGAACATAGGATAATTCTTCGACTTCAACGAGTTCTTGAGGAGTAACTGTGTTATCCTCACCTCCTTGTTTCCCTTTCAATCTATCAATATGAAAGACTAGATGAACTCTAACATGTGGAGGTAGTTTAAGTTCAAACGCAACCGTGCCAATCCGATGTATAAAATCGAAATGGACCACAATATCTAGGAGATAAATTCGAGGATTTTCCTATTGACAAAGTCTGAGAATCTTTAGGAACATTAAAATAAACCAACACTCCTGGTTCAAAAGACCGAGATGAGCGTCCCCTATCAGCATAAAACCGTGCCCTATCTTGAGCACTCTTGATAGAATCATGAGCTTCGGTCAGCATTTCCTGCATATCACACAAGAAATCCCTCGATGCATCAAGCTTGATGTCCTTAAGACCGACATCAATAGGTGCCCTGGGTTGATACCCATACATAAGCATGAACGGACTAAAACCAATAGCCGTATGTTTAAAACTGTTATAGGCAAATTCCATCATTGGAAGATATTTTTTCCAAATTTGATGCTTTTCTAAAGACATATGCACGAAGCATATCCTCTACAATATGATTCATACACTCTGTTTGCCCACATCAGACTACTGCCGACGGATGATCAGAGCAATTCACATTCAAAGTAACTTCCTCGTTGTTGGTAAACCATTCAGAATAAAGTAGGAAAACATGGCATTATTAACAGCAAAAACCAGAGATTCATCGGTGCCCCGACATACCCACATCTGCACATGGAATATTCGACGTCCTGAGTTATCCATATCAACAAAGAGAGTCATCAACATCTCGACGATGAGTCACATATGTTCATCCGTAAACAATCAGGTTGACTATATAAATCACCTAAGTATGAAACTAGAGAAAGATATGGCAACAAAGGAAGAATCCAAATTTTCTTTCCCGAACACAACAAGATAAACTTGTTGTTTGAACTCTAAAGAAAGAGATTTCAACAAGTGAAAATGCCGACGAGATTACCCTCATCAAAACATGCAGGCTATAGATAAAAGAAGTTTATCTAGAGAATGCCCACACTATAACTTCTAGTGAATTTAGAAAATGAGATTGTCTTTGAATGTTGAGGTCAACATGCTATAAGTGATGTAAGCAAAGCAACAATCTTGAGCCCAAATTATTCCATAAGATAATATATGTGAGGGATCACTAGCGTCCCATAATACCACCAAACCACCCATACATACCTTAACAATTTGAAACTCCCTAGTATGCCATCTAGGAAAATATGAATAAAATCCTGTATAAAAGGAATAAGATGGCCTTATCCCAGACTTTCACATACTAAAACCTGTCTCTATATTCTTGAGACTACATCAAGGAATAACTCCTTTCGATTACATCATTTATTAGAAAAGAAATTGAATTATTGGCGCCTTTCTAATGATAACTACCCAATAAACTCAATAAAGTTAGGGTAAAAAAATAACTCACCTAGATACAAAAGCAACTAGATATCCGAGTTGGAATATGTACAAGAGTACAAGCAATATACTCCAAAATTATGTGCAAAAAACAAAGACAAATGCTACCTTCAAAGCACATGATATTGTCCAAAAGATCAAAAGAAAGTTATAAAACCATAGATAAAAGCATAGAAGCTCCCGAATCCATAAAAACCATAGTTGATCATAAAAATCAATGCATGCCATCTAATGGACATTAATCATGCCAAAAGAAGCATTAAAATTGGTGGCCAACTCATCAATCTGGAGTATATGAACGTGGTGTCGTTCAAGCAAAACTCCAAATTAAGCAAGTGAAACACATGTGTGTAGCACTCAATTAAAAAAACCCTAGACACAAGTGATCTAAGCAGAACCTGATGAGTCTATATAAAACTTGGAAAACATCCAATAAATCCACCAAAACAAACTGATCAATTGACCCATGATATAATATGTTTTAGGCTTAGAAATTTAAGCATAGACCACACTTAAATAAGTGCAAAATAAATTATCACATGAAAAAGTATCAAAGGTGAAACACACTTTGAACGGAGATTCTAGCCATCATTGAAGAAATTAAGGAACATGTCCAAAAAGAATGGCTAAACAATGGTAAAAAATCATGAAAACATTGTTTAAAATTAATCCAAACAGAAATAACTATTAATACGAGGTATAATCGTATTAATAATATGCGAATAACCCGCATTTATCTAATGTCATCACGAGAAAACGTACTTCAACATTAAATAACTCTCAAAAATATTGAATTCTTGAGAAAAAAAATTATCATGATTTTTTTTAAATTTTTTCCTAATTTTATAGGGCCTCAAAATATGCTAATTTTGAATTCCACCAAACCTATCTTATGGCATTCCAATCTATATTTTTCCAGAAATTTTTTAGCAATTAGATTTGCCAAAATACCATTGATATTTTTAAAATACCAATTTTTAGGATTTTTAAAAATAATTTCTAAAATATTCCTAATTTTTCTTGAGAATCCCATTGTCCTGAAATTTCCAATTCCGCTCAACAATTCTCAAATCCAATGAAAATTTATAATTTTAATGGATTTTTTAAATTTTTAGGTCAAAAAATATATTTCTAAAGGAATTTGAATGGTCATGGGCACCCAAATAGACACACCACATGCCAAACACCAACCCTATATTTTTTCAAAATTTAAACTAACCTTTGTCTAATTTTTCACTAATTTTTAAAAAATTTTAAATTTTTTAATTAATACGAACCGTCAAAAAATTTCAGAATCCCAACAGTTTTTCCGGAATATGGAAAGCCAAAAGTTTTGGGAAAATGAAAAGACAAAACAATCGGAATGTGAAAGGTCAAAAGTTTCCGAAATACGGAAGGTCAAAAGATTTCATGGAATTCGGAAAGCGAAAAGGTTTCAAGAAAATAGAAAGCCAAAGGTTTTCCGGAAGATGAAAAGCCAAAAGGCACCAAGAAAAATGTCCTGAAATTTTTTGAGAATTTTCTTTTCTCAAATTTCAAATTTTCTCTAATTTTTAGGCTTTTTTCAAGCTTTTTTTGAAACATTTTCAAAAGCTTTTAAAAAATAAAAAACTCATTAAAAAAATATTAATAAGCTTTATTAAGCTTATTGGATTTTGATTTTTTAGGGGGGGTGGCAGTTTGTTTCGTCACTTTGCAGCAAACCCCCCCTTTGATCTGCGCGCAAAAGAATGAGAGAGGGAGAGAGTGAGAAAACTCCCTCTCTCTTCTCCCCTGTTTCATGTTTTTCTTCTACCTTCCATTCTCTCTCCTCCCATCTCTTCTCTCTCTGTTAACAGAGAGGCTAATTTTTGATTAATTTTGTTACTCATAATTAACTCTTAATTATGATTAATATTACTAAAAAAAAGAGGTGTTTATACACGAGAGGAAAAATAGAAGAAAATTTGGAATTGAGATACGAAGAGGGTCCCATGCACATGGGAGAGCATTCCATGCATCAACATGCTGCCCCCTATTGAATTTTAGCAGAAAATCGACAGAAATTTGATTGCATACCCGCGAAAAAACGTAAAAATGTATAAAAAATACATTTTTAACCATAAAAATGCTCAAACAATTTCTAAAAATTTAGGAAAAAAATCCTAAAATTTCTAGAAATTTATGGAATCCATTCTATGAAAAATATCCACAATAAAATATGTGGTATTTTGTAAAATTTACCATTAATGCTTATTTTGAATCACAAAAAAAAGAAAAAAATAGCATTAAACTCATGGAATTCCCTCGCACGTCGATTTATCCATATAATTATAGTAACATGTGTTCCAATAGCCATATCGATGATCCACGTGCAACTCATCAACACAAATAAAAAAAACATTTCTATTAGTAAATATTAAAATTTACTTAAAAAAAGCCAAAAATTATAAAAAATCAACAACAATTAACTAGAGATTGCTCTGATACCACTGCTAAAACCCTAAGATCTCTCTAGATAAATGATATAAACATGCATAAATTAGGCATAAACTCAACCACCCGACCACCCCTGAGCCCAAGGGATGCACACATGAATTATAAATGAAATACATCATACCTCTACCTTGATGTCCCATACCATCAAGAGGTATAACTCCAATCCAATAGCATGTAGCTATAGTGTGAAATGGTAAGTGAGTAGATATGATCCTCTACACAAGAGAGTATAACATAACCAAACCTCAAGCCCTCAAGCCTCAAGCCTCCCTTGAGTGTGCCCCATACCCCTATTATATAGGAGGGCCCTCAAGTGACTCTTGACTCTCCATTTCCCATGTGTGACCCTTGGATGCCTGACCCTAACCTTAACCCTTAAGGTTAGTCCTAACCCATGCTCCACTAGAGCTTGTTCCCATGCTCCCATGCTCACAAGCCTAATGTGGGTTAGCCTCCTAGTATATGCACACATAATGTGTATATAACATAGCACACATAATGTACATATAACATACTTCCCCTCTCTCAAAACATTGCACTCTTGTAATGAAAAGAAGGAGAACCGTGCTGAATAATCTCAACCGACTCCCAAGTTGAATCATCTATTTCCTTATCTTTCCACCTAATTTTAACCTCAGGGATTAGTCAACTACAAAGTTCCCTTTCCCTGAATTCAAGTACCTTATCAGGTTCATGTGGAACATAGGATAATTCTTCGACCTCAACGATTTCTTGAGGAGTAACTGTTTATCGTCACCTCCCAGTTTACCTTTCAATCTATCGATATGAAAGACTGGATGAACTCTAACATGTGGAGGTAGTTTAAGTTCAAACGCAACCGTGCCAATCCGATGTATAAAATCGAAATGGACCACAATATCTAGGAGATAAATTCGAGCATTTTCTTATTGACAAAGTCTGAGAATCTTTAGGAATATTAAAATAAACCAATGCTCCTAGTTCAAAAGACCGAGATGAGCGTCCCCTATCAACATAAAACCGTGTCCTATCTTGAGCACTCTTGATAGAATCATGAGCTTCGGTCAGCATTTCCTGCATATCACACAAGAAATCCCTCGATGCATCAAGCTTGATGTCCTTAAGACAGACTTTAATAGGTGCCCTGGGTTGATACCCATACATAAGCATGAACGGACTAAAACCAATAGCCGTATGTTTAAAACTGTTATAGGCAAATTCCATCATTGGAAGATATTTTTTTCAAATTTGATGCTTTTCCAGAGACATATGCACGAAGCATATCCTCTACAATCTGATTCATACACTCTGTTTGCCCATCAGACTACTGCGGGGCGGATGATCAGAGAAATTCACATTCAAAGTAACTTCCTCGTTGATGGTAAACCATTCAGAATAAAGTAAGAAAACATGCATTATTAACAGCAGAAACCAGGGATTCATCGGCGCCTCGACATACCCACATCTGCACATGGAATGATCGACGTCCTTTGTTATCCATATCAACATAGAGAGTCATCAACGTCTCGACGATGAGTCACATATGTTCATCCGTAAACAATCAGGTTGACTATATAAATCACCTAAAGTTTGAAACTAGAGAAAGATATGCCAAGAAACGAAGAATCCAAATTTTCTTATTCGAACACAACAAGATAAACTTGTTGTTTGAACTCTAAAGAAAGAGATTTCAACAAGTGAAAATGCCGACGAGATTACCCTCATCAAAACATGCAGGCTATAGATAAAAGAAGTTTATCTAGAGAATGCCCATACTATAACTTCTAGTAGTGAATTTAGAAAATGAGATTGTCTTTGAATGTTGAGGTCAACATGCTAAGTGATGTAAGCAAAGCAACAATCTTGAGCCCAAATTATCCCATAAGATAATATATGTGAGGGATCACTAGCATCCCATAATACCACCAAACCACCCATACATACCTTAACAATTTGAAACTCCCTAGTATGCCATCTAGGAAAATATGAATAAAATCCTGTATAAAAGGAATAAGATGGCCTTATCCCAGACTTTCACATACTAAAACCTGTCTCTATATTCCTGAGACTACATCAAGGAATAACTCCTTCCGAGTACATCATTTATTAGAAAAGAAATTGAATTATTACCGCCTTTCTCATGATAACTACCCAATAAACTCAATAAAGTTAGGGTAAAAAAATAACTTGAATATGTACAAGAGTACAAGCAATATACTCCAAAATTATGTGTAAAAAAGGAAGACAAATGCTACCTTCAAAGCACATGATATTATCATAAAAATCAAAAGAAAGTTATAAAACCATAGATAAAAGCATAGAAGCTCCTGAATCCATAAAAACCATAGTTGATCGTAAAAATCAATGCATGCCATCTAATGGACATTAATCATGCCAAAAGAAGCATTAAAATTGGTGGCCAACTCATCAATCCGGAGTATATGAACGTGGTGTCGTTCAAGCAAAACTCCAAATTAAGCAAGTGAAACACATGTGTGTAGCACTGAACAAAAAAAACCCTAGACACAAGTGATCTAGGCAGAACCTAATGAGTCCATATAAAACTTGGAAAACATCCAATAAATCCACCAAAACAAACCGATCAACTGACCCATGATATAATATGTTTTAGGCTTAGAAATTTAAGCATAGACCACACTTAAATAAGTGCAAAATAAATTATCACATGAAAAAGTGTCAAAGGTGAAACACACTTTGAACGGAGATTCTAGCCATCATTGAAGAAATTAAGGAACATGTCCAAAAAGAATGGCTAAACAATGGTAAAAAATCATGAAAACATCGTTTAAAATTAATCCAAATAAAAAAAACTATTAATACGAGGTATAATCGTATTAATAATATGTGAATAACCCGCATCTATCTAATGTCATCACGAGAAAACGTATTTCAACATTAAATAACCAACTCTCAAATCCAATGAAAATTTATAATTTTAATGGATTTTTAAAATTTTTAGATTAAAAAATATATTTTTAAAAGAATTTGAATGGTCACGGGTGCCCAAATAGACACACCACATGCCAAACACCAACCCTACATTTTTTCAAAATTTAAAATAACGTTTGTCTAATTTTTCACTATTTTTTTAAAAAATTTAAATTTTTTTAATTAACCCCAAACGCATTAGAATACGAACGGTCAAAAAATTTCAGAATCCCAACAGTTTTTCCGGAATATGGAAAGCGAAAAGTTTTGGAAAAGTGAAAAAACAAAACAATCGGAATGTATGAAAAGCAAAAAGGCACCAAGAAAAAATTTCCTGAAATTTTCTGAGAATTTTCTTTTCTCAAATTTCAAATTTTCTCTAATTTTTAGGCTTTTTTCAAGCTTTTTTTTGAAACATTTTCAAAAGCTTTAAAAAAAATAAAAAATAAAAAACTCATTAAATTTTTTTTTAATAAGCTTTATTAAGCTTATTGGATTTTGATTTTTTAGGGGAGGTGGCAATTTGTTTCGTCGCTTGCCACAAACCCCCCCTTTGATCTGTGGGCAAAAGAATGAGAGAGGGAGAGAGTGAGAGTGAGAAAACTCCCTCTCTTCTCCCCTATTTCATGTTTTTCTTCTCCCTTCCATTCTCTCTCCTTCCATCTCTTCTCTACCACATGCCAAACACCAACCCTACGTTTTTTTAAAATTTAGAATAACCTTTGTCTAATTTTTCACTAATTTTTTAAAAAGTTTAAATTTTTTTTAATTTACCCCAAACGCATTAGAATACGAATGGTTAAAAAATTTCAGAATCCCAACAGTTTTTCCGGAATATGGAAAGCCAAAAGTTTTGGGAAAATGAAAAGACAAAACAATCAGAATGTGAAAGGTCAAAAGTTTCCGAAATACGGAAGGTCAAAAGATTTCCCGGAATTCGAAAAGCGAAAAGGTTTCAGGAAAACGGAAAGCCAAAGGTTTTCCGGAAGATGAAAAGCCAAAAGGCACAATGAAAAAATTTCCTGAAATTTTCTGAGAATTTTCTTTTCTCAAATTTCAAATTTTGTCAAATTTTAAGGCTTTTTTCAAGCTTTTTTTGAAACATTGTCAAAAGCTTTAAAAAAATAAAAAATAAAAAACTCATTTAAAAAAATATTAACAAGCTTTATTAAGCTTATTGGATTTTGATTTTTTAGGGGGAGTGGCAATTTGTTTCGTCGCTTGCAGCAACCCCCCCTTTGATCTGCGTGCAAAAGAATGAGAGAGGGAGAGAGTGAGAAAACTCCCTCTCTCTTCTCCCCTGTTTCATGTTTTTCTTCTCCCTTCCATTCTCTCTCCTCCCATCTCTTCTCTCTCTGTTAACAGAGAGGTTAATTTTTGATTAATTTTGTTAATCATAATTAACTCTTAATTATGATTAATATTACTAAAAAAAGAGGTGTTTATACAGGGGAGAAAAAATAGAAGAAAAATTGGAATTGAGATACGAAGAGGGTCCCACACACATGGGAAAGCATTCCATGCATCAACATGCTGCCCTCAATTGAATTTTAGCAGAAAATCGACAGAAATTTGATTGCATACTTGCGAAAAAATTCAAAAATGTATAAAACATACATTTTTAACCAAAAAATTACTAAAAAATTAGGAAAAAAATCCTAAAAATTTTAGAAATTTATGGAATCTATTCTGCGAAAAATATCCACAATAATTTCCATTAATGCTTATTTTGAATCATAAAAAAAGAAGAAAATAGCATTAAACTTATGGAATTCCCCCGCAACGTCGATTTATCCATAAAATTATAGTAACATGTGTTCCAATCGCCATATCGATGATGCACGTGCAACTCATCAATACAAATAAAAATAATAATATTTTTATTAGCAAATATTAAAATTTACTAAAAAAGCCAAAAATTATAAAAAATCAACAACAATTAACTAGAGATTGCTCTGATACCACTGCTAAAACCCTAAGATCTCTCTAGATAAATGATATAAACATGCATAAATTAGGCATAAACTCAACCACCCGACCACCCCTGAGCCCAAGGGATGCACACATGAATTATAAATGAAATACATCATACCTCTACCTTGATGTCCCATACCATCAAGAGGTATAACTCCAATCCAATAGCATGTAGCTATAGTGTGAAATGGTAAGTGAGTAGATATGATCCTCTACACAAGAGAGTATAACATAACCAAGCCTCAAGCCCTCAAGCCTCAAGCCTCCCTTGAGTGTGCCCCATATCCCTATTATATAGGAGGGCCCTCAAGTGACTCTTGACTCTCCATTTCCCATGTGTGACCCTTGGATGCCTGACCCTAACCTTAACCCTTATGGTTAGTCCTAACCCATGCTCCACTAGAGCTTAGGCAAATTCCATCATTGGAAGATATTTTTTCGAAATTTGATGCTTTTCCAAAGTTATATGCACGAAGCATATCCTCTACAATCTTATTCATACACTCTGTTTGCCCATCAGACTACTGTGGCGGATGATCAGAGCAATTCACATTCAAACTAACTTCCTCGTTGGTAAACCATTCAGAATAAAGTAGGAAAACATGGCATTATTAACAGCAGAAACTAGGGATTCATCGGCGCCCCGACATACCCACATCTGCACATGGAATAATCGACGTCCCGAGTTATCTATATCAACATAGAGAGTCATCAACATCTCAACGATGAGTCACATATGTTCATCCGTAAACAATCAGGTTGATTGTATAAATCACCTAAAGTATGAAACTAGAGAAAGATATGCCAACAAAGGAAGAATCCAAATTTTCTTATCCGAACACAACAAGATAAACTCGTTGTTCGAACTCTAAAGAAAGAGATTTCAACAAGTGAAAATGCCGACGAGATTGCCCTCATCAAAACATGCAGGCTATAGATAAAAGAGGTTTATCTAGAGAATGCCCACACTATAACTTCTAGTGAATTTAGAAAATGAGATTATCTTTGAATGTTGAGGTCAACATGCTAAGTGATGTAAGCAAAGCAACAATCTTGAGCCCAAATTATCCCATAAGATAATATATGTGAGGGATCACTAGCGTCCCATAATACCACCAAAGCACCCATACATACCTTAACAATTTGAAACTCCCTAGTATGCCATCTAGGAAAATATGAATAAAATCCTGTATAAAAGGAATAAGATGGCCTTATCCCAGACTTTCACATACTAAAACCTGTCTCTATATTCCTGAGACTATATCAAGGAATAACTCCTTCCGAGTACATCATTTATTAGAAAAGAAATTGAATTATTGGCGCCTTTCTAATGATAACTACCCAATAAACTCAATAAAGTTAGGGTAAAAAAATAACTCACCTAGATACAAAAGCAACTAGGTATCCGAGTTGGAATATGTACAAGAGTACAAGCAATATACTCCAAAATTATGTGCAAAAAACGAAGACAAATGCTACCTTCAAAGTACATGATATTGTCCAAAAGATCAAAAGAAAGTTATAAAACCATAGATAAAAGCATAGAAGCTCCTGAATCCATAAAAACCATAGTTGATCATAAAAATCAATGCATGCCATCTAATGGACATTAATCATGCCAAAAGAAGCATTAAAATTGGTGGCCAACTCATCAATCCGGAGTATATGAACGTGGTGTCGTTCAAGCAAAACTCCAAATTAAGCAAGTGAAACACATGTGTGTAGCACTCAACAAAAAAAACCCTAGACACAAGTGATCTAGGCAGAACCTAATGAGTCCATATAAAACTTGGAAAACATCCAATAAATCCACCAAAACAAACCGATCAACTGACCCATGATATAATATGGTTTAGGCTTAGAAATTTAAGCATAGACCACACTTAAATAAGTGCAAAATAAATTATCACATGGAAACACACTTTGAACGGAGATTCTAGCCATCATTGAAGAAATTAAGGAACATGTCCAAAAAGAATGGCTAAACAATGGTAAAAAATCATGAAAACATCGTTTAAAATTAATCCAAATAAAAAAACTATTAATACGAGGTATAATCGTATTAATAATATGTGAATAACCCGCATCTATCTAATGTTATCACGAGAAAACGTATTTCAACATTAAATAACCAACTCTCAAATCCAATGAAAATTTATAATTTTAATGGATTTTTAAAATTTTTAGATTAAAAATATATTTTGAAAAGAATTTGAATGGTCACGGGTGCCCAAATAGACACACCACATCAACCCTACATTTTTTCAAAATTTAAAATAACGTTTGTCTAATTTTTTACTAATTTTTCACTATTTTTTTAAAAATTTTAAATTTTTTTAATTTATCCCAGTGCATCCCTTGGGCTCGGGACTGGTCGAGTGGTTGAGTTTATGCCTAGTTTATGCATGTTTATGCATATCCATTATCTAGAGAGATCTTAGAGTTTTAGCAGTGGTATCAGAGCAATCTCTAGTTAATTGTTGTTAATTTTTATAATTTTTGGCTTTTTTAAAAGTAAATTTTAATATTTACTAATAAAAATATTATTTTTTTATTTGTGTTGATAAGTTGCATGTGGATCATCGATATGGGGATTGGAACACATGTTACTATAATTTTATGGATAAATCGACGTTGCGGGGGAATTCCATGAGTTTAATGCTATTTTTTTCTTCTTTTTTGTTATTCAAAATAAGTATTAATGGAAATTTTCACAAAATACCACATATTTTATTTTGGATTTTTTTTGTAGAATGGATTCCATAAATTTCTAGAATTTTTAGGATTTTTTTCCTAATTTTTTAGAAATTTTTGAGCATTTTTATGGTTAAAATATATTTTTTATACATTTTTGCGTTTTTTCGCGGGTATGCAATCAAATTTTTGTCAATTTTCTGCTAAAATTCAATAGGGGGTAGCATGTTGATGCATGGAATGCTCTCCCATGTGCGTGGGACCCTCTTTGTATTTTAATTCCAAATTTTCTTCTATTTTTTCTCTCGTGTATAAACACCTCTTTTTTTAGTAATATTAATCATTAAGAGTTAATTATGATTAACAAAATTAATCAAAAATTAGCCTCTCTATTAACAGAGAGAGAAGAGATGGGAGGAGAGAGAATGGAAGGGAGAAGAAAAACATGAAACAGGGGAGAAGAGAGAGGGAGTTTTCTCCACTCTCTCTCTCTCTCATTCTTTTGCGCGCAGATCAAAGGGGGGGTTTGCTGCAAGCGACGAAACAAATTGCCACCCCCCCTAAAAAATCAAAATCCAATAAGCTTATTAATTATTTTTTTTAATGAGTTTTTTATTTTTTTTAAAGCTTTTGAAAATGTTTCAAAAAAAAGCTTGAAAAAAGCCTAAAAATTAGAGAAAATTTGAAATTTGAGAAAAGAAAATTCTCAGAAAATTTCAGAAAAATTTTTCTTGGTGCCTTTTGGCTTTTCATCTTCCGGAAAACCTTTGGCTTTCCGTTTTCCTGAAACCTTTTCGCTTTCCGAATTCCAGGAAATCTTTTGACCTTCCGTATTTCGGAAACTTTTGACCTTTCACGTTCTGATTTTTTTGTCTTTTCATTTTCCCAAAACTTTTGGCTTTTCATATTCCGGAAAAACTGTTTGGGATGTTGAAATTTTTTGACCGTTCGTATTCTAATGCGTTTGGGGTTAATTAAAAAAATTTAAAAATTTTTAAAAAATTAGTGAAAAAATAGACAAAGGTTATTTTAAATTTTGAAAAAATGTAGGGTTGGTGTTTGGCATGTGGTGTGTCTATTTGGGCGCCCGTGACCATTCAAATTCCTTTAGAAATATATTTTTTGACCTAAAACTTTAGAAAATCCATTAAAATTATAAACTTTCATTGGATTTGAGAATTGTCGGACGGAATTGGAAATTTCGGGACGATGGGATTCTCAAGAAAAATTAGGAATATTCTAGAAATTATTTTTTGAAATCCTAAAAATTGGTATTTTTAAAATATCAATGGTATTTTGGTAAATCTAATTGCTAAAATTTTTTGGAAAAATATAGATTGGAATGCCATAAGATAGGTTTGGTGGAATTCAAAATTAGCATATTTTGAGGCCCTATAAAATTAGAAAAAACTTTGAAAAAAAATCATGATAATTTTTTTCTCAAGAATTTAATATTTTTTAGGGTTATTTAATGTTGAAGTACGTTTTCTCGTGATGATGACATTAGATAGATGGGGATTATTCACATATTATTGATACAATTATACCTCGTATTAATAGTTATTTCTATTTGGATTAATTTTAAACGATGTTTTCATGATTTTTTACCATTGTTTAGCCATTCTTTTTGGACATGTTTCTTAATTTCTTCAATGATGGCTAGAATCTCCGTTCAAAGTGTGTTTCACCTTTGACACTTTTTCATGTGATAATTTATTTTGCACTTATTTAAGTGTGGTCTATGCTTAAATTTCTAAGCCTAAAACAAATTATATCATGGGTCAGTTGATCGGTTTGTTTTGGTGGATTTATTGGATGTTTCCAAGTTTTATATGGAACTCATCAGATTCTGCCTAGATCACTTGTGTCTAGGGTTTTTTTTATTGAGTGCTACACACATGTGTTTCACTTGCTTAATTTGGAGTTTTGCTTGAACGACACCACGTTCATGTACTCCAGATTGATGAGTTGGCCACCAATTTTAATGCTTCTTTTGGCATGATTAATATCCATTAGATGGCATCATGCATTGATTTTTATGATCAACTATGGTTTTTATGGATTCGGGACCTTCTATGCTTTTATCTATGGTTTTATAACTTTCTTTTGATCTTTTGGAGAATATCATGTACTTTGAAGGTAGCATTTGTCTTTGTTTTTTGCACGGTTTTATGCTGATAGGGGATGCTTATCTCGGTCTTTTGAACCAAGACGTTGGTTTATTTTAATGTTCCTAAAGATTCTCAGGCTTTGTCAATAGGAAAATGCTCGAATTTATCTCCTAGATATTGTGGTCCATTTCAATTTTATACATCGGATTGGCACGGTTGCGTTTGAACTTAAACTACCTCCACATGTTGACCCCTGAGGTTAAAATTAGGTGGAAAGATAAGGAAATAGAGGATTCAACTTGGGAGTCGGTCGAGATTGTTCAGCACGGTTCTCCTTCTTTTCATTGCAAGAGTGCAATGTTTTGAGAGAGGGGAAGTATGTTATATGTACATTATGTGTACTATGTTATATACACATTATGTGTGCATATACTAGGAGGCTACCCCACATTAGGCTTGTGAGCGTGGGAGCATGGGAACAAGCTCTAGTGGAGCATGGGTTAGGACTAACCTTAAGGGTTAAAGTTAGGGTCAGGCATCCAGGGGTCACACATGGGAAATGGAGAGTCAAGAGTCACTTGAGGGCCCTCCTATATAATAGGGGTATGGGGCACACTTAAGGGAGGCTTGAGGCTTGAGGGCTTGAGGCTTGGTTATGTTATACTCTCTTGTGTAGAGGATCATATCTACTCACTTACCATTTCACACTATAGCTACATGCTATTGGATTGGAGTTATACCTCTTGATGGTATGGGACATCAAGGAAGAGGTATGATGTATTTCATTTATAATTCATGTGTGCATCCCTTGGGCTCGGGGGTGGTTGAGTTTATGCCTAATTTATAGTTCATGTGTGCATCCCTTGGGCTCGGGGGTGGTCAGGTGGTTGAGTTTATGCCTAATTTATGCATGTTTATGCATATCCATTATCTAGAGAGATCTTAGGGTTTTAGCAGTGGTATCAGAGCAATCTCTAGTTAATTATTGTTGATTTTTTATAATTTTTGGCTTTTTTTAAGTAAATTTTAATATTTACTAATAAAAATATTATTTTTTTATTTGTGTTGATGAGTTGCACGTGGATCATCGATATGGCAAATGGAACACATGTTACTATAATTTGATGGATAAATCGACGTTGCGGGGGAATTCCATGAGTTTAATGCTATTTTTTTCTTTTTTTATGATTCAAAATAAGCATTAATGGAAATTTTTACAAAATACCACATATTTTATTGTGGATATTTTTCACAGAATGGATTCCATAAATTTTTAGAATTTTTAGGATTTTGTTTCTATTTTTTTAGAAATTTTTGAGCATTTTTTATGGTTAAAAATGCACTTTTTATACATTTTTGCATTTTTTCCGCGGGTATGCAATCAAATTTCTGTCGATTTTCTGCTAAAATTCAATAGGAGGCAGCATGTTGATGCATAGAATGCTCTCCCATGTGCGTGGGACCCTCTACGTATCTCAATTCCAAATTTTCTTCTATTTTTTCTCTCGTGTATAAACACCTCTTTTTTTAGTAATATTAATCATAATTAAGAGTTAATTATGATTAACAAAATTAATCAAAAATTAACCTCTCTGTTAACAGAGAGAGAAGAGATGGGAGGAGAGAGAATGCAAGGGAGAAGAAAAACATGAAACAGGGAAGAAGAGAGAGGGAGTTTTCTCACTCTCTCCCTCTCTCATTCTTTTGCGCGCAGATCAAAGGGGGGGGTTTGCTGCAAGCGACGAAACAAATTGCCACCCCCCTAAAAAATCAAAATCCAATAAGCTTAATAAAGCTTATTAATATTTTTTAAATAAGTTTTTTTATTATTTTTTTTAAAGCTTTTGAAAATGTTTCAAAAAAAAGCTTGAAAAAAGCCTAAAAATAGAGAAAATTTGAAACTTGAGAAAAGAAAATTCTCAGAAAATTTCAGGAAATTTTTTCTTGGTGCCTTTTGGCTTTTCATCTTCCGAAAAACCTTTGGCTTTCCGTTTTCCTAAAACCTTTTCGCTTTCCGAATTCCAGGAAATCTTTTGACCTTCCGTATTTCGGAAACTTTTGACCTTTCACATTCCGATTGTTTTGTCTTTTCATTTTCCCAAAACTTTTGGCTTTCCATATTCTGAAAAAACTGTTGGGATTCTGAAATTTTTTGACCGTTCGTATTCTAATGCCTTTGGGGTTAAATAAAAAAATTAAAATTTCTAAAAAAATTAGTGGAAAAATAGACAAAGGTTATTTTAAATTTTGAAAAAATGTAAGGTTGGTGTTTGGCATGTGGTGTGTCTATTTGCGCGCCCCTGACCATTCAAATTCCTTTAGAAATATATTTTTTGACCTAAAAATTTAGAAAATCCATTAAAATTATAAATTTTCATTGGATTTGAGAATTGTCGGGCGGAATTGGAAATTTCGAGACGATGGGATTCTCAAGAAAAATTCGAAATATTTTAGAAATTATTTTTAAAAATCCTAAAAATTCGTACTTTTAAAATATCAATGGTATTTTGGCAAATCTAATTGCTAAAAAATTTCTAGAAAAATATAGATTAGAATGCCATAAGATAGGTTTGGTGGAATTCAAAATTAGCATATTTTGAGGCCCTATAAAATTAGGAAAAATTTTGAAAAATATCATGATAATTTTTTTCTCGAGAATTTAATATTTTTTAGGGTTATTTAATATTGAAGTACGTTTTCTCGTGATGACATTAGATAGATGCGGGTTATTCGCATATTATTAATATGATTATACCTCATATTAATAGTTATTTCTGTTTAGATTAATTTTAAACGATATTTTCATGATTTTTTACCATTGTTTAGCCATTCTTTTTGGACATGTTCCTTAATTTCTTCAATGATGGCTAGAATCTCCGTTCAAAGTGTGTTTCACCTTTGATACTTTTTCATGTGATAATTTATTTTGCACTTATTTAAGTGTGGTCTATGCTTAAATTTCTAAGCCTAAAACAAATTATATCATGGGTCAGTTGATCCGTTTGTTTTGGTGGATTTATTGGATGTTTTCCAAGTTTTATATGGAACTCATCAGGTTTTGCCTAGATCACTTGTGTCTAGGTTTTTTTTATTGAGTGCTACACACATGTGTTTCACTTGCTTAATTTGGAGTTTTGCTTGAACGACACCACGTTCATGTACTCCGGATTGATGAGTTGGCCACCAATTTGAATGCTTCTTTTGGGGCATGATTAATGTCCATTAGATGGCATCATTGATTAATTTTTATGATCAACTATGGTTTTTATGGATTCGGGAGCTTCTATGCTTTTATCTATGGTTTTATAACTTTCTTTTGATCTTTTGGATAATATCATGTGCTTTGAAGGTAGCATTTGTCTTCGTTTTTTGCACATAATTTTGGAGTATATTGCTTGTACTCTTGTACATAATCCAACTCGGATACCTAGTTGCTTTTGTGTCTAGGTGAGTTATTTTTTTACCCTAACTTTATTGAGTGTATTAGGTAGTTATCATTAGAAAGGCGCCAATAATTCAATTTCTTTTCTAATGAATGATGTACTCGGAAGGAGTTATTCCTTGATGTAGTCTTAGGAATATAGAGACAGGTTTTAGTATGTGAAAGTCTGGGATAAGGCCATCTTATTTCTTTTATACAGGATTTTATTCATATTTTCCTAGATGGCATACTAGGGAGTTTCAAATTGTTAAGGTATATATGGGTGGTTTGGTGGTATTATGGGACGCTAGTGATCCCTCACATATATTATCTTATAGGATAATTTGGGCTCAAGATTGTTGCTTTGCTTACATCACTTAGCATGTTGACCTCAACATTCAAAGACAATCTCATTTTCTAAATTCACTAGAAGTTATAGTGTGGGCATTCTCTAGATAAACTTCTTTTATCTATAGCCTGCATGTTTTGATGAGGGTAATCTCATCGGCATTTTCACTTGTTGAAATCTCTTTCTTTAGAGTTCAAACAACGAGTTTATCTTGTTGTGTTCGGATAAGAAAATTTGGATTCTTCCTTTGTTGGCATATCTTTCTCTAGTTTCATACTTTAGGTGATTTATATAGTTAACCTGATTGTTTAAAAATGAACTTATGTGACTCATCGTCAAGATGTTGATGACTCTCTATGTTGATATGGATAACTCGGGATGTCAATTATTCCATGTGCAGATGTGGGTATGTCGGGGCGCCGATGAATCCCTGGTTTCTGCTATTAATAATACCATGTTTTCCTACTTTATTCTGAATGGTTTACCAACGAGGAAGTTCCTTTGAATGTGAATTGCTCTGATCATCCGCCGCAGTAGCCTGATGGTGGGCAAACAGAGTGTATGAATCAGATTGTAGAGGATATGCTTCGTGCATATGTCTCTGGAAAAGCATCAAATTTGGAAAAAAATATCTTCCAATGATGGAATTTGCCTATAACAGTTTTTAACATACAGCTATTGGTTTTAGTCCATTCATGCTTATGTATGGGTATCAACCCAGGGCACCTATTGATGTCGATCTTAAGGACATCAAGCTTGATGCATCGAGGGATTTCTTGTCTGATATATGCAGGAAATGCTGACCGAAGCTCATGATTCTATCAAGAGTGCTCAAGATAGGGCACGGTTTTATGCTGATAGGGGATGCTCATCTCGGTCTTTTGAACCAGGAGCGTTGGTTTGTTTTAGAGTTCCTAAAGATTCTCAGACTTTGTCAATAGGAAAATGCTCGAATTTATCTCCTAGATATTGTGGTCCATTTCGATTTTATACATCGGATTAGCACGGTTGCCTTTGAACTTAAACTACCTCCACATGTTAGAGTTCATCCAGTCTTTCATATCGATAGATTGAAAGGGAAACTGGGAGGTGAGGATAACACAGTTACTCCTCAAGAACTCGTTGAAGTCAAAGAATTATCCTATGTTCCACATGAACCTGATAAGGCACTTGAATTCAGGGAAAGGGAACTTTGTAGTTGACTAATCCCTGAGGTTAAAATTAGGTGGAAAGATAAGGAAATAGAGGATTCAACTTGGGAGTCGGTTGAGATTGTTCAGCACGGTTCTCCTTCTTTTCATTGCAAGAGTGTAATGTTTTGAGAGAGGGGAAGTATGTTATATGTACATTATGTGTGCTATGTTATATACACATTATGTGTGCATATACTAGGAGGCTAACCCACATTAGGCTTGTGAGCATGGGAGCATGGGAACAAGCTCTAGTGGAGTATGGGTTAGGACTAACCTTAAGGGTTAAGGTTAGGGTCAGGCATCCAAGGGTCACACATGGGAAATGGAGAGTCAAAAGTCACTTGAGGGCCCTCCTATATAATAGGGGCATGGGGCACACGCAAGGGAGGCTTGAGGCTTGAGGGCTTGAGGCTTGGTTATGTTATACTCTCTTGTGTAGAGGATCATATCTACTCACTTACCATTTCACACTATAGCTACATGCTATTGGATTGGAGTTATACCTCTTGATGGTATGGGACATCAAGGTAGAGGTATGATGTATTTCATTTATAATTCATGTGTGCATCCCTTGGGCTCGCTCGGGGGTGGTCGGGTGGTTGAGTTTATGCCTAATTTATGCATGTTTATGCATATCAATTATCTAGAGAGATCTTAGGGTTTTAGCAGTGGTATCAGAGCAATCTCTAGTTAATTGTTGTTGATTTTTTATAATTTTTGACTTTTTTTAAGTAAATTTTAATATTTACTAATAAAAATATTATTTTTTTATTTGTTTTGATGAGTTGCACGTGGATCATCGATATGGCGATATGGATAAATCGACGTTGCGGGGGAATTCCATGAGTTTAATGCTATTTTTTTCTTTTTTTATGATTTAAAATAAGCATTAATGTAAATTTTTACAAAATACCACATATTTCATTGTGGATATTTTTCGTAGAATGGATTCTATAAATTTTTAGAATTTTTAAGATTTTTTTTCTAATTTTTTAGAAATTTTTTGAGTATTTTTATGGTTAAAAATGTATTTTTTATACATTTTTATGTTTTTCCGCGGGTATGCAATCAAATTTATGTCGAATTGCTGCTCAAATTCAATAGGGGGCAACATGTTGATGCATGGAATGCTCTCCCATGTGCGTGGGACCCTCTTCGTATCTCAATTTCAAATTTTCTTCTATTTTTCCTCTCGTTTATAAACACCTCTTTTTTTTAGTAATATTAATCATAATTAAGAGTTAATTATTATTAACAAAATTAATCAAAAATTAACCTCTCTATTAACAGAGAGAGAAGAGATGGGAGGAGAGAGAATGGAAGGGAGAAGAGAAACATGAAACAGAGGAGAAGAGAGAGGGAGTTTTCTCACTCTCTCCCTCTCTCATTCTTTTGCGCGCAGATCAAAGGGGGGAGTTGCTGCAAGCGACGAAACAAATTGCCACCCCCCCTAAAAAATCAAAATCCAATAAGCTTAATAAAGCTTATTAATATTTTTTTAAATGAGTTTTTTATTTTTATATATTTTAAAGCTTTTGAAAATGTTTCAAAAAAAGCTTGAAAAAGGCCTAAAAATTAGAGAGAATTTGAAATTTGAGAAAAGAAAATTCTCAGAAAATTTCGAGAAATTTTTTCTTGGTGCCTTTTGGCTTTTCATATTCCGAAAAACCTTTGGCTTTCCGTTTTCCTGAAACCTTTTCGCTTTCCGAATTTCGGGAAATCTTTTGACCTTCCGTATTTCGGAAACTTTTGACCTTTCACATTCCAATTGTTTTGTCTTTTCATTTTCCCAAAACTTTTGGCTTTCCATATTCCGAAAAAACTATTGGGATTCTAAAATTTTTTGACCGTTCGTATTCTAATGCGTTTGGAGTTAATTACAAAAAAAATTAAACTTTCTAAAAAATTAGTGAAAAAATAAACAAAGGTTATTTTAAACTTTGAAAAAATGTAGGGTTGGTGTTTGGCATGTGGTGTGTCTATTTGGGCGCCCGTGTGACCATTCAAATTCCTTTAGAAATATATTTTTTGACCTAAAAATTTAGAAAATCCATTAAAATTATAAATTTTCATTGGATTTGAGAATTATCAGGCGGAATTGGAAATTTCGGGACGATGGGATTCTCAAAAAAATTAGGAATATTCTAGAAATTATTTTTAGAAATCCTAAAAATTTGTATTTTTAAAATATCAATGGTATTTTGGCAAATCCAATTGCTAAAAAATTTCTGGAAAAATATAGATTGGAATGCCATAAGATAGGTTTGGTGGAATTCAAAATTAGCATATTTTGAGGTCCTATAAAATTAGGAAAATTTTTGAAAAAAATCATGATAATTTTATTTCTCGAGAATTTAATATTTTTGAGGATTATGTTGAAGTACATTTTCTCGTGATGACATTAGATAGATGCGGGTTATTCGCATATTATTAATACGATTATACCTCGTATTAATAGTTATTTCTGTTTGGATTAATTTTAAACGATGTTTTCATGATTTTTTACCATTGTTTAGCCATTCTTTTTGGACATGTTCCTTAATTTCTTCAATGATGGCTAGAATCTCCGTTCAAAGTGTGTTTCACCTTTGACACTTTTTCACGTGATAATTTATTTTGCACTTATTTAAGTGTGGTCTATACTTAAATTTCTATGCCTAAAACAAATTATATCATGGGTCAGTTGATCGGTTCGTTTTGGTGGATTTATTGGATGTTTTTCAAGTTTTATATAGAACTCATCATGTTCTGCCTAGATCACTTGTGTCTAGGGTTTTTTTTATTGAGTGCTACACACATGTGTTTCACTTGCTTAATTTGCAGGTTTGCTTGAACGACACCACGTTCATCTACTCCGGATTGATGAGTTGGCCATCAATTTTAATGCTTCTTTTGGCATGATTAATGTCCATTAGATGGCATCATGCATTGATTTTTATGATCAACTATGGTTTTTATGGATTCAGGACCTTCTATGCTTTTATCTATGGTTTTATAACTTTCTTTTGATCCTCGATAATATCATGTGCTTTGAAGGTAGCATTGTCTTCGTTTTTTGCACATAATTTTGGAGTATATTGGTTGTACTCTTGTACATATTCCAACTCGGATACCTAGTTGCTTTTGTATCTAGGTGAGTTATTTTTTTACCCTAACTTTATTGAGTGTATTGGGTAGTTATCATTAGAAAGGCGCCAATAATTCAATTTCTTTTCTAATGAATGATGTACTCGGAAGGAGTTATTCCTTGATGTAGTCTCAGGAATATAGAGACAGGTTTTAGTATGTGAAAGTCTGGGATAAGGCCATCTTATTTATACAAGATTTTATTCATATTTTCCTAGATGGCATACTAGGGAGTTTCAAATTGTTAAGGTATGTATGGGTGGTTTGGTGGTATTATGGGATGCTAGTGATCCCTCACATATATTATCTTATGGGATAATTTGGGCTCAAGATTGTTGCTTTGCTTACATCACTTAGCATGTTGACCTCAACATTCAAAGACAATCTCATTTTCTAAATTCACTAGAAGTTATAGTGTGGGCATTCTCTAGATAAACTTCTTTTATCTATAGCCTGCATGTTTTGATGAGAGGGTAATCTCGTCGGTATTTTCACTTGTTGAAATCTCTTTCTTTAGAGTTCAAACAACGAGTTTATCTTATTGTGTTTGGATAAGAAAATTTAGATTTTTTCGTTTGTTGGCATATCTTTCTCTAGTTTCATACTTTAGGTGATTTATATAGTCAACCTGATTGCTTACGGATGAACATATGTGACTCTCTATGTTGATATGGATAACTCGGGACGTCGATTATTCCATGTGTAGATGTGGGTATGTCGGGGCGCCGTGATGAATCCTTGGTTTCTGCTGTTAATAATGCCATGTTTTCCTACTTTATTCTGAATGGTTTACCAACGAGGAAGTTACTTTGAATGTCAATTGCTCTGATCATCCACCGCAGTAGTATGATGGGCAAACCTTAGTGTATGAATCAGATTGTAGAGGATATGCTTTGTGCATATGTCTCTGGAAAAGCATCAAATTTGGGAAAAATATCTTCCAATGATGGAATTTGCCTATAATAGTTTTAAACATACGGCTATTGGTTTTATTCCGTTCATGCTTATGTATGGGTATCAACCCAGGGCACCTATTGATGTCGGTCTTAAGGACATCAAGCTTGATGCATCGAGGGATTTCTTGTGTGATATGCAAGAAATGCTGACCGAAGCTCATGATTCTATCAAGAGTGCTCAAGATAGGGTACAGTTTTATGGTGATAGGCGACGCTCATCTCGGTCGTTTGAACCAGGAGCGTTGGTTTATTTTAATGTTCCTAAAGATTCTCAGACTTTGTCAATAGGAAAATGCTCGAATTTATCTCCTAGATATTGTGGTCCATTTTGATTTTATACATCGGATTAGCACGGTTGCCTTTGAACTTAAACTACCTCCACATGTTAGAGTTCATCCAGTCTTTCATATCGATAGATTGAAAGGGAAACTGGGAGGTGAGGATAACACAGTTACTCCTCAAGAACTCGTTGAAGTCAAAGAATTATCCTATGTTCCACATGAACCTGATAAGGCACTTGAATTTAGGGAAAGGGAACTTTGTAGTTGACTAATCCCTGAGGTTAAAATTAGGTGGAAAGATAAGGAAATAGAGGATTCAACTTGGGAGTCGGTTGAGATTGTTCAGCACGGTTCTCCTTCTTTTCCTTGCAAGAGTGCAATGTTTTGAGAGAGGGGAAGTATGTTATATGTGCATTATGTGTGCTATGTTATATACACATTATGTGTGCATATACTAGGAGGCTAACCCACATTAGGCTTGTGAGCATGGGAGCATGGGAACAAGCTCTAGTGGAGCATGGGTTAGGACTAACCTTAAGGGTTAAGGTTAGGGTCAGGCATCCAAGGGTCACACATGGGAAATGGAGAGTCAAGAGTCACTTGAGGGCCCTCCTATATAATAGGGACATGGGGCATACTCAAGGGAGGCTTGAGGCTTGAGGGCTTGAGGCTTGGTTATGTCACTTACCATTTCACACTATAGCTACATGCTATTGGATTGGAGTTATACCTCTTGATGGTATGGGACACCACAGTAGAGGTATGATGTATTTCATTTATAATTCATGTGTGCATCCCTTGGGTTCGTCGGGGGTGGTCGGGTGGTTGAGTTTATGCCTAATTTATGCATGTTTATGCATATCAATTATCTAGAGAGGTCGTAGGGTTTTAACAGTGGAATCAGAGCAATATCTAGTTAATTATTGTTGATTTTTTATAATTTTTGGCTTTTTTTAAGTAAATTTTAATATTTACTAATAAAAATATTATTTTTTATTTGTGTTGATGAGTTGCACGTGGATCATCGATATAGCGATTGGAACACATGTTACTATAATTTTATGGATAAATCGACGTTGCGGGAAAATTCCATGAGTTTATTGCTATTTTTTTCTTTTTTTGTGATTCAAAGTAAGCATTAATGGAAATTTTTACAAAATACCACATATTTTATTGTGGATATTTTTCGTAGAATGGATTCCATTAATTTCTAGAACTTTTAGGATTTTTTCCCTAATTTTTTAAAAATTTTTGAGCATTTTTATGGTTAAAAATATATTTTTTTTGCATTTTTCCGCGGGTATGCAATCAAATTTATGTCGATTTTCTGCTAAAATTCAATAGGGGGCAGCATGTTGATGCATGGAATGCTCTCCCATGTGCGTGGGACCCTCTTCGTATCTCAATTCTAAATTTTCTTCTATTTTTCCTCTCGTGTATAAACACCTCTTTTTTTAGTAATATTAATCATAATTAAGAGTTAATTATGATTAACAAAATTAATCAAAAATTAATTTCTCTGTTAACAGAGAGAGAAGAGATGGGAGGAGAGAGAAAGGAAGGGAGAAGAAAAACATAAAACATGGGAGAAGAGAGAGGGAGTTTTCTCACTCTCTCCCTCTCTCATTCTTTTGCGCGCAGATCAAAGGGGGAGGGTTTGCTGCAAAGCGACGAAACAAATTGCCACCCCCCCTAAAAAATCAAAATCCAATAAGCTTAATAAAGCTTATTAATATTTTTTTAAATGAGTTTTTTATTTATTTTTTTATTTTTTTTTTATTTTTTTTATTTTTTTTAAAGCTTTTGAAAATGTTTCAAAAAAAAGCTTGAAAAAAGCCTAAAAATTAGAGAAATTTTGAAATTTGAGAAAAGAAAATTCTCAGAAAATTTCAGGAAATTTTATCTTGGTGCCTTTTGGCTTTTCATCTTTCGGAAAACCTTTGGCTTTCTATTTTCCTGAAACCTTTTCCCTTTCCGAATTCCGGGAAATCTTTTGACCTTCCGTATTTCGGAAACTTTTGACCTTTCACATTCCTATTGTTTTGTCTTTTCATTTTCCCAAAACCTTTGGCTTTCCATATTTCGAAAAAACTGTTGGGATTCTGAAATTTTTTGATCGTTCGTATTCTAATGCGTTTAAGGTAAATAAAAAAAAATTAAAATTTCTAAAAAATTAGTGAAAAAATAGACAAAGGTTATTTAAAATTTTGAAGAAATGTAAGGTTGGTGTTTGGCTTGTGGTGTGTCTATTTGGGCGCCCGTGACCATTCAAATTCCTTTAGAAATATATTTTTTGACCTAAAAATTTAGAAAATCCATTAAAATTATAAATTTTCATTGGATTTGAGAATTGTTGGGCGGAATTGGAAATTTCGAGACGATGGGATTCTCAAGAAAAATTAGGAATATTCTAGAAATTATTTTTAGAAATCTTAAAAATTGGTATTTTTAAAATATCAATGGTATTTTGGCAAATCTAATTGCTAAAAAATTTCAAGAAAAATATAGATTGGAATGCCATAAGATAGGTTTGATGGAATTCAAAATTAGCATATTTTGATGCCCTATAAAATTAGAAAAAATTTTAAAAAAAAACATGATAATTTTTTTTTCGAGAATTTAATATTTTTGAGGGTTTTTTAATGTTGAAGTACGTTTTCTCATGATGACATTAGATAGATACGGGTTATTCGTATACTATTAATACGATTATATCTCGTATTAATAGTTATTTCTATTTGGATTAATTTTAAACGATGTTTTCATGATTTTTTACCATTGTTTAGCCATTCTTTTTTGACATGCTCCTTAATTTCTTCAATGATGGCTAGAATCTCCGTTCAAAGAGTGTGTTTCACCTTTGACACTTTTTCATGTGATAATTTATTTTGCACTTATTTAAGTGTGGTCTATGCTTAAATTTCTAAGCCTAAAACAAATTATATCATGGGTCAGTTGGTCGGTTTGTTTTGGTGGATTTATTGGATGTTTTCCAATGTATAAAAAATATATTTTTAACCATAAAAATGCTCAAAAAAATTCTAAAAAATTCCTAAAAATTCTAAAAATTTATGGAATCCATTCTGCCAAAAATATCCACCATAAAATATATGGTATTTTGTAAAAATTTTCATTAATGCTTATTTTAAACCACAAAAAATAGAAAAAAATAGCATTAAACTCACAAAATTTTCTCGCAACGTCGATTCATCCATTAAATTGTAGTAACGTTGGTTCCAATTGCCATATTGATGATCCACGTGCAACTCATCAATACAAATCAATAAAATAATATTTTTATTAGTAAATATTAAAATTTACTTAAAAAAAGCTAAAAATTATAAAAAATCAACAACATTAACTAGAGATTGCTCTGATACCACTGCTAAAACCCTAAGATCTCTCTAGATAATTGATATGCATAAACATGCATAAATCAGGCATAAACTCAACCACCCGGACCCACCCAAGCCCAAGGGATGCACACATGAATTATAAATGAAATACATCATAAACTCAACCACCCGGACCCACCCAAGCCCAAGGGATGCACACATGAATTATAAATGAAATACATCATACCTCTACCTTGATGTCCCATACCATCAAGAGGTACAACTCCAATCCAATAGCATGCAGCTATAGTGTGAAATGGTAAGTGAGTAGATATGATCCTCTACACAAGAGAGTATAACATAACCAAGCCTCAAGCCCTCAAGCCTCAATTATATAGGAGGACCCTCAAGTGACTCTTGACTCTCCATTTCCCATGTGTGACCCTTGGATGCCTGACCCTAACCTTAACCCTTAAGGTTAGTCCTAACCCATGCTCCACTAGAGCTTGTTCCCATGCTCCCATGCTACCAAGCCTAATGTGGGTTAGCCTCCTAGTATATGCACACATAATGTGTATATAACATAGCACACATAATGTACATATAACATACTTCCCCTCTCTCAAAACATTGCACTCTTTTCATTGCACTCTTGCAATGAAAAGAAGGAGAACCGTGCTGAACAATCTCAACTGACTGCCAAGTTGAATCCTCTATTTCCTTATCTCTCCACCTAATTTTAACCTCAGGGATTAGTCAACTACAAAGTTCCCTTTCCATGAATTCAAGTACCTTATCAGGTTCATGTGGAACATAGGATAATTCTTCGACTTCAATGAGTTCTTGAGGAGTAACTGTGTTATCCTCACCTCCCAGTTTCCCTTTCAATCTATCGATATGAAAGACTGGATGAACTCTAACATGTGGAGGTAGTTTAAGTTCAAACGCAACTGTGCCAATCCGATGTATAAAATCGAAATGGACCACAATATCTAGGAGATAAATTCGAGCATTTTCCTATTGACAAAGTCTGAGAATCTTTAGGAACATTAAAATAAACCAACGCTCCTGGTTTAAAAGACCGAGATGAGCATCCCCTATCAGCATAAAACTGTGCCCTATCTTGAGCACTCTTGATAGAATCATGAGCTTCGATCAGCATTTCCTGCATATCACACAAGAAATCCCTCGATGCATCAAGCTTGATGTCCTTAAGACCGACATCAATAGGTGCCCTGGGTTTATACCCATACATAAGCATGAACGGACTAAAACCAATAGCCGTATGTTTAAAGCTATTATCATTGGAAGATATTTTTTCCAAATTTGATGCTTTTCCAGAGACATGCACGAAGCATATCCTCTACAATCTGATTCATACACTCTGTTTGCCCATCAGACTACTGTGGCGCATGATTAGAGCAATTCACAATGTTCAAAGTAACTTCCTCGTTGTTGGTAAACCATTTAGAGTAAAGTAGGAAAACATGGCATTATTAACAGCAGAAACCAGGGATTCATTGGCGGCCCGATATACCCACATCTGCACATGGAATAATCGACGTCCCGAGTTATCCATATCAACATAGAGAGTCATCGTCTCGACGATGAGTCATATATGTTCATCCGTAAACAATCAGGTTGACTATATAAATCACCTAAAGTATGAAACTAGAGAAAGATATGCCAACAAAGGAAGAATCTAAATTTTCTTATCCGAACACAACAAGATAAACTCGTTGTTTGAACTCTAAAGAAAGAGATTTCAACAAGTGAAAATACCGACGAGATTACCCTCATCAAAACATACAGGCTATAGATAAAAGAAGTTTATCTAGAGAATGCCCACACTATAACTTCTAGTGAATTTAGAAAATGAGATTGTCTTTGAATGTGAGGTCAACATGCTAAGTGATGTAAGCAAAGCAACAATCTTGAGCCCAAATTATCCCATAAGATAATATATGTGAGGGATCACTAGCGTCCCATAATACCACCAAACCACCCATATATACCTTAACAATTTGAAACTCCCTAGTATGCCATCTAGGAAAATATGAATAAAATCCTGTATAAAAGAAATAAGATGGCCTTATCCCAGACTTTCACATACTAAAACCTGTCTCTATATTCCTAAGACTACATCAAGGAATAACTCCTTCCGAGTACATCATTCATTAGAAAAGAAATTGAATTATTGGCGCCTTTCTAATGATAACTACCTAATACACTCAATAAAGTTAGGGTAAAAAAATAACTCACCTAGACACAAAAGCAACTAGGTATCCGAGTTGGAATATGTACAAGAGTACAAGCAATATACTCCAAAATTATGTGCAAAAAATGAAGACAAATGCTACCTTCAAAGCACATGATATTATCCAGAGGATCAAAAGAAAGTTATAAAACCATAGATAAAAGCATAGAAGCTCCCGAATCCATAAAAACCATAGTTGATCATAAAAATCAATGCATGCTATCTAATGGACATTAATCATGCCAAAAGAAGCATTAAAATTGGTGGCCAACTCATCAATCCGGAGTATATGAACGTAATGTCGTTCAAGCAAAACTCCAAATTAAGCAAGTGAAACACATGTGTGTAGCACTCAATAAAAAAAACCCTTGACACGTGATCTAGGCAGAACCTGATGAGTCTATATAAAACTTGGAAAACATCCAATAAATCCACCAAAACAAACGGATCAACTGACCCATGATATAATTTGTTTTAGGCTTAGAAATTTTGGCATAGACCACACTTAAATAAGTGCAAAATAAATTATCACATGAAAAAGTGTCAAAGATGAAACACACTTTGAACGGAGATTCTAGCGATCATTGAAGAAATTAAGGAACATGTCCAAAAAGAATGGCTAAACAATGGTAAAAAATCATGAAAATATCGTTTAAAATTAATCCAAACAAAAATAACTATTAATACGAGGTATAATCGTATTAATAATATGCGAATAACCTGCATCTATCTAATGTCATCACGAGAAAACGTACTTCAACATTAAATAACCCTCAAAAATATTGAATTCTCGAGAAAAAAAATTATCATGATTTTTTTCAAAATTTTTCCTAATTTTATAGGGCCTCAATATATGCTAATTTTGAATTCCACGAAACCTATCTTATGGCATTCCAATCTTTATTTTTCCAGAAATTTTCTAGCAATTAGATTTGCCAAAATACCATTGATATTTTAAAAATACCAATTTTTAAGATTTCTAAAAATAATTTCTAGAATATTCCTAATTTTTCTTGAGAATCCCATCGTCCCGAAATTTCCCATTCCGCCCGAGAATTCTCAAATCCAATAAAAATTTATAATTTTAATGGATTTTCTAAATTTTTAGGTCAAAAAATATATTTCTAAAGGAATTTGAATGGTCACGGGCGTCCAAATAGACACACCACATGCCAAACACCAACCCTACATTTTTTCAAAATTTAAAATAATCTTTGTCTATTTTTTCACTAATTTTTTAAAAATTTTTAATTTTTTTAATTAACCCCAAACGCATTAGAATACGAACGGTCAAAAAATTTCAGAATCCCAACAGTTTTTCCGGAATATGGAAAGCCAAAAGTTTTGGGAAAATGAAAAGACAAAACAATCGGAGTGTGAAAGGTCAAAAGTTTCCGAAATACGGAAGGTCAAAAGATTTCCCGAAATTCGGAAAGCGAAAAGGTTTCAGGAAAACGGAAAGCCAAAGGTTTTCCGGAAGATGAAAAGCCAAAAGGCACCAAGAAAAAATTTCTTGAAATTTTTTGTGAATTTTCTTTTCTCAAATTTCAAATTTTCTCTAATTTTTAGGCTTTTTTCAAGCTTTTTTTTGAAACATTTTCAAAAGCGTTAAAACAAATAAAATAAAAAACTCATTAAAAAATATTAATAAGATTTATTAAGCTTATTGGAATTTGATTTTTTTAGGGGGGGTGGCAATTTGTTTCGTCGCTTGCAGCAACCCCCCCCCTTTGATCTGCGTGCAAAAGAATGAGGGAGGGAGAGAGTGAGAAAACTTCCTCTCTGTTCTCCCCTGTTTCATGTTTTTCTTCTCCCTTCCATTCTCTCTCCTCCCATCTCTTCTCTCTCTGTTAACAGAGAGGTTAATTTTTGATTAATTTTGTTAATCATAATTAACTCTTAATTATAATTAATATTACTAAAAAAAGAGGTGTTTATACACGAGAGAAAAAATAGAAGAAAATTTGGAATTGAGATACAAAGAGGGTGCCACGCACATGGGAGAGCATTCCATGCATCAACATGCTGCCCCCTATTGAATTTTAGTAGCAAATCGACATAAATTTGATTGCATACCTGCGGAAAAACGTAAAAATGTATAAAAAATATATTTTTAACCATAAAAATGCTTAAAACATTTCTAAAAAAATTAAAAAAAAATCCTAAAAATTCTAGAAATTTATGGAATCCATTCTACGAAAAATATCCACAGTAAAATATGTGGTATTTTGTAAATATTTCCATTAATGCTTATTTTGAATCACAAAAAAAAGAAAAAAATAGCATTAAACTCATGGAATTCCCCCGCAACGTCGATTTATCCATAAAATTATAGTAACATGTGTTCCGATCGCCATATCGATGATCCACGTGCAACTCATCAACACAAATAAAAAAATAACATTTTTATTAGTAAATATTAAAATTTACTTAAAAAAAGCTAAAAACTATCAAAAATCAACAATAATTAACTAGAGATTGCTCTGATACCACTGCTAAAACCCTAAGATCTCTCTAGATAATTGATATGTATAAACATGCATAAATTAGGCATAAACTCAACCACCCGCCGACCACCCCCGAGCCCAAGGGATGCACACATGAATTATAAATGAAATACATCATACCTCTACCTTGATGTCCCATACCATCAAGAGGTATAACTCCAATCCAATAGCATGTAGCTATAGTGTGAAATGGTAAGTGAGTAGATATGATCCTCTACACAAGAGAGTATAACATAACCAAGCCTCAAGCCCTCAAGCCTCAAGCCTCAAGTTGAGTGTGCCCCATGCCCCTATTATATAGGAGGGCCCTCAAGTGACTCTTGACTCTCCATTTCCCATGTGTGACCCTTGGATGCCTGACCCTAACCTTAACCCTTAAGGTTAGTCCTAACCCATACTCCACTAGAGCTTGTTCCCATGCTCCCATGCTCACAAGCCTAATGTGGGTTAGCCTCCTAGTATATGCACACATAATGTGTATATAACATAGCACACATAATGTACATATAACATACTTCCCCTCTCTCAAAACATTGCACTCTTGCAATGAAAAGAAGGAGAACCGTGCTGAACAATCTCAACCGACTCCCAAGTTGAATCCTCTATTTCCTTATCTTTCCACCTAATTTTAACCTCAGGGATTAGTCAACTACAAAGTTCCCTTTCCCTGAATTCAAGTGCCTTATTAGGTTCATGTGGAACATAGGATAATTCTTCGACTTCAACGAGTTCTTGAGGAGTAACTGTGTTATCCTCACCTCCCACTCTCCCTTTCAATCTATCGATATGAAAGACTGGATGAACTCTAACATGTGGAGGTAGTTTAAGTTCAAATGCGACCGTGCCAATCCGATGTATAAAATCGAAATGGACCACAATATCTAGGAGATAAATTCGAGCATTTTCCTATTGACAAAGTCTGAGAATCTTTAGGAACTCTAAAATAAACCAACGCTCCTGGTTCAAAAGACCGAGATGAGCATCCCCTATCAGCATAAAACCGTGCCCTATCTTGAGCACTCTTGATAGAATCATGAGCTTCGGTCAGCATTTCCTGCATATCACACAAGAAATCCCTCGATGCATCAAGCTTGATGTCCTTAAGATCGACATCAATAGGTGCCCTGGGTTGATACCCATACATAAGCATGAACGGACTAAAACCAATAGCTGTATGTTAAAAACTGTTATAGGCAAATTCCATCATTGGAAGATATTTTTTCCAAATTTGATGCTTTTCCAGAGACATATGCACGAAGCATATCCTCTACAATCTGATTCATACACTCTGTTTGCCCACCATCAGACTACTGCGGCGGATGATCAGAGCAATTCACATTCAAAGGAACTTCCTCGTTGGTAAACCATTCAGAATAAAGTAGGAAAACATGGCATTATTAATAGCAGAAACCAGGGATTCATCGGCGCCCCGACATACCCACATCTGCACATGGAATAATTGACGTCCCGAGTTATCCATATCAACATAGAGAGTCATCAACATCGCGACGATGAGTCACATAAGTTCATCCGTAAACAATCAGGTTAACTATATAAATCACCTAAAGTATGAAACTAGAGAAAGATATGCCAACAAAGGAAGAATCTAAATTTTCTTATCCGAACACAACAAGATAAACTCGTTGTTTGAACTCTAAAGAAAGAGATTTCAACAAGTGAAAATGCCGACGAGATTACCCTCATCAAAACATGCAGGCTATAGATAAAAGAAGTTTATCTAGAGAATGCCCACACTATAACTTCTAGTGAATTTAGAAAATGAGATTGTCTTTGAATGTGAGGTCAACATGCTAAGTGATGTAAGCAAAGCAACAATCTTGAGCCCAAATTATCCCATAAGATAATATATGTGAGGGATCACTAGCGTCCCATAATACCACCAAACCACCCATATATACCTTAACAATTTGAAACTCCCTAGTATGCCATCTAGGAAAATATGAATAAAATCCTGTATAAAAGAAATAAGATGGCCTTATCCCAGACTTTCACATACTAAAACCTGTCTCTATATTCCTAAGACTACATCAAGGAATAACTCCTTCCGAGTACATCATTCATTAGAAAAGAAATTGAATTATTGGCGCCTTTCTAATGATAACTACCTAATACACTCAATAAAGTTAGGGTAAAAAAATAACTCACCTAGACACAAAAGCAACTAGGTATCCGAGTTGGAATATGTACAAGAGTACAAGCAATATACTCCAAAATTATGTGCAAAAAACGAAGACAAATGCTACCTTCAAAGCACATGATATTATCCAGAGGATCAAAAGAAAGTTATAAAACCATAGATAAAAGCATAGAAGCTCCCGAATCCATAAAAACCATAGTTGATCATAAAAATTAATGCATGATGCCATCTAATGGACATTAATCATGCCAAAAGAAGCATTAAAATTGGTGGCCAACTCATCGATCCGGAGTACATGAACGTGGTGTCGTTCAAGCAAAACTCCAAATTAAGCAAGTGAAACACATGTGTGTAGCACTCAATAAAAAAAACTAGACACAAGTGATCTAGGCAGAACCTGATGAGTTCCATATAAAACTTGGAAAACATCCAATAAATCCACCAAAACAAACGGATCAACTGACCCATGATATAATTTGTTTTAGGCTTAGAAATTTAAGCATAGACCAGACTTAAATAAGTGCAAAATAAATTATCACATGAAAAAGTATCAAAGGTGAAACACACTTTGAACGGAGATTCTAGCCATCATTGAAGAAATTAAGGAACATGTCCAAAAAGAATGGCTAAACAATGGTAAAAAATCATGAAAATATCGTTTAAAATTAATCCAAACAGAAATAACTATTAATATGAGGTATAATCATATTAATAATATGCGAATAACCCGCATCTATCTAATGTCATCACGAGAAAACGTACTTCAATATTAAATAACCCTCAAAAATATTAAATTCTCGAGAAAAAAATTATCATGATATTTTTCAAAATTTTTCCTAATTTTATAGGGCCTTAAAATATGCTAATTTTGAATTCCACCAAACCTATCTTATGGCATTCTAATCTATATTTTTCTAGAAATTTTTTAGCAATTAGATTTGCCAAAATACTATTGATATTTTAAAAGTATGAATTTTTAGGATTTTTAAAAATAATTTCTAAACTATTCCTAATTTTTCTTGAGAATCCCATCGTCTCGAAATTTCCAATTCCGCCCAACAATTCTCAAATCCAATGAAAATTTATAATTTTAATGGATTTTCTAAATTTTTAGGCCAAAAAATATATTTCTAAAGGAATTTGAATGGTCAGGGGCGCGCAAATAGACACACCACATGCCAAACACCAACCTTACATTTTTTCAAAATTTAAAATAACCTTTGTCTATTTTTTCACTAATTTTTTTAGAAATTTTAATTTTTTAAATTAACCCCAAAGGCATTAGAATACGAACGGTCAAAAAATTTCAGAATCCCAAGAGTTTTTTCGGAATATGGAAAGCCAAAAGTTTTGGGAAAATGAAAAGACAAAACAATCGGAATGTGAAAGGTCAAAAGTTTCCGAAATATGGAAGGTCAAAAGATTTCCTGGAATTCAGAAAGCGAAAAGGTTTTCGGAAAACGGAAAGCCAAAGGTTTTTCGGAAGATGAAAAGCCAAAAGGCACCAAGAAAAAATTTCCTGAAATTTTCTGAGAATTTTCTTTTCTCAAGTTTCAAATTTTCTCTATTTTTAGTATTTTTTCAAGCTTTTTTTTGAAACATTTTCAAAAGCTTTAAAAATAATAATAAAAAAACTTATTTAAAAAAATATTAATAAGCTTTATTAAGCTTATTGGATTTTGATTTTTTATGGGGGGTTGCAGTTTGTTTCGTCGCTTGCAGCGAACCCCCCCCCTTTGATCTGCGCGCAAAAGAATGAGAGAGGGAGAGAGTGAGAAAACTCCCTCTCTCTTCTTCCCTGTTTCATGTTTTTCTTCTCCCTTGCATTCTCTCTCCTCCCATCTCTTCTCTCTCTGTTAACAGAGAGGTTAATTTTTGATTAATTTTGTTAATCATAATTAACTCTTAATTATGATTAATATTACTAAAAAAAGAGGTGTTTATACACGAGAGAAAAAATAGAAGAAAATTTGGAATTGAGATACGTAGAGGGTCCCACGCACATGGGAGAGCATTCTATGCATCAACATGCTGCCTCCTATTGAATTTTAGCAGAAAATCGACAGAAATTTGATTCCATACCCGCGGAAAAATGCAAAAATGTATAAAAAGTGCATTTTTAACCATAAAAAATGCTCAAAAATTTTTAAAAAAATAGAAAAAAATCCTAAAAATTCTAAAAATTTATGGAATCCATTCTGTGAAAAATATACACAATAAAATATGTGGTATTTTATAAAAATTTCCATTAATGCTTATTTTGAATCACAAAAAAAGAAAAAAATAGCATTAAACTCATGGAATTCCCCCGCAACGTCAATTTATCCATCAAATTATAGTAACATGTGTTCCATTTGCCATATCGATGATCCACGTGCAACTCATCAACACAAATAAAAAAATAATATTTTTATTAGTAAATATTAAAATTTACTTAAAAAAAGCCAAAAATTATAAAAAATCAACAACAATTAACTAGAGATTGCTCTGATACCACTGCTAAAACCCTAAGATCTCTCTAGATAATGGATATGCATAAACATGCATAAATTAGGCATAAACTCAACCACCCGACAGCGAGCCCAAGGGATGCACACATGAATTATAAATGAAATACATCATACCTCTACCTTGATGTCCCATACCATCAAGAGGTATAACTCCAATCCAATAGCATGTAGCTATAGTGTGAAATGGTAAGTGAGTAGATATGATCCTCTACACAAGAGAGTATAACATAACCAAGCCTCAAGCCCTCAAGCCTCAAGCCTCCCTTGCGTGTGCCCCATGCCCCTATTATATAGGAGGGCCCTCAAGTGACTCTTGACTCTCCATTTCCCATGTGTGACCCTTGGATGCCTGACCCTAACCTTAACCCTTAAGGTTAGTCCTAACCCATACTCCACTAGAGCTTGTTCCCATGCTCCCATGCTCACAAGCCTAATGTGGGTTAGCCTCCTAGTATATGCACACATAATGTGTATATAACATAGCACACATAATGTACATATAACATACTTCCCCTCTCTCAAAACATTGCACTCTTGCAATGAAAAGAAGGAGAACCGTGTTGAACAATCTCAACCGACTCCCAAGTTGAATCCTCTATTTCCTTATCTTTCCACCTAATTGTAACCTCAGGGATTAGTCAACTACAAAGTTCCCTTTCCCTGAATTCAAGTGCCTTATTAGGTTCATGTGGAACATAGGATAATTCTTCGACTTCAACGAGTTCTTGAGGAGTAACTGTGTTATCCTCACCTCCCACTCTCCCTTTCAATCTATCGATATGAAAGACTGGATGAACTCTAACATGTGGAGGTAGTTTAAGTTCAAATGCGACCGTGCCAATCCGATGTATAAAATCGAAATGGACCACAATATCTAGGAGATAAATTCGAGCATTTTCCTATTGACAAAGTCTGAGAATCTTTAGGAACTCTAAAATAAACCAACGCTCCTGGTTCAAAAGACCGAGATGAGCATCCCCTATCAGCATAAAACCGTGCCCTATCTTGAGCACTCTTGATAGAATCATGAGCTTCGGTCAGCATTTCCTGCATATCAGACAAGAAATCCCTCGATGCATCAAGCTTGATGTCCTTAAGATCGACATCAATAGGTGCCCTGGGTTGATACCCATACATAAGCATGAACGGACTAAAACCAATAGCTGTATGTTAAAAGCTGTTATAGGCAAATTCCATCATTAGAAGATATTTTTTCCAAATTTGATGCTTTTCCAGAGATATATGCACGAAGCATATCCTCTACAATCTGATTCATACACTCTCTTTGCCCATCAGACTACTGCGGGGCGGATGATTAGAGCAATTCACATTCAAAGTAACTTCCTCGTTGGTAAACCATTCAGAATAAAGTAGGAAAACATGGCATTATTAATAGCAGAAACCAGGGATTCATCGGCGCCCCGACATACCCACATCTGCACATGGAATAATCGACGTCCCGAGTTATCCATATCAACATAGAGAGTCATCAACGTCTCGACGATGAGTCACATATGTTCATCCGTAAACAATCAGGTTGACTATATAAATCACCTAAAGTATGAAACTAGAGAAAGATATGCCAACAAAGGAAGAATCCAAATTTTCTTATCCGAACACAACAAGATAAACTCGTTGTTTGAACTCTAAAGAAAGAGATTTGAACAAGTTAAAATGCCGACGAGATTACCCTCATCAAAACATGCAGGCTATAGATAAAAGAAGTTTATCTAGAGAATGCCCACACTATAACTTCTAGTGAATTTAGAAAATGAGATTGTCTTTGAATGTTGAGGTCAACATGCTAAGTGATGTAAGCAAAGCAACAATCTTGAGTCCAAATTATCCCAATAGATAATATATGTGAGGGATCACTTACGTCCCATAATACCACCAAACCACCCATACATACCTTAACAATTTGAAACTCCCTAGTATGCCATCTAGGAAAATATGAATAAAATCCTGTATAAAAGGAATAAGATGGCCTTATCCCAGGCTTTCACATACTAAAACCTGTCTCTATATTCCTGAGACTACATCAAGGAATAACTCCTTCCGAGTACATCATTTATTAGAAAAGAAATTGAATTATTGGCGCCTTTCTAATGATAACTACCCAATAAACTCAATAAAGTTAGGGTAAAAAAATAACTCACCTAGATACAAAAGCAACTAGGTATCCGAGTTAGAATATGTACAAGAGTACAAGCAATATACTCCAAAATTATGTGTAAAAAACGAAGACAAATGCTACCTTCAAAGCACATGATATTATCCAGAGGATCAAAAGAAAGTTATAAAACCATAGATAAAAGCAAAGAAGCTCCCGAATCCATAAAAACCATAGTGGATCATAAAAATCAATGCATGATGCCATCTAATGGACATTAATCATGCCAAAAGAAGCATAGAAATTTAAGCATAGATCACACTTAAATAAGTGCAAAATAAATTATCACATGAAAAAGTGTCAAAGGTGAAACACACTTTGAACGGAGATTCTAGCCATCATTGAAGAAATTAAGGAACATGTCCAAAAAGAATGGCTAAACAATGGTAAAAAATCATGAAAATATCGTTTAAAATTAATCCAAATAGAAATAACTATTAATACGAGGTATAATCATATTTATAATATGCGAATAACCCGCATCTATCTAATGTCATCAAAACGGACTTCAACATTAAATAACTCTCAAAAATATTAAATTCTCGAGAAAAAAAATTATCATGATTTTTTTTTCAAAATTTTTCCTAATTTTATAGGACCTCAAAATATGCTAATTTTGAATTCCACCAAACCTATCTTATGGCATTCCAATCTATATTTTTTCAGAAATTTTTTAGCAATTAGATTTGCCAAAATACCATTGATATTTTAAAAATACCAATTTTTAGGATTTCTAAAAATAATTTCTAGAATATTCCTAATTTTTCTTGAGAATCCCATCCTCCCGAAATTTTCAATTCCGCCCGACAATTCTCAAATCCAATGAAAATTTATAATTTTAATGGATTTTTTAAATTTTTAGGTCAAAATATATATTTCTAAAGGAATTTGAATGGTCACGGGCGCCCAAATAGACACACCACATGCCAAACACCAACCCTATATTTTTTCAAAATTTAAGATAACCTTTGTCTATTTTTTCACTATTTTTAAAGAAATTTTTAATTTTTTTAATTAACCCCAAACACATTAGAATACGAACGGTCAAAAAATTTCAGAATCCCAACAGTTTTTCCGGAATATGGAAAGCCAAAAGTTTTGGGAAAATGAAAAGACAAAACAATCGGAATGTGAAAGGTCAAAAGTTTCCGAAATACGGAAGGTCAAAAGATTTCTCGGAATTCGAAAAGGGAAAAGGTTTCAGGAAAACGGAAAGCCAAAGGTTTTCCGGAAGATGAAAAGCCAAAAGGCACCAAGAAAAAATTTCCTGAAATTTTCTGAGAATTTTCTTTTCTCAAATTTCAAAATTTCTCTAATTTTTAGGCTTTTTTCGAGCTTTTTTTTGAAACATTTAAAAAAAATAAAAAAATAAAATAAAATAAAATAAAATAAAATAAAAAACTCATTAAAAAAATATATTAGTAAGCTTTATTAAGCTTATTGGATTTTGATTTTTTAGGGGGGTGGCAATTTGTTTCGTCGCTTGCAGCAAGCCCCCCCCTTTGATCTGCACGCAAAAGAATGAGAGAGGGAGAGAGTGAGAAAACTCCCTCTCTTTTCTCCCCTGTTTTATGTTTTTCTTCTCCCTTCCATTCTCTCTCCTCCCATCTCTTCTCTCTCTGTTAACAGAGAAATTATTTTTTGATTAATTTTGTTAATCATAATCAACTCTTAATTATGATTAATATTACTAAAAACAAGAGGTGTTTATACACGAGAGAAAAAATAGAAGAAAATTTGGAATTAAGATACGAAGAGGGTCCCACGACGCAGATGAAAGAGCATTCCATGCATCAACATGCTGCCCCCTATTGAATTTTAGCAGAAAATCGACATAAATTTGATTGCATACCTGCGGAAAAACGCAAAAATGTGTAAAAAATACAATTTTAACCATAAAAATGCTCAATTTTTTTAAAAAAATTAGGAAAGAAAATCCTAAAAATTCTAGAAATTTATGGAATCCATTCTATGAAAAATATCCACAATAAAATATGTGGTATTTTGTAAAACTTTTCATTAATGCTTATTTTGAATCACAAAAAAAAAGAAAAAATAAGCGTTAAACTCATGGAATTCCACCGCAACATCGATTTATCCATAAAATTATAGTAACATGTGTTCCAATCGCCATATCGATGATCCACGTGCAACTCATCAACACAAATAAAAAAATAATATTTTTATTAGTAAATATTAAAATTTACTTAAAAAAGCCAAAAATTATAAAAAGTCAACAATAATTAACTAGAGATTGCTCTGATACCACTGCTAAAACCCTAAGATCTCTTTAGATAATTGATATGCATAAACATGCATAAATCAGTCATAAACTCAACCACCCGACCACCCCCGAGCCCAAGGGATGCACACATGAATTATAAATGAAATACATCATACCTCTACCTTGATGTACCATACCATCAAGAGGTATAACTCCAATCCAATAGCATGTAGCTATAGTGTGAAATGGTAAGTGAGTAGATATGATCCTCTACACAAGAGAGTATAACATAACCAAGCCTCAAGCCCTCAAGCCTCAAGCCTCCCTTGAGTGTGCCCCATGCCCCTATTATATAGGAGGACCCTCAAGTGACTCTTGACTCTCCACTTCCCATGTATGACCCTTGGATGCCTGACCCTAACCTTAACCCTTAAGGTTAGTCCTAACCCATGCTCCACTAGAGCTTGTTCCCATGCTCCCATGCTCACAAGCCTAATGTGGGTTAGCCTCCTAGTATATGCACACATAATGTGTATATAACATAGCACACATAATGCATATATAACATACTTCCCCTCTCTCAAAACAATGCACTCTTGCAATGAAAAGAAGGAGAACCGTGCTGAACAATCTCAACCGACTCCCAAGTTGAATCCTCTATTCCTTATCTTTCCACCTAATTTTAACCTCAGGGATTAGTCAACTACAAAGTTCCCTTTCCCTGAATTCGAGTGCCTTATCAGGTTCATGTGGAACATAGGATAATTCTTCGACTTCAACGAGCTCTTGAGGAGTAGCTGTGTTATCCTCACCTCCCAGTTTCCCTTTCAATCTATCGATATGAAAGACTGGATGACCTCTAGCATTTGGAGGTAGTTTAAGTTCAAACGCAACCGTGCCAATCCGATGTATAAAATCGAAATGGACCATAATATCTAGGAGATAAATTCGAGCATTTTCCTATTGACAAAGTTTGAGAATCTTTAGGAACATTAAAATAAACCAACGCTCCTGGTTCAAAAGACCGAGATGAGCGTCCCCTATCAGCAAAAAACCGTCCCCTATCTTGAGCATTCATGATAGAATCATCCGTAAACAATCAGGTTGACTATATAAATCACCTAAAGTATGAAACTAGAGAAAGATATGCCAACAAAGGAAGAATCCAAATTTTCTTATCTGAACACAACAAGATAAACTCGTTGTTTGAACTCTAAAGAAAGAGATTTCAACAAGTGAAAATGCCGACGAGATTACCCTCATCAAAACATGCAGGCTATAGATAAAAGAAGTTTATCTAGAGAATGCCCACACTATAACTTCTAGTGAATTTAGAAAATGAGATTGTCTTTGAATGTTGAGGTCAACATGCTAAGTGATGTAAGCAAAGCAACAATCTTGGGCCCAAATTATCCCATAAGATAATATATGTGAGGGATCACTAGCGTCCCATAATACCACCAAACCACCCATACATACCTTAACAATTTGAAACTCCCTAGTATGCCATCTAGGAAAATATGAATAAAATCCTGTATAAAAGGAATAAGATGGCCTTATCCCAGACTTTCACATACTAAAACCTGTCTCTATATTCCTGGACTACATCAAGGAATAACTCCTTCCGAGTACATCATTTATTAGAAAAAAATTGAATTATTGGTGCCTGTCTAATGATAACTACCCAATAAACTCAATAAAGTTAGGGTAAAAAAATAACTCACCTAGATACAAAGTATCCGAGTTGGAATATGTACAAGAGTATAAGGAATATACTCCAAAATTATGTGCAAAAAACGAAGACAAATGCTACCTTCAAAGCACATGATATTATCCAGAGGATCAAAAGAAAGTTATAAAACCATAGGGATAAAAGCATAGAAGCTCCCGAATCCATAAAAACCATAGTTGATCATAAAAATCAATGCATGATGCCATCTAATGGACATTAATCATGCCAAAAGAAGCATTAAAATTGGTGGCCAACTCATCAATCCGGAGTAGATGAACGTGGTGTCGTTCAAGCAAAACTCCAAATTAAGCAAGTGAAACACGTGTGTAGCTCTCAATTAAAAAAACCCTAAACACAAGTGATCTCTCTGTTAACAGAGAGATTAATTTTTGATTAATTTTATTAATCATAATTAACTCTTAATTATGATTTATATTACTAAAAAAAAAGAGGTGTTTATACACGAGAGGAAAAATAGAAGAAAATTTAGAATTGAGATACGAAGAGGGTCCCACGCACATGGGAGAGCATTCCATGCATCAACATGCTACCCCCTATTGAATTTTAGCAGAAAATTGACATAAATTTGATTGCATACCCGTGAAAAAACGTAAAAATGTTTAAAAATATATTTTTAACCATAAAAATGCTCAAAAAATTTCTAAAAAATTAGGAAAAAAATCCTAAAAATTCTAGAATTTTATGGAATCCATTCTATGAAAAATATCCACAATAAAATATGTGGTATTTTGTAAAAGTTTCCATTAATGCTTATTTTAAATCATAAAAAAAAGAAAAAAATAGCATTAAACTCATGGAATTCCTCCGCAACGTCCATTTATCCATAAAATTATAGTAACATGTGTTCCAATGGCCATATTGATGATCCACGTGTAACTCAACACAAATAAGAAAATAATATTTTTATTAATAAATATTAAAATTTACTTAAAAAAAGCCAAAAAGTATAAAAAATCAACAACAATTAACTAGAGATTGCTCTGATACCACTACTAAAACCCTAAGATCTCTCTAGATAATTGATATGCATAAACATGCATAAATTAGGCATAAAGTCAACCACCCGACCACCCCCGAGCCCAAGGGATGCACACATGAATTATAAATGAAATACATCATACCTCTACCCGACCACCCCCGAGCCCAAGGGATGCACACATGAATTATAAATGAAATACATCATACCTCTACCTTGATGTCCCATACCATCAAGAGGTATAACTCCAATCCAATAGCATGTAGCTATAGTGTGAAATGGTAAGTGAGTAGATATGATCCTCTACACAAGAGAGTATAACATAACCAAGCCTCAAGCCTCAAGCCTCCCTTGAGTGTGCCCCATGCCCCTATTATATAGGAGGACCCTCAAGTGACTCTTGACTCTCCATTTCCCATGTGTGACCCTTGGATGCCTGACCCTAACCTTAACCCTTAAGGTTAGTCCTAACCCATGCTCCACTAGAGCTTGTTCCCATGCTCCCATGCTCACAAGCCTAATGTGGGTTAGCCTCCTAGTATATGGACACATAATGTGTATATAACGTAGCACACATAATGCACATATAACATACTTCCCCTCTCTCAAAACATTGCACTCTTGCAATGAAAAGAAGGAGAACCGTGCTGAACAATCTCAACTGACTCACAGGTTGAATCCTCTATTTCCTTATCTTTCCATCTAATTTTTAATCAACTACAAAGTTCCCTTTCCCTGAATTCAAGTGCCTTATCAGGTTCATGTGGAACATAGGATATTTCTTTGACTTCAACGAGCTCTTGAGGAGTAACTGTGTTATCCTCACCTCCCAGTTTTCCTTTCAATCTATCGATATGAAAGACTGGATGAACTCTAACATGTGGAGGTAGTTTAAGTTCAAACGCAACCGTGCCAATCCGATGTATAAAATCGAAATGGACCACAATATCTAGGAGATAAATTCGAGCATTTTTCTATTGACAAAGTCTGAGAATCTTTAGGAAAATTAAAATAAACCAACGCTCCTGATTCAAAAGACCGAGATGAGCGTCTTCTATCAGCATAAAATCGTGCCCTATCTTGAGTACTCTTGATAGAATGATGAGCTTCGCTCAGCATTTCCTGCATATCACACAAGAAATCCCTCGATGCATCAAGCTTGATGTCCTTAAGACCGACATCAATAGGTGCCCTGGGTTGATACCCATACATAAGCATGAACGGACTAAAACTAATAGCCGTATGTTTAAAACTGTTATAGGCAAATTCCATCATTGGAAGATATTTTTTCCAAATTTGATGCTTTTCTAGAGACATATGCACGAAGCATATCCTCTACAATCTGATTCATACACTCTTTTTGCCCACCATCAGACTACTGCGGCGGATGATCAGAGCAATTCACATTCAAAGGAACTTCTTGTTGGTAAACCATTCAGAATAAAGTAGGAAAACATGGCATTATTAATAGCAAAAACCAGGGATTCATCGGCGCCCCGACATACCCACATCTAGACATGGAATAATCGACGTCCCGAGTTATCCATATCAACATAGAGAGTCATCAACGTCTTGATGATGAGTCACATATGTTCATCCGTAAACAATCAGGTTGACTATATAAATCACCTAAAGTATGAAACTAGAGAAAGATATGCCAACAAAGGAAGAATCCAGATTTTCTTATCCGAACACAACAAGATAAACTTGTTGTTTGAACTCTAAAGAAAGAGATTTCAACAAGTGAAAATGCCGACGAGATTACCCTCATCATATGAACGTGTCATTCAAGCAAAACTCCAAATTAAGCAAGTGAAACACATGTGTGTATAGCACTCAATCAAAAAAACCCTAGACACAAGTGATCTAGGCAGAACCTGATGAGTTCCATATAAAACTTGGAAAACATCCAATAAATCCACCAAAACAAACCGACCAACTGACCCATGATATAATTTGTTTTAGGCTTAGAAATTTAAGCATAGACCACACTTAAATAAGTGCAAAATAAAATATCACATGAAAAAGTGTCAAAGGTGAAACACACTTTGAACGGAGATTCTAGCCATCATTGAAGAAATTAAGGAACATGTCCAGAAAGAATGGCTAAACAATGGTAAAGAGTCATGAAAACAACGTTTAAAATTAATCCAAACAAAAATAACTATTAATACGAGGTATAATCGTATTAATAATATGCGAATAACCCGCATCTATCTAATGTCATCCGTACTTCAACATTAAATAACCCTCAAAAATATTAAATTCTCGAGAAAAAAAACTATAATGAATTTTTTTAAAAATTTTCCTAATTTTATAGGGCTTAAAAATATGCTAATTTTGAATTCCACCAAACCTATCTTATGGCATTCCAATCTATATTTTTTCAGAAATTTTTTAGCAATTAGATTTGCCAAAATACCATTGATATTTTAAAAATACCAATTTTTAGGATTTCTAAAACTTATTTTTAGAATAAACACAAAGATGAAAGCAGGAAAAGGAGATTTTCTGAGAATTTTCTTTTCTCAAATTTCAAATTTTCTCTAATTTTTAGGCTTTTTTCAAGCTTTTTTTTTGAAACATTTTCAAAAGCTTTAAAAAAAATTAAAAATAAAAAACTCATAAAAAATATTAATAAGCTTTATTAAGCTTATTGGATTTTGATTTTTTAGGGAAGGTGGCAATTTGTTTTGTCGCTTGCAGCAAATCTCCCCCCTTTGATCTGCGGCGCGCAACAGAATGAGAGAGGGAGAGTGAGAAAACTCCCTCTCTCTTCTCCCCTGTTTCATGTTTTTCTTTTCCCTTCCTTTCGCTCTCCTCCCATCTCTTCTCTCTCTGTTAACAGAGAGGTTAATTTTTGATTAATTTTGTTAATCATAATTAACTCTTAATTATGATTAATATTACTAAAAAAAGAGGTGTTTATACACGAGAGGAAAAATAGAAGAAAATTTAGAATTGAGATACGAAGAGGGTCCCACGCACATGGGAGAGCATTCCATGCATCAACATGCTGCCCCCTATTGAATTTTAGCAAAAAATTGACATAAATTTGATTGTATACCCGCGAAAAAATGCAAAAATGGTTAAAAAATACATTTTGAACCATAAAAATGCTCAATTTTTTAAAAAAAATTAGGAAAAAACTCCTAAAAATTCTAGAAATTTATGGAATCCATTCTATGAAAAATATCCACAGTAAAATATGTGGTATTTTGTAAAAATTTTCATTAATGCTTATTTTGAATCACAAAAAAAAGAAAAAAATAGCGTTAAACTCATGGAATTCCCCCGCAACGTCGATTTATCCATAATATTATAGTAACATGTGTTCCAATCGCCATATCGATGATCCACGTGCAACTCATCCACACAAATAAAAAAATAACATTTTTATTAGTAAATATTAAAATTTACTTAAAAAAAGCCAAAAATTATAAAAAATCAACAACAATTAACTAGAGATTGCTCTGATACCACTGCTAAAACCCTAAGATCTCTCTAGATAATTGATATGCATAAACATGCATAAATTAGGCATAAACTCAACCACCCGACCACCCCCGACGAGAGCCCAAGGAATGCACACATGAATTATAAATGAAATACATCATATCTCTACCTTGATGTCCCATACCATCAAGAGGTATAACTCCAATCCAATAGCATGTAGCTATAGTGTGAAATGGTAAGTGAGTAGATATGATCCTCTACACAAGAGAGTATAACATAACCAAGCCTCAAGCCCTCAAGCCTCAAGCCTTCCTTGAGTGTGCCCCATGCACCTATTATATAGGAGGGCCCTCGAGTGACTCTTGACTCTCCATTTGCCATGTGTGACCCTTGGATGCCTGACCCTAACCTTAACCCTTAAGGTTAGTCCTAACCCATGATCCACTAGAGCTTGTTCCCATGCTCCCATGCTCCCATGCTAACAAGCCTAATGTGGGTTAGCCTCCTAGTATATGCACACATAATGTGTATATAACATAACATACATAATGTACATATAACATACTTCTGCTCTCTCAAAACATTGCACTCTTGCAATGAAAAGAAGGAGAACCGTGCTGAACAATCTCAACCGACTCCCAAGTTGAATCCTCTATTTCCTTATCTTTCCACCTAATTTTAACCTCAGAGATTAGTCAACTACAAAGTTCCCTTTCCCTGAATTCAAGTGCCTTATCAGGTTCATGTGGAACATAGGATAATTCTTCGACTTCAACAACGAGTTCTTGAGGAGTAACTGTGCTATCCTCACCTCCCAGTTTTCCTTTCAATCTATCGATATGAAAGACTGGATGAACTCTAACATGTGGAGGTAGTTTACGTTCAAAGGCAACCGTGCCAATTTGATGTATAAAATCGAAATGGACCACAATATCTAGGAGATAAATTCGAGCATTTTCCTATTGACAAAGTCTGAGAATCTTTAGGAACATTAAAATAAACCAACGCTCCTGGTTCAAAAGACCGAGATGAGCATCCCCTATGAGCATAAAGCCGTGCCCTATCTTGAGTACTCTTGATAGAATCATGAGCTTCGGTCAGCATTTCCTGCATATCACATAAGAAATCCCTCGATGCATCAAGCTTGATGTCCTTAAGACCGACATCAATAGGTTCCCCATACATAAGCATGAACGGACTAAAACCAATAGCCGTATGTTTAAAACTGTTATAGGCAAATTCCATCATTGGAAGATATTTTTTTCAAATTTGATGCTTTTCCAGAGACATATGCACGAAACATATCCTCTATAATCTGATTCATACACTCTGTTTGCCCATCAGACTACTACGGCGGATGATCAGAGCAATTCACATTCAAAGTAAATTCCTCGTTGGTAAACCATTCAGAATAAAGTAGGAAAACATGGCATTATTATCAACAGAAACGAGGGATTCATCGGCACCCCGATATACCCACATCTGCACATGGAATAATCGACGTCCCGAGTTATCCATATCAACATAGATAGTCATCAATCTCTCGACGATGAGTCACATATGTTCATCCGTAAACAATCAAGTTAACTATATAAATCACCTAAAGTATGAAACTAGAGAAAGATATGCTAACAAAGGAAGAATCCAAATTTTCTTATCCGAACACAACAAGATAAACTCGTTGTTTGAACTCTAAAGAAAGAGATTTCAACAAGTGAGAATGCCGATGAGATTACCCTAATCAAAACATGCAGGCTATAGATAAAGGAAGTTTATCTAGAGAATGCCCACTATAACTTCTAGTGAATTTAGAAAATGAGATTGTCTTTGAATGTTGAGGTCAACATGCTAAGTGATGTAAGCAAAGCAACAATCTTGAGCCCAAATTATCCCATAAGATAATATATGTGAGGGATCACTAGCGTCCCATAATACCACCAAACCACCCATACATACCTTAACAATTTGAAACTCCCTAGTATGCCATCTAGAAAAATATGAATAAAATCTTGTATAAAAGGAATAAGATGGCCTTATCCCAGATTTTCACATACTAAAACCTATCTCTATATTCCTGAGACTACATCAAGGAATAACTCCTTTCGAGTACATCATTTATTAGAAAAGAAATTAAATTATTGGCGCCTTTCTAATGATAACTATGCAATAAACTCAAAAACGTTAGGGTAAAAAAATAACTCACCTAGATACAAAAGCAACTAGGTATCCGAGTTGGAATATGTACAAGAGTACAAGCAATATACTCCAAAATTATGTGCAAAAAACGAAGACAAATGCTACCTTCAAAGCACATGATATTATCGAGAGGATCAAAAGAAAGTTATAAAACCATAGATAAAAGCATAGAAGGTCCCGAATCCATAAAAACCATAGTTGATCATAAAAATCAATGCATGATGCCATCTAATGGACGTTAATCATGCCAAAAGAAGCATTAAAATTGGTGGCCAACTCATCAATCCGGAGTAGATGAACGTGGTGTCGTTCAAGCAAAACTCCAAATTAAGCAAGTGAAACACATGTGTGTAGCACTCAATATAAAAAACCCTAGACATAAGTGATCTAGGCAGAACGTGATGAGTTCCATATAGATCACTATGTTTTGAAAGATGGCTTTCTCATGATGCATGGAAAGCTATGTGTGACTAAGCAGTTAAGGCCGAAAGTGTTTTTCCGCCGCGAATATGCAATCAAATTTCTATCGATTTTCTGCTAAAATTTAGTAGGGGGTAGCATGTTGATGCATGGAATGCTCTCCCATGTGCGTGGGGCCCTCTTCGTATCTCAATTCCAAATTTTCTTCTATTTTTTCTCTCGTGTATAAACACCTTTTTTTAAAATATTTGTTATTAATATTAATCATAATCAAGAGTTAATTATGATTAACAAAATTAATCAAAAATTAACCTCTATGTTAACAGAGAGAGAAGAGATGGGAGGAGAGAGAATGGAAGGGAGAAGAAAAAGAGGAAAGAGGGGAGAAGAAAAAGAGGAAAGAGAATGGAAGGGAGAAGAAAAAGAGGAAAGAGGGGAGAAGAGAGAGGGAGTTTTCTCACTCTCTCCCTCTCTCATTCTTTTTGCGCGCAGATCGGGGGGAGGGGGGGAGGGTTTGCAGGCGGCGAAACAAATTGCCACCCCCCTAAAAAATCAAAATCCAATAAGCTTAATAAAGCTTATTAATATTTTTTTTAAATGAGTCTCTTTTTTTTCAGCTTTTGAAAATGTTTCAAAAAAAAAGCTTGAAAAAAGCCTAAAAGTTAGAGAAATTTGAAATTTGAGAAAAGAAAATTCTCAGAAAATTTCAAGAAATTTTTTCTTGGTGCCTTTTGGCTTTTTATCTTCCGGAAAACCTTTGGCTTTCCGTTTTCCCGAAACCTTTTGGCTTTCCGAATTCCGGGAAATCTTTTGACCTCCCGTATTCGGAAAACTTTTGACCTTTCACATTCCGATTTTTTTTGTCTTTTCATTTTCCCAAAACTTTGGCTTTCCATATTCCGGAAAAACTGTTGGGATTCTGAAATTTTTTGACCGTTCGTATTCTAATACGTTCGGGGTTAATTAAAAAAAAATTTAAATTTCTAAAATTTAGTGAAAAATTGAACAAAGGTTATTTTTAATTTTGGAAAAATGTAGGGTTGGTGTTTGGCATGTGGTGTGTCTATTTGGGCACCCGTGACCATTCAAATTCTTTTAAAAATATATTTTTTGACCTAAAAATTTAGAAAATCCATTAAAATTATAAATTTTCATTGGATTTGAGAATTGTCGGGCGAAATTGAAAATTTCGTGGACGATGGGGATTCTCAAGAAAAATTAGGAATATTCTAGAAATTATTTTTAGAAATCCTAAAAATTGGTATTTTTAAAATGTCAATGGTATTTTGGCAAATCTAATTGCTAAAAAAATTTAGAAAAATATAGATTGGAATGCCATAAGATAGGTTTGGTGGAATTCAAAATTAGCATATTTTGAGGCCCTATAAAATTAGGAAAAATTTTTAAGAAATCATGATAATTCTTTTTCTCGAGAATTTAATATTTTCGAGGGTTATTTAATGTTGAAGTACGTTTTCTCGTGCTGACATTAGATAGATGCGTGTTATTCGCATATTATTTTAATACGATTATACCTCGTATTAATAGCTATTTCTGTTTGGATTAATTCTAAACGATATTTTCATGATTTTTTACCATTGTTTAGCCATTCTTTTTGGACATGTTCCTTAATTTCTTCAATGATGGCTAGAATCTCCGTTCAAAGTGTGTTTCACCTTTGACACTTTTTCATGATAATTTATTTTGCACTTATTTAAGTATGCTTAATTTTCTAAGCCTAAAACAAATTCTATCATGGGTTAGTTGATCGGTTTGTTTTGGTGGATTTATTGGATGTTTTTCAAGTTTTATATAGACTTATCAGGTTCTGCCTAGATCACTTGTGTCTAGGGTTTTTTTTAGTGCTACACACGTGTTTCACTTGCTTAATTTGGAGTTTTGCTTGAACGACACCACGTTCATATACTTCAGATTGATGAGTTAGTCCACCAATTTTAATGCTTCTTTTGGCATGATTAATGTCCATTAGATGGTATGCATTGATTTTTATGATCAACTATGGTTTTTATGGATTCGAGGAGCTTCTATGCTTTTATCCATGGTTTTATAAGGATCTTTTTGATCTTTTGAAAAAGATCATGTGCTTTGAAGGTAGCATTTGCCTTCGTTTTTTGCACATAATTTTGGAGTATATTGCTTGTACTCTTGTACATATTCCAACTTGGATACCTAGTTGCTTTTGTATCTAGGTGAGTTATTTTTTTACCCTAACTTTAATGAGTTTTTTGGGTAGTTATCATTAGAAAGGCGCCAATAATTCAATTTCTTTTCTAAATGATGTACTCGGAAGAAGTTATTCCTTGATGTAGTCTCAGGAACATAGAGACAGGTTTTAGTATGTGAAAGTCTGGGATAAGGCCATCTTATTCCTTTTATACAGGATTTTATTCATATTTTCCTAGACGGCATACTAGGGAGTTTCAAATTGTTAAGGTATGTATGGGTGGTATCATGGTGGTATTATGGGACGCAAGTGATCCCTCACATATATTATCTTATGGGATAATTTGGGCTCAAGATTGTTACTTTGCTTACATCACTTAGCATGTTGACCTCAACATTCAAAGACAATCTCATTTTCTAAATTCACTAGAAGTTATAGTGTGGGCATTCTCTAGATTAACTTCTTTTATCTATAGCCTGCATGTTTTGATGAGGGTAATCTCGTCGGCATTTTCACTTGTTGAAATCTCTTTCTTTAGAGTTCAAACGAGTTTATCTTGTTGTGTTCGGATAAGGAAATCTAGATTCTTCCTTTGTTGGCATTCTTTTCTTTAGTTTCATACTTTAGGTGATTTATATAGTCAACCTGATTGTTTACGGATGAACATATGTGACTCATCGAGACATTGATGACTCTCTATGTTGATATGGATAACTCGGGACATCGATTATTCTATGTGCAGATGTGGGTATGTCGGGACACTAATGAATCCTTGGTTTCTGCTGTTATAATGCCATGTTTTCCTACTTATTCTCAATGGTTTACAACGAGGAAGTTACTTTGAATGTGAATTGCTCTGATCATCCACAGTCTAATGGACAAACAGAGTGTATGAATCAGATTGTAGAGGATATGCTTCGTGCATATGTCTCTGGAAAAGCATCAAATTTGGAAAAAATATCTTCCAATGATGGAATTTGCCAATAACAGCTTTAAACATACGGCTATTGGTTTTAGTCCGTTCATGCTTATGTATGGCTATCAACCCAAGGCACCTATTGATGTTGGTCTTAAAGGACATCAAGCTTGATGCATCGAGGGATTTCTTGCATGATATGCAGGAAATGCTGACCGAAGCTAATGATTCTATCAAGAGTGCTCAAGATAGGGCACGGTAAGAGGGGAGAAGAGAGAGGGAGTTTTCTCACTCTCTCCCTCTCTCATTCTTTTGCTCCCCGCATACTCTATTTTTTACACACAAAACAGAGGATTAATTTGCTAATCAGTGATTAATCAACACTAATCACTATTTTTGGTACAATTGAGGGTTCAAATTAACCATTGGGTATCTGCTATAGATCCCTACAACTTTATATTGCAATTCGGAGATGGTTTGCTACTCCAACCATTCCGTACAGATTTGTTACCCTTGGTTTAATGTAATTTTTGGTAAAATTATGCTGATAAATCTGTTGTAATCATCACCTAAACACCAGATTGAGTTGTAAAAGGGTAGACACTGTCCTTGAATCTTGAAATTGGATCAAGAGGTAAGACCCCCTTCACATCATCATGAGTATGGCACAAGAGATAGCCAAATTTAATGGGGAGCAGTTTTACACATGGCAGACAAAAACCATGTATTTGCTCATGAGAGAAAATCTGTGGGGGCTAGTTGAGGGAAGAGATGAATGCCCTGAGGTGAGAGGGAAAAATGAGTGGAAGAGCAGGAATGAGAAAGCATTGGGACTTATCGCACTCAGTTTAAATCATGAAATCATTCATCACATCACAGGGATACAATGGGCAAAAGATGCATGGGATGAAAATAAATTATTTGGCACTCAAGCAAAAAAAATTCAAAGATAAATCTATTAATGCAATTCTACAAATTGGATATGAAGGAAAGTGAACCTTTAATCACACACCTTGAACAAATATAAAAGCATTAAGCAACAACTGGCAGCTATTGGCAAAAAGGTAGAAGATGATGAGGCACTAGCAGTGCTTCTAATGAAGAGTGTGGACAAAGGTGAATATGAAAACATTGTAGCAACATTAAATAATGTACCTGAATTGAAGCTACACGAGATAGAAGGAGCTCTACTAGAGAGCAAGAGACCAGAGTCAAAGAGAAGAAATGGCTAGACTCAACGACGACTGGAGAAGAAAAAGCATTCTTCATCCGAGGAGGATTCTCTCGAGGACGAGGACGAGGAAGAGGCTGAGTAGGAGGAAGGACCTTCACTTGCCACAACTGTGGGAAGCTAGGACACATGGCAAGAGACTGCTATAGCAAACCCAACCAGTGGAGAAGGAACGACATTGGCAAACTTCATGGAGGCTCCTAAGGAAGTGGAGTCAGATCATCTTTTCTGAGAGAGAGAGAGAGAGAGAGAGAGAGAGAGAGAGAGAGAAACCCCACAACCCAATGTAACCTGCCCCAACAAAGTAAAACCACCTCTGAGAGCCACCGATGATGCAGGCCATGTGGTAGATGTATGTGTGAGCACTTTAGTCAAGGTCACGGGCACTTGTAGTAGCCTTGGACACATAGAGAGAGAGTGTGTCAAGGACTATGAGTTTAGGGACTTGAGGCACTGGTCGCGGACTATCAAGTAAGAGGGAAACTTGGTATAGGGTCCAGGTGTGCTAAGAGTATTCACTTGAGGGGAGGTGTGCTAGGCACTGGTCGCGGACTATCAAGTAAGCGGGAAACTTGGTATAGGGTCCAGGTGTGCTAGGAGTATTCACTTGAGGGGAGGTGTTGAAATATACAAGTGAATAGGGTGTGTGTGCGGGAACAAGCCCTTGGAAAGAGGCTGTAAAAGAGAATCTGTAAACGTGAGAGAACCTGTGAAAAGGTGAGAAGTATCTACTGAGAGAGAATAAAGGGTAGCATGAGGAGATTTAGGAGGTGTGGAGATATTCTAGAAAGAGGTGGAGAGAATCAAGCAAAAGAGGTGGAGTGAATCAGAGAGAGATTAGTGGGATTAGATGCTTGGATGTAACCTCTATAAATTGAGGCATTGGCCTAATGAGAATTTGCTAGTTTTTGATTATCCATGCCTACATTAAGCTATCAGTTAATTACTCACTAATTATATCTTAATTATCATCTAATCTCTTTGTTAATGATGTTGATTCTAGCATTTGATCCACCATAGCTCATCGCATTGCTGCAAATTAAATATGCACATCTCACACTATAAATGTATTCACAAATATAGTCACTCACATTCAAATATAAGCTCACCCACATGCTCTCTCTTAAGCCACATAGCAGGACGAGAGCACGGTTTAGGGATGCTTGCGGCAAGAGAGGGGGAGACCTACCACGTAGAAGCATTGTAGGTGGCAAGCCGCTCGAGCAGCAATGCAAGAAACATGGCAAGTCTGAGAGCTCTCTAGCCACATGCCACATGGTAGCCGTATAGTACCAAGAGGGTAGTGCACAAGCCGCAACATCACGTGGGTCAAGTACTAGTATGCTTAATGTACATATGTCATGTTTCCATTCATTTAGGAAGAGAGGGAAATTTCTAGATAGGGAAAAAGGAAGAGGCCCAAAAGCAAGAAAAATTCTATCTTCTTGCATGCACAATGGAATAGGCAAGATAGTTTAGAGAGTGGCTATCTTTCTTCTCTATATGTTACATAGAGAATCTCATTGCCAAAACGGAGAGAGGGGTGTAGCTATCTATCTCTTACATCTAAAAAATTCTAAAGAAATCTCACCTAGGACTTCACTCTGCCAATCGAACAAAACCTTAGAAGCACCCAAGCAATATGAGATAGCATATAGAGTTCATAGGATCAAGCACAATTCTATGCAGTCAACTAGATTTTTGGAAGAAGGCCAATAGATTTACTTTAGAATTTCTAAAGATTCTCAAGTAATGAGGATTGGAAATGTCTATAAGTTATCTCCAAGGTATTTTAAACCTTATTTAATCTTGAAAAAAGGCTAATGAGGTGACTTATAGATTACATATCTCGATGAAAAAGGCTAACGAGGTGACTTACAAATTACATATCTCGATGAAAAAGAGGTGACTTATAGATTACATATCTCGCTGAATGGAGTATTCGTACATCTTATCCTTCATGTTAATAGACTAAAAGAGGTGTTGAGTGCAAGAGATAGCTTGGTGAGGTTGCAAGACTTGAAGATTTATATGTCCATGTTCCCCATGAGCCGATTACAGTTGTTGATCGTAGGAAATGAACCCTTGAAAATAGGTCAAATGAGTGGTTGATTAAAATAGAGAGATTGCACAGATGAAGATAACACTTGGGAGAATGGCGCTTCATTTCGATGTCAATGTCCAAATTTTGCATCCCAATCTTCCTCTTATTATGAGAGGGAGAATGAACCCTTGAAAATAGGTCAAATGAGTGGTTGATTAAAATAGAGAGATTGCACATATGAAGATAACACTTGAGAGAATGGTGCTTCATTTCGATGCCAATGTCCAAATTTTGCATCCCAATCTTCCTCTTATTACTTATGAGAGGGAGAATGTTATGTCCCACGTTCAAATATAACAAGGTTAGCGAGATGATTCAATTAATGTGAAGTGGATTATGGGCTATATAGATAGGTTGTGACTTATTATTATGAGAATTTCTCCGTGGGATTGAAACCTTAGGAGAGGTAATTTTCAAGGGCCCTATACTACTTGTTAGTTTACTAGCTAGTCACACAATGATAATCATGAGAACTAAGGATGCATGGTATGAGACACGCATGCCTTAAGAGTGTGGCTAGTCGGGATTGTGTGGTCTCTAATTTCAGGTCTATAACTCCAAGGTGGCTTCCAATTATATTCAATTTGGTGCAAGTAGTTCAAGATTGTGTGGTGTCTGGCTCGTCTGGCTCTGAGGTGGCTTTGAGTTGTATTCGATGGAGTTGTATATGCCAAATGTGTCACCTTAGTATTGATGATGCATTGGTGATAATGGGTCGATTGCATCACGGTTATGTTATACATGTTTGAATCTTGGGCAGTCAAACAAAAAAGACTTTGGTAAATTACTATTCCATAATTTTTGTGAAAGGAAACTAGTGAGACTTTTGTTGCCTAGAATTTGGGAAAGAGCCGAAGCTCTTTTGAAGGACTCTAAATCTATAACTAAAAACTAGATCGCAGTGTTTGAATTTCAAGAAGGATGAACTTCACTCATGAACTACTGTGTTTTCCAGACACTATGAGGGGCAAATATGTGTGATTGCAAGCTAATGAAGGCAAAAATTTTATAAAAACTCTATCAAGGGGGAGAAGGGGTGATTTAGAGATTCAAGTCTTATGAAACTTTTTTCAACATAAAAAATATTATGTGCTCGTTGTAATGTTTATGGGGAAAAAAGGACCATACAAAGTGTATGGAAGAGAGGTGACACAATTCTCTCCAAAATTTATAATCATAGGGGAATGTGCCCTTCCTCGGAAAGCACTTTTAATGTAGAAAGCGGAGAGAGTAAATCATTTTCATTGCCCTGGATAAGATGAAGCATTGTCATAAAGACGCATTGTTCTTTAAGTTTATGATGCCATGTAGAACTTGTTGCTTAGGATGCCTTTTATTGTCACGTTATTTCGTTCTTGTTGTAACCTCACTTCATAATACAAAGTTTTTTTTAAAAACTAAGAGAGAGAGAGAGAGAGAGAGAGAGAGAGAGAGAGAGAGAGAGAGAGAGAGAGAGAGAGAGAGAGAGAGAAAGCAAAATATACAAAACCTGGTGAATTTAGTGAGGGTTAAGACTTACCCTAGGTTGACGTAAGGGAAATAAATGCTACAGTCGCGTCGCATCAATCTTATGCTACACAAATTTAAGGGTCCCAATCTTCATCCATAAACATACCCACAACTGCCAGCATTGGTAGCCAGTCTGTCAAGGTTTAGGCCTGACTCCTGAAGTCGTTAAAACATATATTCAAAACTTGTAGTAGGGGAATCCAACCTAAATGTTTCAAACATACCCTTGAAGGTAATGATCTCATAACCATGGAAATAGAGAAGTAGTTCATCGTTTACTTTTTGGCCCTTTGATGAGGTCACAGTCCATCTAATCATTTTTAAAGAACCAATTGATGGTAACAGAGTGACCTTCTGGGGAAGCTAGTGGTGGAAGAGCACTATGGGATGATTCTTCTTCTTGGGTTGAAGCTTGGTTTAAGATAGACGAGTCAATAATTTCGCTATGTGGGAAAGAGGCATTGTCAAGATATCTAGTTGCACTCCAGTTTGTATATACACAATACTTTATTGCTCCCAACCATTAAGGTATAGTATATAAATAGTTATTATATTAATACATATTAGTATGCTAAAATGATATGCAATCAATTGTACTTCACTTCAATATGTAATTCAATACCCCAATTACAATACACTGTTCTTGAATAATCTGTGTGTGAGAGAGAGAGAGCGCGCTAGAAATTAATAGATTTAAATTGATTATTCTATTAGCTTCCTCAAACTTCTTCCAAGACCACCTTCTCACAATGAAGTACTATTGATTTGCTCTAAAGCCGCCAGCTTCTAATAGCAATGGCTTGCAAATAGATTCCTCAAACTTCTTCCAAGACCACCTTCTCACAATCATCAAGTACAACGGATTGGCTCCAAGGCCACCACCTTATCATAGCAATGGGTACCTATTAGCTTTTTTGTCATTAATTAATTAATGCCCAAATCATGGGTATTAATTAATTAATGCAAAACCTTGCTTTTACTAAGGTTATTACAAAGTAATTTAAACCCCTACGGTATTGCCGGTGCTGATTAATTAATTATGAAAATTAATAGAAACTTTATTAAAATCTTTTCACTAACTTTTAAAAAAATCATTTCAAAACTATCACAACACTGGATTGGGTATCTCATGCAAAATGGGCAAGAAGAGGGGCTGATGTAGGTGAACATGATTCCACATATCACTTAGAAAAGCAAGCTGATGTCGCAGTCTTTCAAGTACTTTCCACATGGTGTCAAGAAGTAAACAACGAGGATCATTTTCATATCACATCTTTGTTGCTCTTGTGAGCACGCAACAAGGGAACAAAGTCACGGTGATGACTTTGTTCCCTTGTTGCGTGCTCACAAGAGCAACAAAGATGTGATATTTTTGTGAATCATTTGAAGTTGGAAATTGTAACGTAAAATATATCATCAAGCGATGATATTTCTATGATTTCAGGTTGGAAATGTAATATAAAAATATGTACAACAATGATTTTATACTAAAAATGTAATATAAATAAGCACCAACGATAATTGAATTGAACATGCCACCCAAGGGGGATACCGCATCGATTGGTCGTTGTACATATTCTGAAATGCGAAGAAATATCTCTTTTGATATAATTTTGTGGACCAGGAAGCAAGAAGAGGACACCACAACAGACACACCCCATCAACAGAAACGACAAGGAGACGACAAGACATTCTAATGGACAAAATAGAGCAAGCACGAGGTAGCCTGAGGAGCAAGCTGTAAGACACCATAGCCAGAAGAGTGGGGAGGAGTGTGAGATACACGACGACAGAACCTATTACGACCAGACACGCCAAGGATACAACCCAAATAGCCCAAAAAAAAATGGAAAAGAGCGAGGGAAGAAGAGTCTGGCATAACACCCATGGAGAGCCGATCATCAAGCCCGAGGGACCCTCTAGGAACGCGAGGAGTAGACACACCAAGGGCATGGCCCAAACACCAATCAAAAGGAGCAAGGAAGAGCAAGGAGCATGCAAAACATTAGTAGGTGGGAGGAGGGTTTATGATAGGAGGGGCAACTGTCATCAAAAGCGCAAGCAAAACATCTAATCACCATGACTAGAAAATCTAAAAAAAATCTTGTGCTGCATAGCAAGAGTAGACGTTGGATGCTTTATCATAGCAATGGCTTACAATATATGCTATGGAAAAGAGGCTTTGTCAATACATGCTTTATCATAGCAAAAGCTTACAATACATGCTGTGGAAAAGAGGCATTGTCAATATAGTTGCACTCCCATTTGAATGTGTTTACATGAAACTAGAAGCCAATGTTAACCAACTATTAAGATATTGTATATATATATATAGTTATTATACCGATACATAATAATATGATAATATGATATGCAAACAAACTACTTCATTTCAATGTAATCATAGTAACAAAAAAAAAGTGTTTCATCCAAATGGTTTCTCTGAAGCGATTTGTGGCAAAACATATCTACCAAACCCACAAAAATCCTACTTGGTCAAGTTTCACCCAAATTTTAGATTTTTTATTTTTTTTAAGTTTTCTTTCATATCCTCCTCATCACTTTGCAACTCCTCTCCTCCTTTCTCTAAAAACCTCAAATTTCAAGTTTCGTTTTGCTTCCATCTGCTCCTCTTCACCTTCCATCTCCTCCTCTTCCTTCTTGTCTCCTCTTCCATCTCCTCTCCTCTTTCGTTGTCTCCTCTTCTTCTCCATCTCCTTCTCTTCTCCTCTTCTTCTCCTTCCTCTTTTCTTCCACTTCTCCTTCTTCCTTTCAATCTTCTTCTTCCACTTCTCCTTTTTTTTCACCTCCTCTCCTTCCCCTCTTATCCTCCCACTTCCTCTCCTTTACCCTCTTCTTCTCCTTCTACCACCTCCCTTTCATCATGATTCACAATACACATGTATTTCTATCTATATACATGCATACACACATACATACATATATACATATGTATTCAAAAAAACCTTCAAAACCTCAATACATTTCTTGTGACCGAATGTAATTCAATGCCCTAGTTACAAAACGAGAGAGAGAGAGAGAGAGAGAGAGAGACAGACATTTATAGATTTATACACATTAATCTCATATATGTACTTATATGTATGTATTTTATGCTACTTGTTTATGAATCCAAAATTTCATTAACCATGCTATCAACAAGTACATGATGTACATTCAACCCATGAAAAATAATAAAAGAGTTTTGTTAATAAAAATTTATTCAATTGCCAATCACCCATTAGTGAAATGGTAGGGAAGGAGTTAGAGAGTCCCTAAGTGATGGGTTCAAATCTTCCCCAATGCAAGCAATGGTATCTAGTGTGCTTTAAATTTCCACCCAAGCCAAATACTATATATATATATATATATATATATATATATATATATATACACACACACACAAAAAAAAAAGCGACTTAGATATTAACGAAGAAAGCGTAACTGAGTCGACGATTTTTAAGCATGGATAGTTGAGATAAAAATTCATCGCCTTTTTCATCAAGGATGAGCTCTGCTACAACAATTGGAAAAGTTCACTTCCTCCAAAAATGGTTGCACACTCAGAGGTAGTTTCTCGTGAAATGATAATCCTGCTACTAACACCTGCCATACCTCTACTAAAACCTGGCATTACAAAGTTCAAAGCCTTTCATTCATCGCAAATTGATGTCATCAGCTAGCAAGGAAAGCACATGTGAGCGGTGTGGTAGGAAGCTATGCCATTGTTAGATGCACTATGAAGTTTATGGATGTTGCTGAAGAGGGGATCTTACACAAGAATGCCTTCACTTTTGCAATTCACGCTTCTCGAGTTCTTGCAAGCACAGCGACATTATATAGCTCAAAGAAGTAGTTGAAGATCGAGTCGCTGCAAACCGCCTTGCCAATCGTCCCACGCCCAAATGATGTCAGAGAATACCTCGATCAAAGATCAGCCAAGAAGTAAAGACTCACCACCTGCTTAGCCTCCATTAATCACAGAAGCAGGACACCATGACCGAATGGGTCACAACCCATGCCGACATCTATTGACTTCACCCTATGCTACCTACCCAAATATATGCCCAAAAGATACTATCAACATTGGAATCCCTTATAAATTGTGGTAGTATTGAGTTGGTATCTCCTTTCCATACCAAATCAAAAGGCCATCAGAGGTGCTTCACTTAAATCTCAAGGAGCAAGCCTGATGTGTAGGAATAAAAAACTGCACTTTTTTTCTTGAATCTGTGATTATATAGGACCACTACCATGCTGACAGCCAGTTAAGCTACGCTCCACAAAATAAAGGTACAAAAGTCCGTTCCTTAACTTATAATCCTTCTCCACATTTCAATATCTGGGGTGAGAAACTCTATCAGTATGGGGATCTACAGACACTGCCAGAATTTAGAAGGCTTTTCAGACAGCTTTCAGCTGTAGACATCACTTGACCTGATGAATGAAAAATTTTTTCTAGAATACAGTAAACAGCAAAGAATAAAATTACACAGAAATCTTCTGAATGGCCTCCTTTCTTAGAAGATGAGTTGCAGAAAGCATGATCTCTGCAAAACCAGTTCTTTGCTCCACTTGTATATAATCTCTGGACTTCAGCACCTATGGTTTATTGATAAAGGTTAGAAAACACAAAAACACAGTATAAATGCAATCATTAAGCCAAGGTGAGGCATGGTCAAAGGCCTCACTCATGCAAAGCAAAGATACTTGCCAGAGTCTCGAAGTACATGCGGGCAGCTTCTTTTCTTGTCCGTCCTTTCAATAAATCATCCAAACTTACTTGAACAGGCTGGGATCCAGAAGTAGCCTCCACTTTTTCAAAAATGGACTTCAGATAATTTGCTACAGCTCTGAACACCACCAAGAAAACCCCCTTCCTAAGCAATCACACTAAAAAGAGATAATAAGTGCATGAAAAGCCTAGAGGCACACATAATTACGTACTTTGTTCGCACAGACCACCCATTTTTATTTTGATTGGGCTTCCCCTTTTTATGATAGCTCACATCAGCCTCTTCGAAAAATTGGTCTTCATTAGCATCAGCATCAGGAGCAAGTAAAACTGCAAGAAAGACAACATTCCTTCAGATTATGAGCTCAAGGAGCCGGCTTCCTAGCTTTTGCTATTTTGGACCATCTAGATGTGATTCATAAATAAAGGCATTCGCATAAATCAGCTTTTGGATGGCCAACTTTGCACAACCACAAATCGGAGCCTCATCTAATGAGAAAGACTAATTCTCACCCAGGGTGTGTCTAGCCAAAGTCACACCATGGCTTGTCACGTGTGGCGGCTTAGCAAGAAAGGGAAGACTCCTTGCCTACAAGAAAGATGGCTATAAATTTCTCATGGGTGAAAACGATATGCAGCACGCATGGGACCAAGTGCAAGCCTCTGATACTTCGAACAAAATAGATACCCCTCACCAGGCTTGCCTATCCAAATAAAAAGAAATGAAAAAACATGCACTAAGAGTGGTTGGACACAATTAAAACCATTGCCTTCAATTAAAAAATAGTAATTTCAATTTGAAGTTTGAAACAAAGAAATGGCTTTTGTAGAGCAGCGGCACTGACCATTGTCTCTAGTGTCCTTGAGAAAATCAAACTTCTGCAAGAAAGAAGAGCAAATTCAGTATTATATCAGATTGATTGTTCATTACATGACATCACAGTCAAGGAAACAGCATTTTTTGCTTACTTCTGACATTTGCTCAGGTGCAGCTCTTAATGAAGGGGAATATGTTGGCATTACAGCAACATCCACTGCATCATTGGAGCCTGCAATTGCCGAAGCTTCAGGGCTTGCACTGTCATGTGATTTATCACAACACTCTCTGGTGGCTGCTTCATAATCAAGAGCACCAGGAAGGGTGTCACACAGATCAAGCATTTCTGTTCCCTCCTCTGACTCTTGAATAACTCCTTTATCTTCCTGTACTTTACTGCCTGCATCAAAGTATCTTGGCTCTACTTCTGGCTTGACTACGCAGTTTGCTTCTAAATGGTCAGCCGCAAGAGAATGATCAGATGCAGCATCTTTCAGGTCTACTGCACCACCTTCAAAAGCTTGAAACTCATCACCGATATCAGTTGCATTATCAACACCCACGAATGGCAAATTCAAAAACTGAGTATCTAAATTTGCTGAGGCTTGAAGTGCATTTTCATTGGATCCTAGTATAAGAGACATTGGAGCATTTGCAGCTGCTAATGAGACGTCAATGTCTGCCATTCTGCTCGTGTATATCCCATCGTCATTTGTTTCAGTGTTAACCGCCTCCTTATGTGGTGTTAAGTTGAAAACCCATTTTGTAGCAGAGAACTTTCTGACATGACTGTAAAGTTCCCTGATGGGAGCACTTAAACCTGTAGGCAACAACAACAAAAAGTCTCAGCAAACAGATGTACAAATTAACCTTCAAGTCATAAAAGACTCATTTTACTGGGAAGCTGAGATGTTCACGTAGCACATTATGATAGACACATTATACAGTAAACTTGAGTGCTGCTTAGCATCCATTCAAACCTCTATATTAAAAAGAAGGAATTGGAGGAAGAAGAGAGGTGACTGGTCATGATTTTACCTTGACCAACAAAAATCAAAGATTTCTTACAGTTTGTCTCGCTGGTAGTTGAAATCATGTATCCCTATATTTCTTATTGAACCTCGTATTTGTCAAACAATCTTTTGCAATCTGCTCAATGGAGTCACACTTGAAACATTGCCTTGCCAACCACTTAACTTCGAATTCTTCAAGAGAGTTGAGGTTCAACATTCCCCCACTAGAACTGTCCTTACCGTCTGTGGCCTTAACAGCCTCTTTGTCCAAATTATCGCCCTTCTATTGCTGGCCTTGGCTTAGGTCACAAGCATCGTTTTGCCACTCAAAGCACCTTTGAGAGACTCCGAGAGTTTTGGAATTTGCATGCAAGAACAACTTCAAGCCATCCACAAAATTGTCAACCTGCATCCTCGACTTGAGGGACTACTAGAGCGTAGGTAATAACTTCTTGAAGCCCGCCAATAGACAATTACTTGCTCGCCTTGCTTTTGAGGGAGATCCCCACGCAGATCCTCACTTAATTTATTGATCCCAATGGCTGCCGTCTTATCTCACAGCTGCTCTCCAAAGTTAGGAAGCAATGCTCAGAGTGCAGCGGTTGCTCCACATCTTCGTACTTGTGCTTCACATTACACAAGTTACGAGCATCCATCAAGTTGAAGTCTAGAGTCCCTTGGCCTAAGAGGCAAGACCAGCATCTAGTTAACGGTAGCTACTTGGTTGTTGAGCCATGCCGATAACATATCAACCAAAGCCACCATCTACTTGTCCATGGCCGTGAGTGCCAAGTGATGAAAACTAGATATTAGTAAAGGGTAGCAAAAGAAGACTTTTCCAAAATCCAAGTGTGCGCTCTTGACTCTATGGACCTACCTCTAATCACACAACCGACACATACAAAATGCCCCACACTAATGTGCAATTGAACTCCATCCACCCCAACAATGGACTATGAACACATCATGTCCCAAACCCTCGAACAATCAATTTGGAACACATCCAGTTCATAGCTTCTACTACACCAAGCAATGAATCTAAAACACAATTGATCCATAGCTATCAAAATTGAATTTTGCCAGCCAAGCTTGGAACTCCGACTCACGATTCCCATGCACCAGAAATGAGGAGCTCCTGACAGCTCCCTCTCCCGCCCACAAGCCTCCTTTGGTTGGAAGCACACGAGGGGAAACTATTTGTATAGCTAGAGGAGAAAACCATCTTGGTCCTCCCGGGCCGACACCTTGAGATCCCTAGATGAGTCACTAGAAACATCTGAATCATTGTCTTGTGTCTTGTCTGTGCCCTGTTTATGGGATGAAGACTTGCCCTTGCCCTTATCCTTCTTCTTTATAACAAGCAATCCTTGGACAAATGTCCTTTCTTCCCATACAAGTAGCAACGACTCCAAATCTTCTTCTGCATTGATGCTAAGGCATGATCCGGATCAAGAGACAAAACCACAGTTGCTAGGTACGAAGGTACAAAAAAATGGTACCGGTACGAGACTTTTTATTTCAAAAAAATAAGTTTGATAGAGGTACGATCGACTTTAAAAAACACTTGAAAAATAGATATTTGTACACATTTAGAGATGCAAAGTTGAGAGAAGGTGGCAAGGTAGAAAGCCCCCATTGCCCAAACAGCCATAAAAAACAATAAAACAAAACAAGAAGAAAAAAAAGGGCATTAAAAAGTCACCCAAAAAAACAGCCATTAAAAAAAATAGGTTCGCATTAGTTTCGCTTGCGTAGTTTTGTACCGTACCGATTTTTACGTACCTCATGAGCAAGACTAGTTTCGCAGACAACTATGGACAAAACCTTTAACTTACCCTGTGTCATGAGGATTGATTCCTCTTCCAATAGGAGAGAGCTTAAGTCATCAAAATCTAAAAGATGGGTAGTGACCTGGCATCACAAAGCTCTGGCAACCATATGTGTCCCATCAAGCTCTCTCCTCTTCCAATAGGAGAGAGCTTAAGTCATCAAAATCTAAAAGATGGGTAGTGACCTGGCATCACAAAGCTCTGGCAACCATATGTGTCCCATCAAGCTTGTCCTCCTATGGTGTACACGAGGAAGCCATATCCACAACAAAAAAAAATACCACCGCTACAAGAAAACCACCTAAAAACCTCGAATCTCAACGCTAGACTTCTCTCAAGCGCATCCAATGGATAAGAGCACGAGGACCAATCAGCCCCTCAGAAAACTGAGGAAAGAAGGGGCTGGACAGCAGCAAAACAATCCACATAAACCTCCGGGAAACACCCAACGAGAAGGGAGGAAAGCCAGTCTTGTCGGGCTGCACCACACGAAGAAATCACCTTTCACTGCTGTCCAAACTGTAAAAACAGCCCACCGATACCAACGCAACCAGAAGAGAAAACGTTGATGAAGACAAGACAAAAGCACTAGAAGAGAAAACATTGATGAAGACGGGGCAATATAGAAGAAAACACAGCCCAAACACCACCAGCCGCTGCGAAACAGCTCGAAGAAGCAAAAAACACAGCCCACCAAGGTTGTACTATGACGCCTTGCAATTGATGCAAGGGCAAGAGCACCACAAGATGAAAACGCTGATGAGGAGAGGGTGCAGGAGAAGAAAACGCAACCACTGATGACAAAACGCAGCAGCACTTCTTGCTCCAAGAAAACACAGATGAGGGAGGAAAGAGGTCGCCTAGAGGTGGAGAGCCAAGACCCTGATGTCTGATACCATGTGAAATTTATCATGTGCACGCTAGGGGCATGTAGATTGGCGAGCTAGAGTGTGATGTTGTGGGCGGACGTGTGTTTTTTGGTACGCTATTGATAGCGTGTGCTTTTTGGGCGTTCCTTCCCTATTTATTGGGGGGAGGGGTACCAGTTGGGCACACACCGACAAATGGAGCTGCAGAGCACATGGAGCAAGAGCACTATCGCGAAGGAGGCCGTCATCCTTGGGGGACAACCCCGGGTGGTAGAGGTCACCGGATGAGGACGATGGAAGGGCACTCGTGAGAGCATGACACTCTAGCTCGTGGCTCGGTGGGGACGGCCAAGATTGTGAGCCTCGCTCACGGCTGTCATGGTTGGGTGGCGAGTATGCCTGCACCCAGATATGTTTCTTCCGGTTTGCCTTCTAGGGTTAGCGTCTCTTGCTTTGTCTTGCTTTTCATGGCTGTTTTGCAGGTTTCCCTCTTGGAGAGATCATGGGCTATTATCATAGCATGAGATTACAAGGGGTTGAAGCAGCCAACACATGGACTTCAGTACATTTACACTGGGATCAATAGGTTACAACAAGTGGGAGAGAGGCCCTTTATATAGGAAGGCAAGAAGCTCGCCGACTGCTACCATGGAGCTGGCCGACTAGCCAACAACTAGCATAAATGACAAAAATACATAATTCCCCAATAAAAGGTCCAAGTCCCACACAATGAGCATAGTTGTCTGCGGGACATGTACCGCAACACAGGTACGTTAAGTACGGAACGGTGCGAAACTACAGGAGCGAAACGTTTCCGAAACGTGTTGCAGGCCAACGGACGTTTCGATCCAACGAAACGATGCGAAACGGTCCCATCGTATCGTACCGTACCAGACAGATGCGAAACATGACTGGGAAAAACACTATTTTTGCCCCTTTTTTTCCTCGTTTTTCGTCATTTTTTTCCGCTCGTTTTTTGCGTGTCTTTCACCCATTTGTTGTAGCCGTTTGGCCCTTGGAAGTTGGGCATGTCACATGTGCCAGTGACCATTGGATCCCTTTAGGCTTTCATCTCCATGCTTGAGCCTTGGCCTTGTATAAGAGCTCTCAAGGTCTCTCCCTCTCCCATCATTCAAGCTCAAGCTCTCAAGCTCTCTCTCAAGGGCCAAAGCTCAAGCTCTCTCTCTCTCTCTCAAGGCTCAAGCCTTAAAGGCTCAAGCCTTAAAGGCTCAAGCCTTAAAGGCTCAAGGCTCTCTCTCTCTCTCTCTCTCTCTCTCTCTCTCTCTCTCTCTCTCTCTCCGGCTCAAGCCTCAACTTTCAAGGCTCAAGCTCAAGAGTCAAGGGCCAAGGCTCAAGCTCTCTAGGCTCTCTCTCTCTCTCTCTCTCTCTCTCTCTCTCTCTCTTTAGACTTTGGCAATGAGGTCCGGAGAAAAGGACAAGCATGAGGCATTTGCCTTATATACCACCGCCCGTGAGAAACCTACCGGTAATTCGGGGTCATGGAAATGGACGTGTAACTTTTGCGGGAAGGGTTACGCAAGTAGCGTCACAAGGCTCCTTGCACATGTGTCCAAGCTTGGTGGGGAAGTGGCGCCATGCAAGGAGATTCCCCAAGAAATTGTGGATGGTATAGTGAAGAAGTACTCGCTCATCCGCAACCCAGGCAAAGGTGGACGTGGGGGAGCTTCCATGTCCGGTACCTCCGCATCCATGACTCCATCGCCCGTCCCATCCGGCTCCGGCTCCGCCTCAGGCGGTTCCAACTTCCAATCAAAGAGACCAAGGGAGGAGAGCTCTCCGGTAATGAGGCAAACCGCCATCGGTGCAAACATTTACAACCTCACCTATGTGAAGGCGAAGATGAAAGCCGCGAATGAGGAGATTGCATGCACGGTGATAGACTGCAATCTCTCCTTCAATGTGCTCAAGGTTCCACAATGGCACAAAATGGTGAAGGCCATTGCGGAGGTGGGGCCATCCCATGGTGAATGGCATGGTATCACCTACCATGAGATGCGCACCACCAAGCTTGATGACAAGAGACAAAGGATCAACAACAAATTCACACCCGTGCGGGAAGGATGGGCGAAGTATGGTTGCTCTATCCTCTCCGATGGATGGAGTGATCGAAAGAAGAGAGGTATCGTGAACATCCTTGTTTCATGCGCTCTCGGCACATACTTCTTACGCGCCATGGATACCAAAAAGGCGACGCAAAAAACATCGGGAGACTTTATCTATCGTCACATCCGACAAGGCATCATAGAGGTATGTACTATGTACTATGTTCAAGCTTCTAACTTCTAAGAATGTCACTGCATTTGCTAAATTGCCATTGTGTTACTTGTAAGTCGGATATGAAAATGTCATTCAAGTCATCACGGACAATGCATCCAATTGCTGCAAAATGGGGCACTTGGTAAAGGCGGAGTTCCCATCCATTGTATGGACTCCTTGTGTCTCCCATTGTCTAGACCTACTCATGGAGGATGTGGGAAAGCTAGAGTGGGTGAAGAGGGTGGTTGCACAAGGCCTATCCATTGTGAATTTCTTCACAAAGAAGGTAAAGGTGCTCGCTATGTTTTGCGAGCAAAGCAACTTGGAGCTTAAGAAGCCCTCTTCCACGCGATTTGCCTACATGTGGCTTCTCTTGGAGCAACTATACGACGTGCAACCGAAGCTCCGGATGACCGTGGTCTCCCCGGATTTCGTCGCATGGCTAAGAGAGGAGTTGGTGACTAGTGCGGACAAGGCCCGAGCTGTTCAATGACTATGCATGAGAGAGTTCTTTTGGCGCGAGGTACGTGCCATTGTCATTGCGGTGACTCCCTTGTATAGGGTTTTCCACATGGCCGACATGGAGAGCTCCACATTGGGGCTACTCACCCACTTCATGCGAGAGGCTCTAGCGGAGATTCGTGCGACCACTGTGCTTGATGAGGAGGACCCCAACACTCCTATGGAGGGAATTAGGTAAACCCATGTCCCATATTTTCAAATCTCGTTTTCACATCTCCTTCTCGTTCCTTAAAGACTTAATTTTAAAGTGAAATTTTTGCATTCTAGGGATCCCACCGAGCCTCCACTCACTCCGCAACGCAATTCGATCGTGGCGCTTGTGGAGAGGAGGTGGCAATGGATGCATAGACCTATCCATGGTCTTGCGGCCTTGTTGCATCCCGCTTACAAAGTACCAAGGCTCTTCGTCGATGAGGAGCTACTTTCTGATCGGGATGCCTACTTGCCAAGGATACTTCCCGTCCACGAGCAAAGAGACTTCCTCCAAGAGCTCATTCAGTATAATGATAAGAGGGGAGCCGCTTTCACGAACCCACTTTGCTCAAGTAGGGAGTCAATGGTCAGGCCACTTTTTTGGCGGGAGTCATTTGGTTATCAAATGGCTCACGTACAAAAAGTAGCTTTGAGAGTCTTGTCACAAGTGACTCTTGAATATATGGTGCATACTCTAGTCTCTAGAGTCGTAACTACTTCCTAGTTCTTACATTCTAATTTCTAACTCTCTTATTTTTCATAGGATTGCTCTTCGGAGCCATGTGAGAGGAACTCGCTACACACAAAGATACGAAACCGTCTCAACACCATGCAGTTAGAGCAGCTTGTATATTGCCGTGCTAACATGCGCATGGTGGAGAAGATGCATAACATGGAGATCTCCAAACAGGTAGAGATCTCCAAAGTTCAAAGTTCAACTCATTAATAATGATTTATAAATGCATGACTAAAGTCTAATAATTTATAAATGTTTGAACTTTACTTTCAAGTGAATGTCGACGAGTTCAAGTTGACAGTGGATACTCTTAAAAGTGTCCATAAAGAACGAGATCCAAATGAGGAGGCCATATATGCCAATCTCTGTGTACAATTCTCATATCTCTCTCTCATCTCTTTAAAGTTTGAAGTATTAAAGTGTCCCAACCAGTCAAGAGTTTACCATTCTCAACATCTCTGGAAAAGACTTAGAAGATCAGTATGTCGATTCCGCAGAGTTCGGTACTCAACCCAGCTTGGCCCTCAATTTTGAGCCTGGCCATCATTCAGTTCACAGACAGGTATGTAAGTTTAGACGAGATATCCACTTCAAAGAAGGGGATTGGGTCTCTCAGTGCATCATGAAACAAAGATTGAAACAAGTGGGCAAACATTGTCCCAAGCTTTCATTCCGTAGTTTTGGCCCTTTTCCAATAGTCAAAAAGTTAAGTGATGTCTCCATGAAGTCAAAATTGTCTACCAGTTAGACAATGCATGATGTTTTCCGTGTTTCTTGGCTAAAACCATATGTTGGTCCAGAAGTGTTTGATGTTTCACATGAACAACAGCCAGACGTGGTAGACGAAGCAAAAGTTATTGAGCCTGAGCAAATCCTTCTTCATCGATGGAAGCATGGTTCCGATCAACGGATACGTCAGTTCTATACGAAATTCCGAGATCGAGACACCCACGAAGCCGTATGGCTAGACGAGGAGTTCTTCCAAGAGTACCCCCAATTGTTGGAGGACTACTTGGAAGCCATGAATCTGCCGCCAAGCTAAGCAGGAGGGAATGTCACATGCACTTTGCACTCAGTGCATGGTGACAAGATGGCTCATCATCAGCAGTGCAACAATTGTACAATATTAAAACCCAGTAGAATGATATTTGTCGTACGTCGTGACCCCATTGTACATCCTCAATCCAAGATAAGTCAAGCACGAGCTACGTAGATCATTCCTCAACCTTAGTGGGTTAGTCAGTCAGTCAAGTCCCTTAACCCACTTGGAGAGAATCATTCATGCATGTAGAGTCAGTAGAAGCCTTAGGGTTTGCATCAGAAAGCACTCTGCATCCTGCATAATATGCATTCATATGCCTGTGCATCATTTAGAACATCCCAGAAGCCTTAGGAAATTTACTAGGATTTACCTGGTATTTTTCCCATATTTTTTGGTATTTATTTAGCATTTATTGTTATTTATAAATATAAACTTTATTAAATAAATGACCAACCTCTAGTTAGTATAAATAGGCTTGCATAGGGCTTTAGTTTCTCATTCAATCTTCAGTGTGCTAAGAGCTTTCCTCCTCAACCCTAGGAGTTCCCTTGCCTTCAACACTAGACTAGTCTCATCCAACCCTTGGAGTGCTTGAGTTTGCTTCAGCCAACCTTGGTTCTCCAACGCATGCATCTTCAGCAGCCCTACAGCCATAAGCGCATCAGATCAGCCCCAAATCAGCATAAGATACCTGCGTTTTCTGCATGTGAACAGTTGCCTGCATTCAACATCTATTCAAGCCAGAATTCAGCCTACAGTCTGCGTTTTCTGTCCAGCATCAGCATTCAGCTTGCGTTTTCTGTCCAGCATCAACATTCAGCATGCGTTTCAGTCCAAAAACATCCATACAGGTCTGCGTTTCAGTCTACACCAGTTCTCAGCCCTGAATCATCAGTTTACATCAGTATCCAGCCTTCGGTACATCATCCAAGCATACACCAGCCCTCTAGTGAAGGTAACATAGCATTCATAAGCATTTACAGCATTCTAACATAGCTTAGAACAGTCCACCATCTCCTTTTCTCAGCCTCAGGTGTGCAGCCCTTCCTCATGCCCTTGGGAAGAGTGCATAGGCTCGAGATCAGTTCATCGAGGTGTTTCTACAACCGTGTACGGTTCAGCCAAGCTCCGATCCTCCGAGATCTTGCGTTTGGCTTATCTACAGTCCACAGTCATTCTCTCTAAAGAAATAAAGCAAATACTATCTCGTTATCGGGATAAGGGGCCCTTCAGTGGGTAATTCAGGACCCAATCTGGTGTATAGTTCTCATATCTCTCTCTCATATCTCTTTAATGTTTGAAGTATTAAAGTGGATTACTAAACTCACGAAACTCAGGATACAGAAGACGGTGTGAGCATTTGTGTGACAGAATCTTCCAATACAAAGACTTCCGCTGCATATCACACATTTATTACAAATCTTTATGATTGTGAGAACAAATCCCCCCCCCCCCAATCACAATGGCAAATCACCTTTTTGCGGCGGCATTTCCATGCCATGGTGGCTGGGATCCCAAGTGCAAAAAGATTGAACGAAATATTTGTCGATGAAGATCTTGATGAAGTTTTGATGATGCCCAATCTTGAAGCTAAAGTACTTATTGATAATGTCAATGCAAGGAGTGTGAATGGCCAAGAATACATTGTATATGGCAACATGTGAGCAAGGCCTTAGGGAAGTTTGAGTGTAAATATACCTTAAGGATCTTATCCTATCAAGGAAAACATGGACCTAAAAAAATCACAGGTGGCTAGTAACGCAAGCGCACTACTCGGACTTCTTGTGCCGACCTTCATTGTTAATTCCATCAAGAAGCTTGCCGTCTTGCTGGTTCTTTTCTGCCTCTGCCTCTGCCTCTAGGAACCGCTGCCCACTCCAAAGCAGCGCTAGTCTGATGCGCCGACCAATACTGCTGCTGCTCACAATAACGTGATAACTGCTAACTGTTGTGTGCGGAGAATGAGATGAGCTTGAAGTCATTTGCGCTCAGTGTTTGCTGACTTACCAGTTAGGGGAGAAGAAGCTGGTCGGCTAGACAACTCTCAGTGCACCGAACGGATGGAGATGTGCCATCTGTTGCCAACAACAAGTCTTATGGATTCTATCCTCTACGCCTTCTTTCTCTACTCTGCTACGCAATGCTGGATGCCGCTTTGAGATGCCCGCATGTGCTGTTCACACACACTGCATCACATTGAAAGTGCTTATGCCTCTCTGGTGGGTGGCCAATGTTAGAGAGCTTTTATCTTTTTGCTGCTTCTATGCGTGATGATGCTGGTTACAATGAAATGTGCTTGTGGTGAAGATTTGCGTACATGGCTGTGCTGTGTTATTGTTCCTCTCCTCTAGGCATGTACAATACCACGCCTCTTACTATAACTACTGCCTGTGCTTGCTATCTATTACAGCCGCCTCTTATCTGGCATTCCATGCTGATGAAGCTTGTTTTATTTGATGGTTACACAACAAGAAGCTCCCTTAACAAAGCTTGATGTAGTGCCTGAGTGAGTAATTGGTTACTGAGATGAAGACAATGAGATTTTGCAATGTAATAGCAAGTTGCTTACAAAGCAGCTTCTCCACACCCGTGCAACAGCACTCAACAGCAGCAATATACACAAACCCTAAGTACTGAAAGCAATGAAACCTTAATTGCTAATCTTCCTAAACCTTGCTATGATACCACTGATGGCTTTTAAGCCATGGTGGATCAAAGGTAATTAGGGCCATTGGATTAATCATTAGCATGAGGATTAAGATAATGAACAAGATTAATACTTAATCGCATGAGCTAGCTCATAAGCATAATGACAAGAAATGATGGGAAAATGATGGATTGTTTCATTGATATGAAAGCCTCAATATATACGCTTGAAGTACATTGCTTGTGACATAATCGGTGACATCACAACATCCCTAGATTCTCTCAATCATCCCATGTGACCAAAGTCATTATTATGGGCTGTATTTAATACTTAGCGTCTTCTTCTCCCACTTGCATTTTGTGGAGATTCTCAGTAAATCCTAGGCTTTTACACTTCAACATTTGCTAATGGCTTTTTCCCTATCAACCCCCAAGGCTATTGGACATACAAACATGTGTACACACATATGGCCGGACACGTACAAACGTAAGGTGGACACGCACACACGAGACTCCAAAATACTCATCAGCGAGGAGGAGTTTTAGCAACTTACCACATACAAAAGGGCTTGGAACAGGATAAAAATTTGAGATACGCAAGAGAGATGACAATAAAGACACATAATCACTCAAAGAGATATCGCTAGACTAGGTGACCAAAAGATGGCTCTGCTCGAGTACCAAGTATGAGTACAGAACATAGGAATTTTGAAATGCAGGTACATGATGTTGCATACAGAACTGTACATTATAGGCAGATCAGGGGATTTAAGTACGAGTGCTCTACATAACTATGAGCCTAATACTGCCTGGTATAATCTCCATACAATTTGTTACAACTTTTGATGTCACATTAGAAAAAATAAATCCCAGCTTGGCTAAAGACTCACCAGTAAGAGATGGCCTGTCAAATTTCTGATCACAGTAAGAGTCTTGCTGTCTCCATACTTCAAACTCTGTAAGGGGCATTTTTCTGCGTTTCCGACGTAGATCAGTTGTGTCGGCCAATTGCTTCTTCATTAGCCTGTCATCAAAGACAAAATTAGCCCAATTGCAATGAGGATTGGGCAATATATAACCTTTTCTGCAGTCTGAGTACAAACACTTAATAACACAGGCACACACAAGCTTGATAAGACGAGCTTGTCGTCAAAAACTGTTTTCCTCTTCTTTCGCCCCCGTTTCTGTTGTGCTGACTCTGGAACTTCTGGAGGGGAGCTAGCAATTTTCAATGCAGGTGTCCTTCCTCCTGCAGAAAGGTCAACCTACATGTCAGAGAAACCAAAGGTCCCAAGCAACTTCAAAGTGCATTGGAGAAGCATGCAATACATAACTCACCTAAGATAGTTCCCAGTAAATCATCATTCCCAGTGTACTTTCCAAAAGCTTCCACTGTACTTGGTGTGGGCCTACTTAAGAAAGGAGTCTCATCCAAAACAGGTGTAACTTCAACATCATGAATCCCAATATCATCCACAACACTTTCAGTGACCATTGGCCTTTCTGAAACATTATTGTTTAGGGCTACCTCCTCCTCAACCTCCATAAACAAAGGAGCTATTTCTGTTTGCTCTGGTGCAGAGCGCAACTTTTCGATATCTGGAATGTCCTGCATGCTGTGAGGTCCGGACATGGGTATGGATGCTGCAACGCCCCCCTCTGCTACTGGAACTGGTAATGCTGCCGTAACAAAACGGTCTTGCCTGCTTAAATGGACTGGAGGAGTTATGCCTTGCTTTGTGGTTTCCAAATTTTGCAAAGATCCAATATTCTCTCCCTCAAGATCCATCCCATCATCCATTTGCAAAGGTGGAAGTACACTGTAAGAGCAAAAAAGACCATTTGCGTGTTTAGATAGTTTTCCTTTCTAGGATTTGAGAAAATGAATAACCTGGACATGTTCTCATAATCTTATTCTAGCATGCCAAAAGAGCTAGGTAAGGATGCTAAACAATACTCTTCTTCCAGAGCTGAGCCGCCATTGTCTTGCAAGAGAGGGACCCTTTCACTGGAAAGGCGACGCCCCTCATTCGCATATTCCTACAAATCAACACATTGAATATCATCCCTGAATTGTTGTGATAAGCACACAAAATATTAATCTAGCACTCTATAAGGAGGATAACCTGGAGCAATTCTATTCAGCATGAGAAACATTACCAACCTCATCACTCTCATACAGAAGTGAGTAAGGATCAGCGCTTCCTGGAAACCTCTCTGCAACACAACAAATGGAAGTAACATTATACATGTTTGTGGGCCATGCAACACAATGCCATGATTCCGCATGAAGCTACATACCATCAAGCATAAACATAGAAGAGTTGGAAGCCCCATCATGAATTTGATCTTGTAATGTGATCAGGTCTCGTGCAGAAACATTATGGTTCACGAGTTCTCTACACAAGAACATGATGATAAAATGCTTCAATTTTGAATCGCCTTCATATGGTAGGGCAAAAGTACATCAATAAAGAGGCATGTGGAGCATTTACCCCAAGGATGCTTGGAGGCCGCTGTCGCACTTGAAAGAGGCTTCCAGTTCACCAAAGTCAAAAGTTTCCGGGAGAGTAATGGAGTGAAATGGTACTGTTGAAGCCTCTGGAGGAAGATCAACAACACTGGAATGGAAGGCATGCTTGATCTTGACCAATGCCTCACTGCAATCATGGAAGAGATAGTTCACCTTGCGTGAATAGATGCGGACGACACCTAGTAACAGATGGCCCGAGAGCCGCAGTGCAATGGGAACCTCCGGGAACAAAATGGAGTCTGCAGCAGTGGTACAGGTCACTCAGGTTAGAGAGAAGCCCTAGGGAAATAGAAAGGCCTACTTCAAAAGACTTGCAGCTGCTTTATGTTGACTGCATTTTTGAGCACAGGAAGAAGTAACTGCCAAATCAGAAAAGAAACCCTATCTTTTCCTTCTGCCATAAAATGCAGCATCTGCAGGGTGGAGAAGAAACCATGATTGCAAAGAACCTAACAACTGTTTATTCCGACATGACAACTAACAGGGAGAACAACAGAGACAACAGCTTAAACAGATCCAGCTTCTGTAACACAAAAGGATATTCAAGGGGGGTCAAATCTCTAATGCCTGCTACGGATAACCTGGCGAAAATTCACGTCTGAACAAACAGGAAGGGGGAGGGAGGGGGAGGGAGGGGGGAGAGGGGGTTTATAATTTGATTAAGACTACAGTTCTGTAACAGACAAGAAAATAGCGCGAAAATACAGAAGAATCCCCAAACACCTGCTACGACGAATTCAATTCCTGAAACCCTACAAGTCCTACTACAAAGGGCCTAATTGGGGAGTTCATGTTTGCAGGAGCAGAGGACCTGTTCAGAGAAGGAAATGGCATAGCAAGCGCAACCCTAGATTTCCTGCTACAAAGAACCCTATATTTCTTGTTACAGAGAGTTAGAGAAGAAACCCTGCTACAGAGATTTCATTTCTGCGGGAAAAGATAACTATTTGAGAAGGAAATGGGAGAGAACCGATGGAGGCGGTGATGTTGGTGTCCGTGACTTGGTTCTTCCGGAGCTTGCCCTCGAGATGGGCTGCGATCCAGATAGTTCCCAGCGGGCCCTTCTTGGCCAAGATGAACTGCGAGTAGAACATGATGCCTGTGTATAAGAGCTGCCTCGCGTGCTAGCCTGCCTTGCTTGCCTGCTTCAATTCAACTTCCGCCCATCCCGCGGCAAAATAGAATGTGCTCCCACGCTCATTTGAAACCTCACCAAGTTCCCTCCAAAGCCCACTTCTAGGTTAGGAGTAAAGCAGCTGTACTAACCTGAACGTCCGTCGCAAAGTTTGCTGAAGCCCACTAATGCAGCAACCTGTGTTCGATTGTTGCCTTTTTCTTCGATTTTTGTGTGGTATCTACCGCATGCTGCAAGGCCGGTGGGTCAGCTTGCCGGGATTGACGAATTACAAGCAACCATGTGGCAAGCACGAGCTTCTGACCGAAAGCTTGTGAACCCACCTTGATATTATTGAGTTTGGTTCATGAAGTGATGGCACCGAGTGGTGGTTTACCCTCGTGGACCAGTTGACACACCATGTTTCAAGAGGGATCTATGGTTGGAAAGAGACGTCGTGCAGATTCAATACTGACCCCGACGTCGCTTTCCAACCATAGATCCCTCTTGAAACATGGTGTGTCACATAGTCACGAGGGACTCACAGGTTTCAGGGCTCGAACCGTGGTACGTTCTTCACTACCAAAAATAAAAGTTGATTTAGCACAGTGCTTTAAAAAAACGACATTCTAGTGTATTTTTTCGGCCAAAATTAAGAAAACTTGGCATAGATTTTAATAGCAATTATTTTAAGGAATGATTTTTCATATATTTTAGTTATGAAACTAGCATATAGCCGAAAACAAAACTCGGACAGTTTTAAGAGTTGTCCTTATTTCGATTGGTTGAAAAAAATGTTTTTTTAAAGAGTTGTCCTTATTTCGATTGGTTGAAAAATATGTTTTTTAATAGCAATTATTTTAAGGAATGATTTTTCATATATTTTAGTTATGAAACTAGCATATAGCCGAAAACAAAACTCGGACAGATTTAAGAGTTGTCCTTATTTCGATTGGTTGAAAAATATGCTTTTTTCAAGCATTGGCTTTAGCATTTCATCAAGAATCTAACCTAGCAGCACAGAGGATTCCTTACCACGTCACAATTAGCCTCAAAAACATGTATGTTCATCACATCACTTTCATGTTTGTAATTTCTTGGAATGGTCTAAGCCAATTGGTTTTGCAAAGAAAGAAGTGGTAATTGATCATCCTCCCCACTCATTTGGGAGGCTTCACAAAAGATGGAATGGCCATGGTGATGCCCAAGTAACATCAAAGTGCAGCAAGCAACATCTTGCAATACCCAAAAAAAGTACAAATCCCTTTTTTGTCAAGGAAGTGAAATATTCACAATAACCTACCTGGTAGAGAGAAACAAATAGGAGCAAAAAAGAATACAAGCCCATAAGAGTTTTCATGGCACAATAAAATAAAGGGGATTAAGGTAATTATGTGAGGAAAAGAGTAAAGGGAAAGGAATGTTTTGTGTCTTTTAAAAAGTTTTTTTAACGCTTGGGAAGAAAGAGAGGGAGATGATATGACACACATAGTTGTAAGCTAGGCTTGAAGAGGTTTTGTGGTGGTGGGGGGGGTTTGAGGCGATGATAATAATCCATTACTACTTCTTTTGTTGGGCCTCAGTGTCACAAAATTTCCCTCACATCTTTCTTTCTGCTTGTCTATGAGTACCACGATCAGCTTCATAAATCTACACACTGCAACTATGCCTGGATCTCTTCCAAGCTCTAATCCATAACAAAAGTTGTTGCCTTTATTTTTGCAAAGTGCCAAAGCCTGTTGGTTGGAATAAAGGAAAGTTATAGCATATATGATTCACATGTTTGCTCACCTTGAAACTCAAACGAGGTAAACCGTCTATAGGTTGGGCTCATTGGCAAGTATGTCAGGTTTTAGCCTTAAGACTGGGATCTCATGTACATAGGTTCGTCCTTTAAAGTGCAAGAACTATGTTTGCCAGGTAGATTGTATGCCAAATGCATCAATTGGTGGCAAATTCACACCGTCATATGCTATGCTTTCATATCCTCCTCTTGAATGAACAGGATTCTTCTACTTCCATCTTTTGTAGATGTACACAATAATGTATGTGCCCAAGCGTATTTCCAATTGGTGGCAGATTCACACCATCATATGCTATACTTTCGTATCCTCCTCTCTTGAACAAACAAGATTCTTCTACTTCCACCTTTTGTACACAATAATACATGTGACCAAGCTTATTTCTAATAAATCCTAGGGTTGAGGGATGCTTGGCCACATTTTCCTATATAAGTGCCTTCACCTACCATGGGCATTAGCTCTTCACATATCAGACGTGGTGTTCCAATTAATAGGGCATCCATGTTTCCTTTTATGGATTGTCAATGTAAGCTTCGAGGTGTATCCTTATTCCCATATTGAATGGAGTGATCTCTAGCAATGCTTTACACAACACTTTTGGCTTTAACAAATGATTACCCTATTTTGATGATCTCCTCGACAAAGCTTGCATCATTGCCTTTGTAGGTCCCTAGCCATTTCTTGTGGAGCTTGGTGAGTATTCTACGCCACATTAGGAGGGCTCTACACTAGCTCGTGGTAGCTCCTTGGGGTTAAGAGGGTCAGTGGAGAAATCCATGTGTGGAGAAGAAGAAATGTTAGTATGCTTTTTGTTAGTGACATTGTCAGTTAGGAGTGGAATGAGAAGGGATTAGCCTAGTATTTAGAGGGCGATTCACGAGGTATATTAGTGGAGACATATTTTCTTCATTACCTCCACCCTCTACCTTAGGTGGTGGTGGCTTCTTGGAATCCAAAAATCACTCTAATAGTGCCCATTCCCCTTTATCTAAAAGGTGTGGGTATTCTTTGTGTTCCATGGCAAAATCGTTCAGTAGAGAAGTAAGCATGGCTATTAGATGTTCATGGTATAATTCAATAATATCATGGTATAATTCAATAATATCATGCAGAGGATATTGTATGCTTTCATAAATTTTGAGGTATAAAAGATGTTGTGAGCCTCTAACCACCCATAGGTTTGGAACCATTCCAGAGACTAGCCTGGGTGACATCTAAAATGAGGGCACGTTGTCTGGACCCACAGAATATCCCACTATCAACGCCGAAGAAATTCCAGACTTACAGGACTTTATTAAGTCTCATAAGCCTAGCCACCCACACCCTAGCACAGGTCAGGGTCAAGAAGAATCTTCTTCTTCATTTTCAAAATCAACTTACCCTATCTATTCTAATGTCGCTATAGTAAGCTACTTAACCCATATCCTAATACGCCACCTACTAACACCTCTCAAGCTGACTGCATTTTCTCATCTTTCTATCCTCCCGAGATAGATTTTCCCACTAACACTCTCGCCCTTGAGGAGGTACTGGCACCTCACCTGTCACGTAGGCTGTAATACCTGTGAAGACCGACGGCGGCAGACCGGATGGCCATGTCCGAGGTTCTGTGGGAGAGAACGCCCATGTGGAGTCATGGGCGGCCAGGCTAGTGTGGACGGCAGGCCACACACTATATAGCCTGGGGGATGAGGGGCAATCCTCATTCTTCCTCTATGGCTGGTGGGTGGTGAGCCAGAGGCCGTCCCCTCCTGTGGTAACGCCCGTATAGCGGCATTACAGATATCTAACACTGGTATCAGAGCGTGGTTCGATGGGGTCGTCAGGGTCCGCGCGTGACGGGGGGACCGGAGCCCACTCAATGGTTTTCGACCATTCATCTCCTCATCCTTATCTCCACAATGGAGTGTGTGGAGGGAGGAGGCCAGAATTGAAAGGAAGATTTTGAAGGGAAGAATTCTCTCTCTCTCTCTCTCTCTCTCTCTCTCTCTCTCTCTCTCTCTCTCTCTCTCTCTCTCTCTCTCTCTCTCTCTCTCTCTCTCTCTCTCTCTCTCTCTCTCTCTCTCTCTCAGCAAAACACAGGTAAGCTATTTCGTTTTTTTTTCCTTTCGAAATTGAGGTTTGTCTGCGCAAACATAATATCGTGAGGTGTAGAGAAAGGTCGCACTACTGTGTGTGGGGGTGGGGGAGCGAAGACCAGCCAGCCCCACGACTTGCTGTGGCAATGCAACTCGTGTAAAGGGGGGGTGAAGAGTCTAAGGCGGCCAGCCATAACACTGTGTGTCTGAGGGGGGGCGAAAACCAACGAAGAATCTGAGGGGGGCGAAAACCTTGCGTGTGCGCCGTCTGAGCACCCATGTGCCGTCTGAAGAGCCTAGGCGGCCAGCCCAATGGGCGGCCAGGCCAACCAGGTACGCAGCCAGCCCAGGTGGCCTAGGCGGCCAGCCAGGCCGGCCAGGGGCGGCGGCCAGCCAGGCCAGGCGGCCACCAGAGAAGCCGGCGGCCAGTGCAGCCACAACGCCAGCCAGGCCAGGGGGCCGGCCAGCCCTCAGCGGCCACCATAGTAGAAAAAGAAGAAAATAAAAAAATAAAAAATCAATTTTAATATATATTTTAATTATTCATTTTTAATTTATTAAAAATGAAACTAAATTCAAACGAATCCTCTCTCGGCTGGGGAGGGATAATCCTGGCAAGGGATAACCGATTGTGAATCCTCTCTCGGCTGGGGAGGGATAATCCTGGCAAGGGATAACCGATTGTGTCACGCACAGCTTCCCGAACAAAAATTTATTTTTGTTATGAGTTGCAGGCATTTTTTTCTCTCGGATTGGAGCATCCCGAAGAAGCGGCGCTGTCTGGAGGCTCGCAGCGCAACACGAATCGACAGGTGACCGTAAAGGGGGGTGACTATTCTCTCTCCACCACTGCTCATTTTATTAGCATTTTTCTTTAGTAATTTCCGAGTTCTCGCATTGTTTTTTGCAAGAATTAAAGATGTCTGCTAGGCGTAGTGTGTCCCCACCGCCTTCTACTTCTCTAGGTTTTTCCGGTCTCTTGTCCTCGGTCGCGGGTTTGACCCCGACCGAATTGTCAGGCCGTACACACGCCCGACCGTTGTCCGGTCCGGAGTGCGCTCGTTGATCACGCGTGATCCGCCAGCGCCCTCCTCGTCTATTGACCCTGCCTTAGGACCCAGCGAGCCCGCAGAGCGGCCGCATTAGCAGATGACCCCTTTCTGGCCGATGAGCCAGAAGACATGAACACCGACATCGCCGAGGGGACCGAGGAGGACCTCTTGGAGTACGACGACAATGATTATGACCTATTGGACCCTGCCGACGTCTTGACAGAGACGGAGCTCTCTAGTGGACTGTTTAAATATCTTAATGCCAAATTGAACAATATGGGTAAAGTCCAGGCTGATTTAGTCACGATGCTACAGAGCATCTCCACACGGTTAGATGCACTGACAACCGCCTCGGCTAGTACTCCGACTCCTTGTGGTAGCCGAGCTCCTGCGGCACGGGTGAGCGTAGCCTCGCCATGCCGATGCGCCTGCGGGGCCGTCCGTAGCGAAGCTTCATCGTTATTAAAAGACTTAAAGCCGCCTAGTTTTGGTGGCGGAAGAAGGAGAGAAACAAGGACTCGGTCAATATGTTTCTAGCGAAGTGGTCAGATTTGCACGCGCTGCGACAGCAGCCTAGCCGGATACAGCCCGTAGAGGCTAGCCTCACATTAACCGGCAAAGCGTACAAGTGGTGGATGAGTTTGACAACTCGCCCTGCCACGGACGGAATTTGAAACGATGTTTCGAAAAGATTTTTTGCCTGTTAATGAGGCAGAGAGAAGCTGGGAGTTATGGGACAAGTGCTCGATGGAGAACAAATCCCTAACTCAGTATATCTCAGACTACAGGGAGATAGTACTCAAGCTAAAGGGAATCTATGCATTCCAAACATTGCGAGGCTTTAAGAGAGGCCTCAAAGATGATTACCTTGAGTACGTAGAGCCCTTACAGCCTAAAGACTTAGCAGAGGCAATTAAATATGCACAGATATTTGATGACATCAAGCATCGTAGTGCGCGTGGTGGTTTTAGCAGGGCCGAGGGTAGTGAAAAGAGGAGGTCAGGCCTTAAAAGAAAAGGGTTCCACAGTGATAAACAAGGGGATAGGACGGACCAGGAAGGACAGGGCGGTCATTGGTCTAAAAAACCGCGACCATCCAAGAAGAAAAGAGAGCGAAATTCAAAAGAAAGAGCAGTATATTAAAGCGCGAAAGAAAAATCGCTGCTTTAATTGCAATGAAGTAGGGCATACGAAGGCTGAGTGTCCAAAGCCTAAAGCCAGCACGAGTGGCAACGAGCCCAAAAAGATGGTAAATCTTCTAGGCAGTTGCATACAGTGCAGAGACTCCCTCTCAGTTCCACAGAGTTCAGAGAGGTGACAGTGTGTCATTGTGATGAGCATCACGCTTGTTCAGTGACACCAGCGATGTGGCAGCCTACTGTAGGTCCGCATGACATGGTGCGCATGTATGGCACCATAGGTGGCCGTGGAGTCACAATTTTTATTGATGATGGAGCTAGCCACAACTTCTTGAACTACTCGTTAGTCAAGAAGTTGGGGTTGACTGAGACCCGGAGTGATCATGAGTATACTGTTGGCCTAGCCAATGGATATGACAAAACGGTATGGAATACCGTAGTATTGGGGGTCCCATTATCTATGCAGGACTACGAGGCTCCGCTTGACTTTCAGGTCATGCACTTAGCCAGAGCAGACGTATATCTAGGCAGGGAGTGGCTGTATGGCTTGGGCCCTAGTCTAGCTCGGAATTACTTACATAATACGCTATGTTTTGAGCACGGAGGTAGAGTCATTACCCTGCAGGGCGACCATACTGTCCCTGCCACACCACTTATTTCCTCCATGGAGCTGTGTACAGCGGTCCGCAGAGACCAGATAGCAGAGGTATATGCTTGTTATCCTCTTTTGAATTTTGTTTCCGTAGATGAAATGATAAATGATGTTTGCGTAGACAAACAAGGAAAACAAAATAACCTTGGACGAGACCCATTGTTTGAAAACCCTGTTTGGCATGCATGTGATTCAAACAAGAAAAAATCCAAGGTGAATGAGACATTAAAGAAAAAGTACGTAGATACTTTAATGAATTTATTAGAGGAATTTCAGGATGTTTTTCCTGATGATTTACCAGATGGTTTACCACCATCTAGATAAGTAGACCATGGCATCGAAGTTATGCCAGGATCAAAACCTATAAGCAAACCTGCTTATAGATTAAGCCACTCCGAGGCACAGGAGGTGGAAAAACAATTGACGGAATATTTGAACAAAGGCTTCATTCGGCCTAGTTCAAGTCCGTGGGCATCACCTATTCTTCTGGTAAAGAAGAAAGACGGATCTATGCGGATGTGCATAGACTATAGAGCTCTTAATTAGATAACGATTAAGAACAAGTATCCAATGCCACGCATGGATGAGTTGTTTGATCAACTCTATGGATCGAGATACTTTACAAAAATAGACCTGAGATCTGGGTATCATCAGGTTAGAATTAAACAAGAAGATGTTGCGAAGACAGCATTTCGGACCTGTTTCAGGCATTTTGAGTTTTTGGTTATGCCATTTGGGCTAACCAATGCTCCAGCAACGTTTATAACGCTGATGGACAGTATTTTACGTCCATATCTGAGAAAATTCGTAGTACTTTTCTTAGATGATATTCTTGTGTACAGTAAGACACAGAAAGAACACATAGAGCATTTGCATCTAGTGTTCGAGTTGTTGCGACAGCACAAACTATTTGCAAAGAAGAGCAAATGTGAATTTTTTGAAATAGAAATTCACTACTTTGGCCATATTATATCCGCCCATGGTACGCGGCGGATGGAGCCAGAAAAAGTAGAGGCTATTCTTAAATGGCCAGCACCGAAGAATATCGAGGAACTGTCTTGGCATGTCAGGGTTCTACCGACAATATGTGAAAAGGACTACGCGAAGATCGCAGTCCCATTGACTGACCAGTTTACGGTCAAAAACTAAAAACATTAGTTGGGGGGAAGCCCAACAGAAAAGCTTTGATAAGCTCAAGGTGACCGTAGTAGCAGCTGCACCTGTTTTGACTATTGTCGATCCAAATGAGCCGTTTGTTTTGGAAACAGACGCTAGTAATGAGGCCATTGGGGCCGTACTTATGCAAAGAGGACGCCCAATTGCATTTGAGAGTAAAAAGTTAGATCGTGCGCAGCGTAACTACTCGGCTTATGAGCGAGAGTTCATGCACTGAAAAAGTGGAGACACTATTTATATGGTGCTACTTTTGAAGTCCGAACGGACCATGAAAGTCTGAAATGGCTTTCAAGTCAAAATGAACTGAAGGGTAGAAAAGCTCGATGGGCGGAGATTCTACAAGAGTTTGACCTTCAGATACGTTACCAGAAAGGTAAGTATAACGTGGCAGCAGATGCACTTAGTCGCATGCCACAGATTAATGAACTTAGTTTCACAGTCTTCAAGAATGATTTCTTGGAGTCACTACGTGGTTTATGTGAGCACGATCCATCTTTTACAGAGGTTTGGCGCGCTGTACGTGTACGCACTTCTTCACAGACGCGACCACCTCCCTCGTTGACACATATTGCTAGTCCGGAGAGACTGGCCGAAGGTGCAACGGGAAGGGAAGCGAGAGTTAGTCCGGAGAGACTAGCCATGTCTTCTAGGTATAGTTTGGAGCCGGAGAGCTCTGACGTAGGCCCTTCATCACCTTTGACTGCCACGGCTTCAAAGGGGAGTGATAAACTTTATCGGGGGGAGAAATATGCTAATTACTCCATTGACGACGAGTATTTACTCTACAAGGGTAGAATATGTGTACCAACTATTGGTGACTTTCGGGCCCACATTCTTAAAGAAAGTCGTAATAGTCCAAGTGCGGGTCATCCTGAGATTCAAAAGACCTATGCACTAGTAAAAAGACAGTTTTATTGGCCTAGTTTATTTAAGGACGTCCAGACTTATGTGCTGAAAATGCAGTAAGTGACAGGTCAATAAACATGAACGTCTTAAGGTTGGAGGACTACTCCATCCGCCGCTGGAGATTCCTCAAGGGAAATGGGAAAGCATTTCCATGGATTTCATTACTGGTTTACCCAAGACGAGTCGAGGGAATGACTCGGTGTGGGTGGTAGTGGACAAGTTAACTAAAATGGCAAAGATTATCGCCACGAAGAAAACTGTTAAAACGCTAGAGTTGGCAAAACTCTTTATTAAACATCTCTACAAGCTATATGGCCTGCCCGCAGATATAGTGTCGGATAGAGATAGAAAGTTCAACAGTCATTTTTGGAGGGAAGTCTTCAAAAAGTTGGATACTACTCTGAGTATGAGTACGGCAGATCATCTGGAGTCTGATGGTCAAACTGAAAGAGTTAACTAAATTCTAGAGGATATGTTGCATTCTTATGTTAGTAAGAAGCAATCTAATTGGGAAGAGTACTTGCCCTTATTGGAGTTTGCCTACAACAGCTCCAAACACTCAGCGACGAGACTGGATTTACACCATTCATGTTAATGTATGGATTCCAGCCGAGATCTCCGATGGCTGTAGGCCTAGAAAAGGAGAAGATTCAATCTGTCAAGGATTTCCTTGAAGATATGAATGATATGCTCAGAGCCGCACGTGAGAGCATTCGTAGCGCTCAGGATCGTGCTAAAGCTTATGGGGATAAAGGACGTAGAAAGGTGACCTTTGCAGAAGGTGACTTTGTATTCCTCAAGGTTCCTGCACAGTCAGAAACCATGAAAACGGGAAAGTGTGATAAACTTTCTCCGAGATATTGTGGTCCTTTTAAAATCCTTAAGAAGATGGACGTAGCATATAAACTTGAGTTACCGGAGAGTTCTCAAGTCCATCCTGTCTTCCATGTCAGTAAACTGAAGAAATTAGTTCACGGGTTAGAGAACGCAGTTTCTCCAAAAATTTTGGTAGACTTGATAGAGCCACCAAAGATACCACATGAACCTGAAAAGATTCTACAGTATCGTGACAGACAAACCCGACATAAAGTGTACCAGGAGATACTTGTTAAATGGACGGATAGGGATGAGGAGGTAGCTACTTGGGAACACCGTAGTGCAATTTCCAAAAGGTTTCCCCAGTTTGTTTTCGAGGACGAAAACTCTTCTTAAGGGGGGGTAATGTCACGAAAACTCTTCTTAAGGGGGGGTGACCGACGGGGCAGACCGGATGGCCATGTCTGGGGTTCAGTGGGAGAGGACGCCCATGCGGAGTCATGGGAGGCCAGGCTAGTGTGGATGGCAGGCCACACACTATATAGCCTGGGGGATGAGGGGCAATCCTCATTCTTCCTCTATGGCTGGGTGGTGAGCCAGAGGCCGTCCCCTCCTGTGGTAACGCCCGTTGTTGCGGCATTACGGATATCTAACATCACCCATCTCCAACACGGCACTCTTGAGAGGTACAACACACAATCCCGCACGATAATCTTGAAGCATTTACTAATGATACCATCTTGGATTCATTGTTAGCTAGTACGAGGGGTTCATTCTTGAAGCCAAAGTTAATATTCAAGGTACTCATGCAGATCATTCCATTTGAGCCCACACGCCGAATCATGCCAGAAGCATATTCAGAAATCACTCCAACAAAACAGCATAATGTACCATACCCTCTCCGCGCCCCACGCCCTGACTTAGAAGAACTACTTCCATTGGCCGGAGAGGGCACATTATGGGCGAATGTGGCAAAGCATACGAAGCTGGAAAATCCTCACTTAGCTGATTTGCTCGAGATACGGATTGTTACATTCATGATCAGCTACTATTTCAAAAGATGGAGGAAAGCAAATCCTGTGCACACTAGGTGGCTACGCCACCATAATCACCAATGAAGAGCACCCACAACTGCAATATTTTGGAATACAACCAGATTGGAGGAAGGAGTATCTGGCAATTTCGGAATACAGCCAAGTGTATATGAGCACACCACCACCACTGTGGGTCGATCCATTATACATGCCAGTTAAAAGAAGATGGACACCGCTGGAATTTCAGGAAGCCAAAAGGCGCAACTTGCATGTGTGCTTGCATGTGTGCTACAATTCCCCATTTTTATACCAGCAACACTTGCAAACATTTAGGAACAAAGATAACAAATACATGGATCATGGCATGGTGCAAAATTCCAGACCCCTCTATTGTAGCTAGTGTCAGATTTTTGAAATTGGTGGTAGTGTTGATAGACCAACCAAAGGAGCCCTATGGTGGATATGAAGCAGAACGCCTGAAGTTCGGCATGAACCAAGGGCCATCAAATAGGGGAATCATGCTTTACTACCATCGACTCCGATGTCTTCTAGGCTACATGCATATCACTTTCAAAGACATGGTGGATACAGGATTTTGGAGATCATGCTCAGCATTCCGACGCACACTCGAGAAGCTCCAATCCAGGAGGAACTTCTACCGACATGAGTTTGGTGACCATGTCTTAAGACCTCGGTAACAGGTTCTACGGACAGAACCTACATTAGGAAGGAGGGGATGTTAATCCCATTTTGGATTAACAAACATGATCCTCCAATTGAGGACATTAATAAGTGTCATGAAATGGCACTATAAAAGTTGTACATTATGAGATATTGACCACCCAAGGCCTAGGAAGTAAGTTTTGGGCGCCCAAGTGTGAATAAGGGCCAAATGTATATAAGGCATTTTCTCATAATGAAAAGACACAATCCCCTTTGTGCTATAGAGAGCTCTCCCTTGTGTCTTGAGAGATATTGAAGGAGAGAGAGAGCATTCTAGCATTGTTCCTCTTTTATGCTTGTGTGTGTGTGTGTGTGTGTGTGTGAGAGAGAGAGAGAGCGAGAGAGTGATTTCCTTATGCAACAGTGCGAGCGACTCTACGATGACAGCGTGGAGGTGGAGCTTGGAGATTGGAGCTTAACAAGCGAGCTTGGAGGCCTCAAGGGACTCAAGTTCGAAGCATCGGTAAGTGCCCTACGATAGTTGTGATCTACTGCTCATCCTTTAGGTGAATGTGTAGAGTTCCCTCTTGGAGGTGTGGTAGCCCATAACAAAGATGACCTCAGATTTGAAAAGAGCAAGTGGATATAGTACAAGCAAACCTGACACACAGGCACAAAGCAAGGTCACATCCCATGAGAAAATATTCATGGAGAGCTAGAAGCACATATTGCAAACCTCACCTAACGAACAACAAAAGTAAATAAAAGTACTAAATAGAAGCCATGGTCAAGGCGTAGGATATTGTCGTAAGCTAGCAAAAGAATAAGTTTTTTTTAAAAAAAGAGGTTATGCAAAAAGCCACTAGAATATGGTATGCCACCTACATGAACAGATGCAAGTCACATATAGATGCAGTAAAAGCTCAAGGTGAGATACCAAACGCCAAGGTAGAAAACCAAGGAAGTTGAAGTCAAATATGCCAAGATCCAAGAAACAAGGACTATAAGAGAAGCAACAATAACAAGATGGTTGAAGTCAAAAGATGATAAAATCAGCAAACTCAACCACAACAGTCCCAGTAGAGACAATAGAGCAACTACACAACCTCATTGAGAGAGCCTCAACATTGGCTACTTTGCCAATAACTCCAAGGGGACCGGCTCAAAACTTCTCTTTGTACTTTGCTACACTAACCTCTCTTTACTTTAATTTAGCATTAACATTATCAATGCCTTAACACCATGTGATATGGACAATATACCTCAAAACTAGATAGATATGTGGATCCTACAATAGTTATGTCTATTCTTCATGCTGACATTTATCTGTCTGACCTTGTTTTGTGGCTATATATTACTTCACTTTCCATCCTGAAGTCCTAAACTTCAGAACCCAATGTATAGCATCAAAATTGTATTGCACATTGGTTAGCATGGCTTCTAAATGTTTGTAGATATTAGTGTAGAGTTTTAGAATGCGAAAAGGATGATATAGAGTGGACTCACGTAGATTTAGATGTTGGTGAGTGTTATATACCTCTAGCCACCCATGACTTATAACCCATTGGTAACTATTGTCTACTACCTCATAGTTGGCGGGAGTCTCTCTGGAATGTCATCTGGGACAAATAGGTCTAATTTTTTGACATTGTTGTCCATAGTTTCTAAGTTTTGGAGGAGAACGTGACACCAACCACATGAAGGTTTAGCACAATCGCATGTAGAGGGTAGAAAAAGATATCTTGGGGATCAGTTAATACTAAGTCTCCCCTTAATATTCCCATGATTATGGTAGGATCAACGTCTCTTTTAGTATTTTATTTGATTACTGTTAGTTCTCCTAGGCCTATATCTTCACATAGATTTATATCATACTGAAGTAGAGAGAGTGTTAGTGTAGACAAAAATAAGGAAAGAGTTTGAGGAGGGGCCCGAGGAGTTACTGGCAGCTAACCCAACTCAGAGGCGCGTTCAAGGAGGAGATGGAGATCATCGCTAGGGTTTGGCCACCACTAACTTCTTTCTTGGATCGCAAGAAGCTGACACTCGATCTTTTGTAGGTAGGAGTCTTTGTTGCTAATAAGGAGGTTTGAAATTGACGTTTCTCTAACCATCATTGCAGCATCTAAATCTTCGAATCTTCTTGTTGCATCTTCCTGGGTCCGCCGGGCGGTTGCTTCCCTTTCCTGAGACTCGATAATTTGTTGGAGTCTTTGGGCCGCTAGCCTTTGAGTGTCTTGTAGTTGTTGTGTAAGCTGCGTCATCCCACTTAAGCTGGGTGGTCGGGCAAATCCCTTGTGTGTATATATAACTTTTGATAATGTGAATGGGCATAATTAATCATTTCTCAATTTATTAAGTGCAAAAATTTATTCTCTTATGCTATTACCTTTTCTTGCTTTCTTACTTATAGTGTGCATGCTTGTGTGTGTGTTGAAGTGTGTTGAGTGTGCATGCTTGCTAGATTGAGTGAGGGAGTGATTGAGCTAGAGTGGCATTGCCATGGGAAGGATTAACTTAGAGGATTGAGAGTATCAGAAGGGCTTAAAAACAAAAGGGATTGACACACCTCTTGACCTCTTTTGCTTCTCCTAATGGGACTTTCATGATCCAAGATAAGTGGTTTGGCCACCATCCTATGATTCCTTGCAATTGGGAAAGAAGGTTCTTTGACATAAACAAATGGCGCCCTGGTGCACACGCTAGGGAAGAACTAGTCTTGGATGAGGGAAGGAAGTAGAGCTATCTTCCCCTAGTGCGCGCGTTGGGGAAGAACTAATCTTGGATGAGGGAAGGAAGTAGAGCTATCTTCTACTCAAAATCTTCTATTTTTCTCACTTTATCTTTCCCTTAATTGTAAATCCTTAGTTTATTATTAGGAAAATCTGTTCTAAAGTATGATATTGAGTTGATTTGAGTGATTATGCGTGTTTATGAGTGGATTTGTGTGATTACAATAGGCTTTTTTCTAACATTAACCCTTTTGTGTTTTTTGTTTTTAATTTGATGTATTCTTTGTCTCATGGAATGAAGAGCAAGCTCTTTGGAGTGCAATTGAAGTAGGTTAACTCCACTTGGTTACTTTCATCATTACCATGAGCATTAGCCTTAGATTAATTAGAAAATTAGTATACATTAGTATTTTTTTTATTTTTGTAAGATTAGCTTAATTTAGACATTAATCTTTGTACTTGTTATTTTAAAAAATGAGTTAATAATTGTGGCATTAGAGTGTTGCTGTTAAGAATCACTATGATGTCAAAAAACCCCAAAAAATATATATAGACCAACTCTCTACTACTCTTACTGCTGCCAAAGATGGGGAAACCACGAAACATCAAACTGCTACCACCAAAGAGCTACTCAAGCCAGTAGGCCTTTACCATAAGCCTTACTGCCTAATTTGAGGCAACCATTGGCCTTTCCAATGCCTGCACATCACAATGCACCTCAACCTAGCCATAAAGTGACCCAGTGAGGTATTCTCAAAGTACTCGACATACCCTTGCCGCCACACACGAGGAGTCCTTCCACCATACACAACCTCCGTTACCACCACGAGTGACCCTAGTTCACCAGTTGACTTTAACAAAAAATTTCAAAGAAGGTGAGGAGGAGGCGGTGGCTAACAATATGGTTTTCGAGCCACTTTAACGAACGTGTAGCCCCCCCCAACAAATCCTAAGTCATTATGTGATGGAGGGTAAGCACATATTTCTTAGATCTAGTAAGTTTTTGGAGTGTGCTAACTTTCCACCCACAAGAATTTGTGGTTTATATATTGATATAAAATGCACATATTGTTTGTGCCCTTTCAAATAGGCAGCTCTCATACCCTTAGTACCAACAAGTGCTCAAATCAAACTTTCAAAGACACGTCGCATGTGATTGTTAACAAAGTACAAGAACTAAAGCTACACAATCAAGTAGTGTTTATCTCAAATCCCTCACTAGACTACAATAGACTATTCATTAATACACTCAGGGATCAGGAGCTTACAATAGACTATTCATTGATACACTCAGGGAGTGCACTACTAAGAAATCCTATGTATCACGTGCTAAGAAACCCTATGCATTCAAGGGCTATTGCAAAAACCCCATACCTATTATTTTTTCATGTATCACGTGCTATATGTGCTATTCTTACATATTTTTAGGTGAACCCCCCCCCCCCCCCGATTTAATACATCAAGGAGACTAAATTTACACCTAGAGGAATCTTCTAAGTGCTTGTGTTAGCAAAACTTTGAGGTTCCAATTAACATCTTAATCACTCTAAATTACTATTCTACTTGCCTATATCAAAAATCATTTTTTGGGTTTCGGTTAATCTTAATGATCACATGTAGTTTTAAGAAGGAACAATGTCTGAGAATGATCTTTCATCACAACTCCTAAGCTCAATACCAAAGTACTTGAATCAAAGTTGCCTTAAAAAATCTCATATTCTCAATAACAATGTTCTTGAATCATGTTCAAACGTCCATGGTACAATGTTCACTAGAAAAAAAAGTATTTCTCACAGGATGAGCATGTTCCTTAGATCTAGTAAGTGTTTGGAGAGAAGTGTGCTAACTCTCCACCCACACAAGAATTTGTGGTTTATATATTGATATAAAATGCACATATTGTTTGTGCCCTTTCAAATAGGCAGTTCTCATACTCTTAGTACAAAGTGGTCAAATCAAACTTGCAAAGACACGTTGCATGTGTTAGTTACCAAAGTACAAGAACTAAAGCTACACAATCAAGTAGTGTTTATCTCAAATACCTCACTGTAAAACCTGAGATCTAGACCTTCTGCTAGAGTTACGGATTACACATTCTTGTTTAATATGTATATGCACCTCTCAATATACAATGCTTGACATAAAGCCATGCTGCATAGCAATATCATAACTATGACTATGTCGGACATGGACCTAGTCAATTTTACTTCTACAAAGAGTTCATGAAGGGAAAGTATCACATCTAGAGTAAGATTTAATAGCTATTATAATAGCAAAATAATGAGAAGGAATATGGACACAGAGACCAAATACGCGAAAACATAGAGGCCTTACGTATACCTAGCAATGCAATACTACGAGGACATGACTTAAACAGTGTGTCTAAACAACCACGATGTAGTGTTATCAATGCACAATATCTCATCGAGTAGCTGAGTGTCCAATCAAGAAAGAAATGGCCAGGTATCCTATGACTACCCCTGCACAATATCTCATCGAGTAGCTGAGTGTCCAATCAAGAAAGAAATGGCCAGGTATCCTATGACTACCCCTGCATTGACTCCCTTATGCATAGGTTGTGATAGACCACATGTATAAGGATTGCTCATTGAGAATTGGTACACTCGAGAAAGGAAATGAAGTTAAACCAAGCACCAACATTAACTTGTTGAGTGTGTGGGACGGCTTCATTTACAGAGTGCCTCTTAACACAATCACACAAATGCAGAGCAAGAGGAGAGCTGATGCCCATGTTGCCACCATCGCTGAAGCATCTACTTCACAAAAACCAGAAAGAACCCCAAGACATGCAAGGGTCTTATCTCCTAGAGAGATTCCCGAGCAAGCACAAGTGACCACACACACCTTGAAGAAAAGGACCACAAAGATCGAAAAGGGAGACAACCATGTCACAACACAAAGTGGATGCTATGAGGGGACATCTACAAATGTGTCATCTTCCTCATCTGATGAGGAAAAGACCTTGTTATCATCCTCCCCTCAGAAAAGGAAGCAGACAGATCCTGATCATCTGCCCAAGAAGTTGGCTAGATACCCAAACCCCGATCGAGGAGAAGAGTATGCTAAAGGCTACTCAAGAGCTAGTCAAAGAATGCCAAGCTCAATTAGAGGAGGAACCTTAGGCAATTCACACTACAAGAAGCCCTTTGATGCCTAACAATGTGAGCCAGATAAAGGACCTAACCATTAGGTATTTTTTGGGGATCTCCCTCCTGATGTTGAACCACAACCAATAACAGTTTCGCATCAAGTGGATCTAGTTACTACTTATCTTAAGAATTTGAGGGATGACTCAAGGAAATCCAACACCGATGTTCATATCCCTATACCATACACGCTGAGAAGCCTAAGCATGAATAGGGATGGTCAAACCCATGAGTCCACCCCCATTCTAAGAGCCATTGCTGGTCTTTCTTCTTTTTATCTTCACAAGTCCAAATTCCCATTTTGGCACCTTGCTTCAAGGTAGCCTGAGCCTATGGAAGGATTCGAAAGATTGGATATAGAGGGGAGGCTTGGACCTGGAGAGCATTGTCACCAAACAATGTTGGGAGAAATGGGGTAAACCTCCTATGAGTGACACTGTGTTGATTGTTGTGAAACTAGCTTATGGATCCACTGTGAAGCCCATGGGTCTTCTACGGGATTTGAAAATTAAAATTCTTATAACCAATTTTCAAGACACTTTTATTGTGATGAACTTTTGTCAGCATCTAGTTTCATGCAGTGATTACATCCTAGGATGGCCCTTCGAGAGAGACCAAAATGATCCATGATTGGGATACATATCACATTTACTTTGGAAAAAGAATTGAAAGCTAAAGGTGAACCTATGCACTTCAAAGATCCATCCAATGAGTAGGAGACCCTTGGTAGAAGATTCAATGACTACTACTAGATTTACAATAGTACACTTATGCTAGACATGTAATAAGATATTGGAAGATGAAAGGGATAGTATGGAATTTGGACCTCTCCTAGAGCTAGAAGACTCTGAGAGAACTGGATGCACGTTCTTGCCACCATGGATATACTTCCAAAATAAACTGGAACTAGATTTTCCATAGTAGATGAGCAAGAAATTACATCTCTCTACATGCTGAGTGCTGCATATATGCTTGACACCATGGACGACGAACACGTGAACATAGAAGAGGTAAGGCTATTATGAGAGAAACCTACTTGTAAGACCCTTAGAACTAGAGGTTTTAAGGAAAAAGAGGCTTACATCTTCCCAATAGACTCTAAAGAACACTGGCTGAGGTATGTAGATGCTGTCAAGGTACATTTAGACTTCTGCTAAGTTTGGCAAAAGGAGCTTGATGAGTTCCCCATTTCAGTTAACAAGGTAGCCAGTAAAGGGGAAGAGTCATTGAGCACACAATTAGAACCCAAAAAAAGTGCTAAAGCAAAGGATACCAAGTAGGCAGGTCCCCGAACTCTTCAAAGCCTACAAGGTGGGTGACTGCTTTGTACAGTATGAGAAGGCTCAAAGGTTCCACAATGGAAAGGCTGGAACATCTTATGATTGTCTAACCAAGGTAAAGGAGATCAACTTAGCATGTCAAGGTGAAGATCCAAAACCCATCTATATCTAGAGAAAGACATCCCTTGCAAAAGAAGAGAGAGACCTTACTGACCTACTCACTCTAAATTCCAAGACTACTTTGCTTGAAAATACATTGATATAAAAGGTGTACCTCTTGAAGTGGTTAAACATACCATCCCCATGGTGGAATGGGCAAGGCCAATAAAGCAAAGAGCATATCTTATGAATCCTAAGTACTCCAAGAAGAGATTCATCGACTCCTAGATCCCGAATTCATATAGGAAATGGAGCACACTGAATGGGTCTCACCCATCATGATAATACCCAAGAAAAATAAAAAAGTTAGAGTGTGTGTGGACCTCAAAAAGGTCAATTCAGCCATGATACATGATCACTATTCGTTGCCCTTCACAGAGCATGTGCTGGAGCATGTAGCACGAAAGGAGGCCTATAGCTTCCTTGACGAGTTTTTAGGCTAGTGGCTATGCTTTCACATTGAGAAGTGCAATGGTGAGTTGGAGTAGCAAAGCAACCTATAGTCACTTTATCTAACACAGGAGCAGAGTATAGAGAAACAGCTATGGTTGCATGTGAGTATGCAACCTTACTTAAAACCTTATAGCAAACATCTCTAAAAGAGGATAAAAACCCTCAAAACCAAACATCCTTAATGCCTATAAAAGTGACGAGCGACATGCCTTGTGTTTAATGCAATCACTAGGACCATCCCAATCCTCATTGTGCATACAAGGCACCTGTTTTACTATACTGCATATATTGTAAAACCTTTGACCATGATACTAAAAAGTGTCTCGCTTCATCCACAATAGACTCAAAACCTCCATCTCCCGTGCACCAAACATAAACAGTCCAAAGGGTAGAAACTACTCAGGAAGCAGTTAATCGGACACTTCAGTGTTTCTATTGTCGTGGACCTCACAAGGTGGTAGACTGCACAGTTTGGAATACTTCCATGCCCATAGTCACTGACACCTTGCGACAACCAATGTGTGAACGATTTGGCATTGATCACATGTTCCAAGATTGCCCAAGACGAGTTGCTTCAATGCAACTTGTCTCACAAAATACAACTCTTAACATCTTAAGTGTATAAAACGGGCAATTGTCCATAGTGACATTGAATGTGATTACTCGTTTACAAGCCAAGGCACAACAAACAATAAAAAAGAATGTAAAAGACAATACCTCAACATGGTAGAAGAACATGCTTTAAAACAAAACCTAAAAGAGAAAAAAAACCTTCTAAACCCAAGAAAAATAAGGGACTACAAAAAACTATCGAAACCAAGGTCGAATTAAAAGACAGGGAAAAGGAGTTTGTAGAGGACATAAACCCAAAAGGGGGCATAAACACAAAAGAGCCAAAAGCTATACATGATGCAGAAGCATCGACCTTAAAGGCCACCACACAAACTTGTCGAACACATATAAGTGCGACATAGGATACAAAAACCCAAAAGAAATTTTGATCTCGTTGCATGGGTAAACATAATGAAAAACTGGCAAACCAAAGAAAGTCAGAGAATGAAATAAGTTCTAGTACATCACTAAGTGAGGATGAAACAAGTTTTTACTCTTCGCTCAGTGCACCACATAAACCAATCAATAAACTAGAACCCACCCAACCACCCCAAATGGATAATAATGATCACATGACATATGTAGAACGCAAAAAGCAAGCTCAGGAGAGCATGCTTAGCTTGGTTGAATGTCTTACAGGGTCACCGGTTGTGCTTGAACCTCATAATGCCAAACCTAAAACAGCAACCAAGATTCAAAGCCTAGAACAATATCGCTTTCCCTTTCAAGAGGAAGACATACTCTCTACATAAGAGTCATTTGAGACAAATTGTACGAACTATACGCTTCAGAAAGCACGTGAGGAATTCGATAATTCCCTTACAAGATTAAAACAATCTCTCAAAACCTCATTCGGAGGAATGCTCTTGTCTCATGATAAAGCTAGCATCATATCAACACTTGCACCTTTAATGGCTCAACCTGAGTTATACAAGGATATAACGAACTACATAAACCAGGACTGTGAGGATTCGTAAGTTTCCAAACAGACCTCATTAAGAATTGTCAGAGGGCCAAGTGTGCCATTGTACGCATTGGGTACTCTTGAAAAAGCTGAGACCCAAACAGAGGATGGAAGTGAATGGGAATATGAAACAGACACAAGATCTGAAGTTGAAATAATAACCAAAACACCCATGGTTCCCTTGGAAGATTCTATCATGGTATGGTTGGATTTTCCTACAGGCAATGATGTTCAGCGCAAACACGCATTGATTAGCCCTCGAGCAAAACATTATGACAATAGACATGGGTGTCATTGGGACAACCTAAACTCACCCCGACAACAAATAGTCTTGCAAAAGGAGCCAATGAACAAAACATTAAAGTTCCAAGTTACTTTAGATACACTACTCGAACAAATCGGTGTTGGCGATATGGAATTTACATTTCATGTCACCCTAGATTCCCTTGAGTATGATGTCATCATTGGCGGACCTTGGATAAGTGAATCGTTGTATTCACTAGATCAATCCATGCAAACAGTCACCTTGAACACTCCTACATGCAATGTACAATTGCTATTATGAGAGGAAGAAACCTTGCAGAAGCTAGAACTTCCAACATATCTTACTGAAAAAATCCCTAGGATTTTGGTTGGATAAGAAATTTCAAATAAAATCACCACAACTCAAGCACAGCTTTATCCAACACGAGAACACAATCTCATGACCCTTGAGCTATGGGATTTGTTAGGTCAACTAACACTCACGGCACATCCTGAAAGAATTAACTTTACACAAACTTGAACAATCCATGTATGGGGTACTTTGAACATACAAACCTCTCCAAACGACACCACCATCTTCACAAATCAATGATCTTCAATCCTTAGTGAAGATATCTATATTAGTCTCGCAAGTTGACGTAATTCTTTCAATCCTCACTAACAAGCGGCTACTTCAACACAGAGCAGTTCAATAAGAGTCTATATGACTCAATTCTTGTTCTTCATGAAAATCTGCTTCTAAGCGCACTTAATTATGCATAAAAAATTAAAAAGCACATGGACAGAAGAAGACAGGATCAATTCCTACTCAACAAACATTTGACAAGAATCCTGTGCCACACAAAGGGACATCATCACAAGCCAATTACTTCAAATGTTAGGAATTCTTAATATACCACTAACCTCTTCACTCACCATTAACTATCTTTTCTTATTCCTTTTGGAGGAACAAAGACCATTGAACATCATTCAATATCAAAGCCATCGACAAAGCTTGTTTATTCTCCCCACACAAAGGTCTTCAACGCGATCACGCAGACGTGATCATCATCAAGAAGGGGAGAATGTTTATCTAATTTAGGATTAACAAGAGCTACCGCCATTAGCTTATATCAAGGAGTCACGGTAGATACACCAAAGGGTCATACATTCATGATATGAAACAATAGTGTCCAAAGCTACAACTTGGACGGACGCCCGTAATGGTGTTACGGAGTATTTATTGCGATTCTTGCTTCAAGAGCATGTGGTTCAAGATAGGATGAAGCCCTAATTGATGTACTTCATGGATATATTATGAGAGTAGTCATTGTAATAGCATTAGGCCTCGTATGAGCCTAAAGTGCCCGGCCGGCCAAGTTTAAGTGAGTGTGAACACTTGTGGCCATGTATATAAGTGAATTTCTCTCATAATACAACATAGTCTCCCATTGTGCAATCGAGTCTTACTCTTGCTAATCCTTTTGCTAATCTCTCTTCCTAACTGCATGCTAGTGAGTGTGTGTGAGTGAAGTCAGGTGAGAGGAGGGATGAGGACCCGTAGTGCAATGCGACGGTGTGACAATGCTCGTGGGAGACGCAGTGGAATTGCTTCTCAAGGAGTTGTAGAGCTTGGAGACCTCAAGGGTTACGAGCTCGGCCATTCGAAAGATCCTCACGACAGTTGTGGTTCACCAGGTAATCTCTTCTTGGATGTGTTTCAAGGAGGGTTAGGGTAACATTTTTAGCGCCGCTGCCAGGGAAACACCTTTGTTTCTTCCACCCTCTTGGAGTTTCAGCTCCCATTGCATAAGATTCATGATTTCCCTTGCATTCTTGTAGTGCATTGTGTGGAAAATGAATGGATAAGATGTGTGTGGTAGGAAGAAATCGTGAGAAATTGGTTGTGATGTTGTGTATTATTATGGTGGAGTGGTCTTAGGATAGAGCTTCACTGTTTTTTCTTGTAAATCTTGATATTTGCATCATTGAAAGCACCAACGTGAATGAGCAGGTTGGTGTTCCTTTTTTTCTTCTTTTTTATAAATTCACAAAATAAAAAACATAAGGAACCATTGACTGTGCGCCAAGAACTTGCATTCTCTTCTTTAGGCGGGGCACAATCAATTTGGGATCAATTGGATAAGTATTTATGCACCCAAAATCTTAAACTTTCGATGCGAGAAGTTCCACGTGAAACTGCAGAAAAACGTTCACGCCGTGAAACATTTTTTGCAACTTCACGCCATGAAATCAGTGCCGTAATTAACGCTGAAAATCACGGGATTGCCTTGCCAAAAATAGGCAAACTTATCCTGACACCTCTGACGCCGCGAAGTCTGCCAAAAATTTTGAGCACGTGAAAGTTTAACAAAGCGTTCATGACGTGAAACCTTCTGAAGTTGTTTACGGCATGAAACCCTTCTTTGTTCACGACGTGAAACCTTTCTTTGTTCATGATGTGAAACCTTCTGAAGTTGTTCACGACGTGAAACCCTTCTTTGTTCACGACGTGAAACCTTTCTTTATTCACGACGTGAAACCTTTTAAAATTATTCACAGTGTGAACCCTTCTTTTGTTCACAACGTGAAATCTTCTCTACAGACTCACGGGTTGCCCAAATCTAACGAATAGTCAAACCAAGGTCACAAAGGTCGGTAAAGGAGGGCAGCCTATATCAAAGAGAGGGGATCTGATCCGAAAGGCAACATTTTTGAGCACGTGAAAGTGCAGAATAACGTTCACCCCGTTAACCTTTTTTGACTTTTCACACCATGAACCATTCTCTGAAGTTTCACGGCTTTAGAAATAGAGCAATAGAATCGGAAGCAAAATCAAATTGGGTCGACAAATAGCTTATCAAATCTTACATACATGCAGTTAAGATCTGGAAAACTCATCGGAGACGATCTTACACCTGACGATAGTGCATCGAATCACCCAGGATCTTCCTATCAAAGAAGTGTGGGATCAGGACATTCTGCAAAAGCACACCTGAGTGTTTTAAGAAACCTGACCACCGTTGAAACTAGCAGTGAAGAGTCCATGGAAGAAGGGCTGAGATACATTGGGTTTGGGGAAGAGGAGAAACCCCCCTCCCCAACCAGGTCCAATGGTATCATTGATATCGCCCGGGGATTTTTTGGTCTCCAAACCAGTCATGACGAAGAAGCGCAATCTGCGGGCATGGGTCCGTCAACCAGTGCTAGACTCGGTCCACGACGAGAATTGGCCGTCCAAACGTCAAATTCTAGGTTGTCAAATACCGGCACCCCCCGAATAAGACGGGACATAGAAAGTGTGGCCAGGACGGGTCAAATATTCTTCCCCACCATTGAGGAAGTAGAGTTAGATCTCAAAAAATGGAGTGAGGTGGAACGACAGCTACGAGAATTGAGCTTAAGGAAACAAGAGCTCGACACCCGAAAGGGCGAGAGTTGAGCAAAAGGAAACGAGAAGTTTTAATCCACTCCAGTCATCATCACGAGGGAAGGAATCAGAAATAGTTATGGGAATAAGTGGGAGAAATTCCAAGCTTGGAACCCATAAACGAGGAATCTAGAATGGAGGAAGGGTTTACAACCATACAAGAGGAGGGTAACCTAGCAAGCATGGTGGGTGAGGTAGAGGAGTGTCTGTACACCAAAAAGGATATTGAGTAGATGATCAATCACCCTACGTTCCTACAAGACATGGAACTCTTGATTCTACAAAGTCGTACTACGGAGGTGACTAATGAGGAGTCACTCCAAGGTACAGTGGTGGCTGGACCATCCCATGGACCAAAAATACGGAGGTGACTAATGAGGAGTCACTCCAAGGTACAGTGGTGGCTAGACCATCCCATGGACCAAAGATACCTAGAAGAGCTAATACAGGAAGGGGACGAGGTCTAGGAAGGGGGGAACAATTCCTCAAAGGCCAAGGATAGATCCAACCATGGACCTTAATGCAGCCACAAGGACAGACCTTCTAAATATGGCGGCAGAGATGGGGATAGTCAGAGAACTAGGGCACTGCTCTAGAATCCCAACCCATTAACTTCACAAGGCTAAAGAATGTTTTTGTACCCAGTTTTGCCCAAAGTGGTGATAGATGGATCCTTGCGGCACAGTTACATAATATCAAAACAAAAGGAAGATGAGTCAATGAGAGACTGTGTCTCGTCTTAAGCACTTAAATTCAAGGTGCAAACTTTGGGAGAGGTTAACTGATGAGATCAGTTATTGCCTCGCTTTTGGAGAGGGGTTAGAGACCACAAAATGCATGATTACCTGGTACTAGCCAGACCTACTACACTTGATGCATGTTGCAAACTGGCAATTGAATATGAAGATAATATGTTGGAATTGCGGCAACCGGAAGATGTCAAAACATCTTCAGCAACTACAACTTCGCGTGTCTTGAGCCACACCAAGAAATTGGAACTCGAAGCAAACAAGTCGAAAACATGACGGTGGATGAGCTCAGTAATGCCATATTAGAGAAATTGAAAGTAAAAGAGGGAAGAGAAACATCTGGGCATGGGCATAATCATCTTTACCCCCGCAAGGAATTGGTGTGGTGCTCTACATGTAGACTAAATCACACTACCATCGAGTGTCCACAGTTAAGAGCAAGGCCGTTAATCTATTGTGCTCACTATGTAAAATTAGGAAATCATGACACTTCAATGTGTAGATATCCAAGATTTCAAAATGTTGCACAACTACTAGCACTTAGAGCCCCATTGGCTTTACCTGCGCCACCTGTACAGATCACCGCGCTACTGCTGGACAACCCAACTCTTCCTACTTACCTAGGGGGATGTTCCGGGTACAAGACGCTTCACCTTTGCCGCCACCAGTTCTACCACCACAGGCTAAGATCAATCAATTATTAATCGAAGAGCCGTTCAGAAGATGTTGATATGGTGCGGGAAGTAGAACTTAGCGGGGAGTACTACGAGAAAACAATTGAGGTTACGTCAGAATATTACGTCCTATAGAATAACACACTAGTACTTGTGTTTCAAACCATGGTACAATGGAAGGGCAAGGACATGAACTCGAATTTGAGAAGAGGACCGCTATAATGCTTTGGCTGTGGAGGGCCACATCGAGTCACCAAGTGCCCAAACAAGAATATGGTTCATACTACACACCAACCACAACAAGTGGCGGCTCCACCCATTGACATGCCAGTACTCCACCTGTACTAAATGTGGGATTGATCATTTGATCAAGGATTGCCCATACCGCACAAGTGGTACGACTTCTAATGCCAATCAAGCCACCATCCGAACCATTAGTGTACAGCCTGGGAATATCACACCACTCAATGTCCTAACAAGAGCTCAAGCTCAATTAGGAGACAAGGGGAAGAACCGAGGCTCTGCCACCTCTGGCAGAAAGAACCTTGAGGCATACAAGAAAAACCGAGTCGTTAAGATATCAGTTAATCAACTGGGACGCTACTACAAAAGCGACAACACAAATGCTACAATCCCAATTCATCATAATAACGGGTAATAGGCACTAGCTATCCTAGATGGTGGCGAAGGGGTTAGCATCATCAAAAAACGTTGCTGGGAAAACTGGGGGAAACCAGATCTAATCGTTAAAATGGCTTATGGAACGTCTTCAAGGCCCATTGGGCTTCTGGAGAATGTTAAATTCAAACTCTTTACGTTTTGCTACCATCATACATTTGTGGTCATGGACTTCCTACGGCAACTTGATTCATATGACATAATATTGAGGAGACCCTTCATGAGGGAATCCAAATTGGTGCATGATTGGGCCTTGGATCACGTGTATGTACGTAGGGATTCGCAAATCTTAAAGATTGATCTTAGAACATGAAAAGCACACCCCATGGAGGGGCAGTTGTTCGGTGACGATTCGGTCACAACGGAACGGACCACCTTTATACAGATATGCCAGCCCTTGGTGGGAGATCCCAAGGATGAAGAGGAAATGGAAATGTATGAGTCACTTCCTCCTTTGGACTACTTCAGTGAAAACTGGATGCATGTGTTGGCCACCATTGATGTGATGCAACCCAGGGGGACCCAGTATGTGGAATCTGGAACCGTCCCCACGACCTCTATTTGTATGGTTAAGTGGCAGACAATTGATGAGGAATCAGAAGAGGAGACATCGAGTATAGAAGGTACCATAGCACAAAGCCGTACCAGTGCTCAACGCCTCAATGGATGGCAAAAACAGAAACGATATATAGCCCGACAAAATGCCCTATTTACGAAGAAAACCCATGGATGCCCAGTGGGCTGAGATACCTTGAGGCCACTAAGGTACACGATAAGTTCTCAAAGGATTGGGGTGAGGAGTTGAGTAAGATATCGTTGGAGGGAATGCACAAAGAGAAAATCGACCTTCAAGAGCTAGAAACACCTAAGCTTACAAAAGCTGGGCACCGAAAATGCAATAAAGCCTTGGCAGAAGCAGAACGTGAGGCTAGAAAGATCATGGCTAAAACCAAAAGTGAAAATGAGGACAAACCAGACTTGCTCTCAGTACTACTCGAGTTCCAATAAGCACAATTTGCATGTCCTGTTCTCTATCACGGACAATGTATTGGTCATATGCAAATTCAACCTTAAGACTCCCCCTTGCTAGAGTGGGCACTAAAAGTAGATTCTTCTTTATACCTAAAACAAAAAAGTACATTTTGAAGACAAAGATCCTCACCACTAGCAGTATTAAGGAAAATCTCACCAATACCTTTGACAAAATAAGAGACATTGGTGGCACACATAATAGTGCGACCATCCTACACAAACTCCATATTATTGACCAAACTTCTTTAAGAAGTAATGTGCTTGGAAGCACCACTATCAAGATACCAAGTGTCTGAAGCAATTACATTAAGACATGAATCTTGGTTAAGATTAGAGATGCAAATATCCATAAGTGAGAAGTCTTCAAGGATACTAACTGTCTAAATCACTTACATTGCGACATGAATCATGGTCAGGATTAAAGCTACAAACATCCATAAGTGAGAAGTCTTCAAGGATATCATTCACAAATCCTCTTTCTTGACACTCTAGTTGTCTAGGGTAGAACTGGTAGAACCTTTGTTAGATTCCTTTTTCTTCTTTTCTTTAGCTTGCAATTTAAAGCACTGCTCAAGTGCATGGATAGGCTTCTTGCAATACTGGCAAGTAACCTTATTTGGCTTATTAAAATCATCCTTATCCTCAAGATATTGGTTTGAATTGTTCTTCCGTTGTTGGAACTTCTTGCCTTTATCCTTTTGGCAACAAGAGCCTAATCACTGCTAGAATTGATAGAGATGTATGTTCTTCTCCTCTTGCAAACAATAAGCTAACAAGCTCCTGGTAGAAAAGAGGGGCTGCATTGCCTCTCAAAGAAAGCCGCCGGAGGGAAGTATTGAAACCTAGATAATATTGATATAAAGAGTTAAGGTGATGTCTACCATTTCCTTATCATGAATGAGCTCATTAATGTTGAGAAGTTGTTCTCTTAAGTCCTACAACTTGGTTAAGTGTTCATTCATGGACCCCTCCTCTTACATTTTCTCATGATCAAGTTTTCTTTTGAGAAAAGAAACTCATCCCAAGCAAGGTTAAAAGTTTTGCAAGAATGAATATGTAGAACAATTGACCTAAATTGTATAAATATTATACATTGTATAAATCAAGTCTGAAGCTATTTAGTTTATGCTTGACTTATTTTTTAGGATGGTTGGAAAAACTTCATCACGTGGTCAAGATCAAAACTATGTGAGTCATCTAACACGAGTATGTGATTTGATATAGGAATATGCAAGTTATCAATATTCATCAATTAACCAATCTATGTCTCATTTGTATTTGTGATCTTTATTTCAATTATATAGAATATCATGATCTATGTAGATCAATATATCTAATATTTATAAAAAGTACTTTTGAAAGGTCTCTAAAAGAGAAGTATTTGTAAAATGCTTTCCTTGTAGATCAATATATCTAATATTTATAAAAAGTACTTTTGAAAGGTCTCCAAAAAGAGAAGTATTTGTGATCTTTATTTGAATTACATAGAAGATCATGATCTAAGTATTTGTAAAATGCTTTCCTTGTAGATCAATATATCTAATATTTATAAAAAGCACTTTTGAAAGGTCTCCAAAAGAGAAGTATTTGTGATCTTTATTTGAATTACATAGAAGATCATGATCTATGCTTTCCTTATAGATCAGTATATCTAATATTTATAAAAGTACTTTTGAAAGGTCTCCAAAAGAGAAGTATTTGTAAAATGCTTCTTGCCCAAAGTTTGTTCTCAAAAGAGGAAATCCCTTTTCATATTGCTTCCTTGCATGTTTGATATCTCCTAAGAGCTTCAGAGTACTATTGAGGTCTATGTTGATTAGAATTGCTATGTTTATGTTTCTACAAATTATGGAGACATAAAATTGCTTGAAAATTATACACTGTATAAATAAAGTATGAAGCTATCTACTCTATGCCTTGACTTATTTTTTAAGATGGTTGGAAAAGTTTCATCGCATGCTCAAGGTTAAAACATGTGAGTCATTTAACACTATTATATGATTTGTTATAGGAATATGCAAGTTAACAATATTCATCAATTAACGAATCTATGCCGCATTTGTGAACTAGTATATAATAAATATCTAGACATACCTATGATCTTTATTTCAACTAAAAAGAATAATCATTTCCTTGTAGATCAATATATCTAATATTTACAAAAGTAAAGTATTTGTAAAATGCTTGTTGCCCAAAGTTTGTGGGACTATAAGACTCTTAAGTTTTTTGGTGGAATTGTAAGACATACAAACTCCCGTGTCACTAATTCTTTATTCAATGTATCACTAATGTGTATTATATATGTTTCATTGTAAAACTAATTATTGGTTGTCTCTCTAATGCTTTTTATACCAAGCATCATTGTAAATACTAACAATTTTTGGTTGTTGTGAAAGCACTTGTTAAGTGTCTTGAGATTAACATGAGACCATTCTAGAAAACAACTACTTTCAACTAGAATCTACTAAATACATGAATTGGTGTTTGTAGATGAGCAAGCAAGACATTGATGAGAATGATATATGAACAAAGATAAGGGTTTACTCTTCTTATTCTCTGCATACACTTCTCCCACTAGATAATGTAGATTACTGTCATTTACATTCACCATGCAAACACATATTTTGTATGCATATCTTAGCTACAATGTAGCACCACTAAGAGTTATCCTTTCATGTCATGGCTTGGCATGTTTGGTCATTAGGGTGCATCCAAATAATCAACTTTAGGTTATCCCTTTTGAAAAAAACTTTGTCAACATCAAAAACATAGAACCCAAGAATAGGTTATGTCTAATGCATTATGTGTCATATATATCAATACCCTAAGGCTACACACGCATGCATAGAACCTTGTGTAGCCCTAGCTTGCAAGCTTATACCTTACCTCCTCACCTCAAAAATGCTCATCATTGTTGTGACTTGCAAAATCTAATTTCTTGCACAACTCTCTCTCTCTCTCTCTCTCTCTCTATATATATATATATATATATATATTTATTTATTAGGGCCTTTTTAATAAGGTTTTTAACAAACATTTCCGTGAAGCAATCCAAATACCAATTTTTAACGGTCACATACACATTATTAACAATGTGAGGACACAAAAGGGTTAGATAGCACACCCAACCATACACTACAAATTGAATACAGTTAGAGACCATGCAACCTTGGACAAGTTAACTGCATGTCCCATACCACCAATCACTTAGACTATCAATGAAGTGACTAGCTAGGAGGTGAAAGTCCCACTTAAGAACTGAGTCTAAAATGAGCAATGGGATAATAAATAGTCTTAATGCATTTTTCACACTTTGGGCTTTCACTTTTGTTTGCCAACAAGGTATCGTCAGTTAGAGGCATTTCCATGAAAACAGAGGATGAAAGGGGTTATCTTTCGTGGGGGCTCTGGCCTCGCTAAGAAAGCCGGAAACCCCAAAATGAGCTGATACTGCTCTGGAGATTTGCCACGAAAAGGAACCTCTGATCTCAAAAGCAAACTCGATTGAGGAGCTTGAAAGTCCAAAAGTAGAGAGAAGAAGCAGCAAAGGCAGTTCAAACAAATGAAAGTGGAGGTGGAGGACAGCCTTTAAGAAAAAGCCGCCAATCTCAAGAAAGAAGTCAGAATCGAAGATGAACGGTTACGACAATGCAAACTTGGGGATTCTTCAAGGTCTTTGATTGCTCTTTGGAGCCCCAAATACACGGTCGTGCATACCAACTTAGTACGTCCTGAAATAAAAAACGACACAAGTAGGCTGATGGGTGGGTAATTAGAGGCCACCGTTGAGTTAGAACATTGATTGCTTTAGGTTTAATGCGACACAAACTTTGGATGCAATGTGGCTCTTATGTATCGTTTATGGCGTGAATTTATTAAGAATAGCAAGCCAGGTAGCCAAAATGATCGACCTATCAAGCTGGGATCTTCATGCACATGCTAGTGCCAAAATTGGTCCCCTCGCATCATCTCAAGCAGCCGAGTTGGGCGTTAGAGCAGCACGATTGGCATGCACCTCTGGATTCTCAGCTTAAGTCCTCTGCGTGCACCACCCCTTCAAAAAAGAAAAATATCACAGGGTCCCACGAAAACAACACATCCTGGGGCATAGCACAGGTCAACATGCTCCAACATAATCAACCCACTTGAAAAGGTGCCAGACTCTTGCTCAATGCAGACTATGTTTGCTTCAACATCGACCCTATTGCAGCACTGCTGAACTGCTGCCTAACACATGACTTTGGTACTGAGCCTTATCCATGGTTTCTTTCACACAAAAACCCACACATTCCTGAATTTTAACTGCCAACAACTTCTACCTGCAGCAGCTTAGCTTTGTCCATTTTGGAAGTACTTCATTCAACTAGCATTCCACAAGATGCTTACATGGGAGGAAAATAGGAGAAACATGAACTACACAGCCACCCTGCCTGTAGAGTCATGCAATGTGATGACCACAATCAAACTGCATGAAACTACTACAAAAAACTGTAAATTACACTATTTGATCATGTATGGCATGTCATGACCACAATCAAACTGCATGACACTACTACAAAAGACTGTAAATTACACTATTTGATCATGTATGGCGTTGTGCCCAACTGAAAAAATCCAAGTACAAAAACATCACACCATGAAATACAGACGATCACTTGAGAGAACCAGACACCCACCCACACTACCTGTAACAAGTCTTGCAATGGGACAGACAACCACCAATACCTCGGAAAGCAAATCACATCACCTCCAACCAACCAAAATGACAAAGCACAAAATGGGCAAAGTGCTGCCCTGCTCGGTTGCTATACAAGCTCCTGGTATTGTTTATGTGCACTTTATCTACTGGGAAGTTACTAAACTAACAACTATGCTCATCCCATAGAGATGCACGCATACACACCACACACATTTCTCAATGTCATTACAGTCTGCTTTGCACATCAGTAAGGCCCAAAAAAACCCAAGCATGAAAGCATGCAAAACAGATAAAACACCTTAGTGTGAACAATATAAAAGACAAGAGAAAAACAAACTTAGATTGGTTTCCAAAAACACATCAGAAAATCAGAAAACATATCAATAAAGGCACTTAGAGCCTTTTCTCGCAATGCAGTTAACTGTACTGTACCATGGGTATTTAATGCTTGAAAAAGTCAACATTCTCACGGCTAAGCTAATGAGATTTGTTGACAACTAAGGCCAAGTTCCCATAGCATTTTCAAACTGTGCCAACTTTAGCACAGATACATTTTGTAGAGCCTAGGTTTCCACAAATCTCACTCCCCCTTTATTCTGGAAAGCTAGGTTAAATCTGCATCAGTGTTAGACCGACAAGAAATCCTCGCACCTTAAAAAAACATTACATGAAAACCATGGCATGCACATATAGCTCACTTGAGCAAAGCTAGCATCAGAATTCTGGCAATACTTAAACATAGGCAACATATCAACGTTCTGCGAGAAGTAAACAAAATACAACCAGACAAAATCTGCCATCTAAAGGTATTATGGCGACCAAAACCTACCAAACTAGGACTGCCACCTTCCTGACCTGCAGGCTATTCTGTAAACCAGCTACCTCTTAAGAGGTTCAATTAGTCCACTTCCTCCATCTTACTGCCCTCTGCATCAGCATCGTCTTCAAGAGGCGGCATGTCTGCATCAACATCTGCCGAGGCAGAAGCATCATCATCTATACTCAAGCCCAGCTTTAACATCCTGTGAATCCTTCCTCCAAAGGTGTTGGGGTCCTCAAGGCTGAATCCAGAGGTAAGAAGCGCAGTTTCATGCAGTAGTAGGACCAAATCTTTCACAGACTTATCATTCTTATCAGCTTCAGACCTCTTTCTAAGCTCTTCCATTATTGAATTATCAGGATTGATCTCCATTGTCTTCTTGCTGGACATATAGCCGGACATGCTACTATCGCGCAAGGCCTGCGCCTTCATAATTCGCTCCATGTTGGCTGTCCAGCCATACTCTCCTGTCACTAAGCAGCATGGAGAGTCAACAATGCGGTCTGACACTATAACTTTCTCCACACGGTCGCCAAGAATATCCTTAATCACTTTGCACAAGCCTTCAAATGCAGCCTTCTTTTCCTCCTTCTTCTTCTTCTCTTCATCAGACTCCTCAAGCTTCAGACCCTCTTTAGTTGCAGACACAAGTTTCTTACCATCATACTCCTTAAGCTGTCCAACTGCATATTCATCAATTGCATCAACCAAAAAGAGTACCTCATAGCCCTTTTTCTTCAGACGCTCAAGGAAAGGAGAATTTTCCACAGCCTTCTTACTTTCGCCAGTGATGTAATAGATGTCACTCTGCCCATCCTTCATACGTGTAACATAGTCTTTAAAACTAGTCATATCATCACCACTTTTAGTAGAATGATAACGTAGTAGGTCAGCAAGCTTTGCCCTGTTGGAACTATCCTCATGGATTCCAAGTTTTATGTTCTTTCCAAAAGACTCATAAAACTTGTCAAAATCCTCCTTGTTCTCTGCAATCTCTGTAAACAGCTCGAGGCACTTCTTAACAAGATTTTTCCTTATAACCTTCAGGATCTTGTTTTGCTGCAGCATCTCACGGGAGATGTTCAGGGGCAAATCTTCTGAATCAACCACACCTTTGACAAAGCCAAGGTACTCGGGAATCAACTCCTCACAGTTATCCATGATGAACACTCTTCGAACATAAAGCTTGATGTTGTTAAGCTTTTTCCTGGTATCAAATAGATCAAAGGGAGCCCGCTTCGGAACAAACAGCACAGCCTTGAACTCAAGTTGCCCTTCCACAGAGAAGTGTTTCACAGCTAAATGCTCCTCCCAGTCATTTGTCAGACTCTTGTAGAAAGCAGCATACTCATCCTTGGTGATATCTTCCGGCTTCCTCATCCAGATCGGCTTCTGCTTGTTTACAAGACTCCACTCGTGAGAAACTTCTTTCACTTTCTTTTTCTTCTTCTCTGCTTTTTCTTTCTCCTCGTCAATCTCTTCTACAGCACCTTCTTCGTCTTTCTTCTCTTCTTCCTCTTCATCATCTTCAACCTCCTTCTCTGTTGTCTTTTCCGTCCACAAGGAAATAGGGTAACTGATAAACTCAGAATGCTTCTTTACAAGATCCTTAAGCCTTCGTTCTTCAAGATACTCCAACTGCAATGAGTTCACCACAAGGTCAGGGTTAGCCAACAAACTACTGTAAGTCACTCCAGAAGAAGGGAAGGGAACCCTAAGAAAACCCCCCCAAACCTATTCGTCTGGTGAATATATGCCTCAGCGAAAGATATTATGCAAATATAAGGAGATCAAATGACAAATCATTATTTTATGCACACCTGATCCTCCTTCAAGAATAGGGTAATCTTGGTTCCCCGGCCGAGAGGCTCTCCAGAATCCCTCGTTACAGTGAAGGAGCCACCTGCTTGAGACTCCCAAACGTACTGTTCATCATCATTATGCTTCGACGTGACCACAACCTTCTCGGCGACAAGATAGGCAGAGTAAAAGCCTACTCCGAACTGCCCTATCATGCTCACATCGGCTCCGGCAGCTAGGGCTTCCATGAACTCCTTCGTCCCCGAGCGTGCAATCGTTCCGAGGTTGTTAACCAGATCTAAAGAAGAGCTCACATCATTCATTACACCTATAAACAAACAAAAGCCAGGAGAGGGGGTGCAATTGGAAAAAAATCACCAAGAACCGTACCAGCCTTGGACATGCCGATCCCGCTGTCGATGATGGTCAGACTGTTGGACGCCTTATCCGGCACAATGTGAATGAAGAGCTCGGGTTGAGAATCCAACTTGCTCTTATCTGTGAGGCTCTCGAACCGGATCTTGTCCAGGGCCTGCGGAAGAAGAAAAAGCCCAACCCTAAATACACAAACGAAGGACGGAACACCAGGAAGAAGACCAAAAGATAGGCGTATATACAGACGTCTGAGGCATTGCTAATGAGCTCTCGCAAGAAAATCTCCTTGTTGGAGTAGAACGTGTTGATGATGAGGCTGAGAAGCTGGTTGATCTCGGCTTGGAAGGCGAACGTCTCTGTGTCGGAAGCCATGGCTGAGCTTCGGAGCAGACGAGGTGTACACAGAGTGGACTCGGAAGGACTCGACCAGCAGGAGGCGGCGAGGTTATAGAGTAGGGCAAGATTTGACCTCAGCTTCTTTCAACCGTCCGATCCCAACATCTAACCCTTAGCTCTCACCGTCCGATCCCCCGTTTTTAAAAAGAGGACGTTCGTCGACTAGCACTAACTGCTTTTAGTGTGACGGTTGGCTTTCAAAGTGCAATAAGGTTCAATCGTGCATTGTTAAAAATCAAAAACTCGTTGGGTGCTCGGAGCTCCGTCCCAATAGGTATGCGAAATTTTAAGTCTAGGAGGATTTCTTGCCCTATAAAGCCCCCCCATAACATTTTTTGATTAATTAATAAAGGGGGGCCAAGGAAAAAAAATGAAAGGTTTATAAGGTTAAAAAAATTATAAGGTTTAAGGCTAAATGGGTGTTAGGTAGGATTTAGCATGTGTGAAATTGTTGGAACAGTGTGCATGGGTGCTAGGTAGGATTTAGCATGTGTGAAATTGTTGGAACAGTGTGCATGCATGGAGGCTGGGTGGCAATTAAGGGGGTGCATAGGGCAGCTCGGTCGTGGGTCGCTCCTTTCTTCATGCGTGTTGCATGGTTAGTGGTTAGTGCTGCTCCTTTGTATGCGGCTCGCTCCTACGTTGCATGGGACAGCTCGATCGTGGGCATCTCCTGTGCACCTCCTCTGCTCTACTGAGGTGAGATGTGGGTCGCTCTTTTCTTTCTGCATGTTGCATAGTTAGTGGTTAGTGTTGCTCCTTCGTATGCGGCTCGGTCCTGCATGTTTCATGGGGCGGCTCGGTCGTGGGCGTCTCCTGTGCACCTCCTCTGCTCTTGAGGTGAGATGCGGGTCGCTCCTTTCTTCCAGCGTGTTACTCAAAGCGTCCGCGTGTCTATGGTGATCTGTGTTGTTATGGTATGTGGTTGGTTGCTGGAGTCGTTTGTGGTGGTCTGTGATTAGTTGTTGCTGGTTCGATTTTATTATTTAGTTGCTAATAATTAATGCTTGTTTGGTTCGATTTGATGAGAACCCTGCTAATCTTGATTAATGCTTGTTCTTTCTGTAGACTAATCTTTCTTGTTCTTTTTGTAATTTTTGTATGTCGGCCTTGAGAGGGCGCATAAGACTTTGGTACGGTTTAAGGCTAAATGGGTAGGATTTAGCATGTGTGAAAATTTTGGGGCAGTGTGCATGCATGGGGGATGGGTGGCAATTAAGGGGGTGCATGGGGCGGCTCGGTCGTGGGTTGCATGGTTAGTGGTTAGTGTTGCTCCGGCTTGCTCCTGCGTGTTGCATGGGGCAGCTCAGTCGTGGGTCTCTCTTGTGCACCTCCTTTGTTGCTGAGGTGAGATGCAGGTTGCTCCTTTCTTCTTGGATGTTGCTCAGAGCGTCCGCATGTCTGGGTGGTCTGTGCTGTGATGGTATGTGGTTGGTTGTGATGGTATGTGGTTGGTTGCTATGGTGGTCTATGATGGTATGTGGTTGGTTGTTGTTGTGGTGGTCTGTGATGGTATGTGGTTGGTTGGTTGCTGTGGTGGTCTGTGATGGTATGTGGTTGGTTGTTGTGGTGGTCTGTGCTGTGATGGTATGTGGTTGGTTGCTGTGGTGGTCTATGATGGTATGTGGTTGGTTGCTGTGGTGGTCTGTGATGGTATGTGGTTGGTTGCTGTGGTGGTCTGTGTTGTGATGGTATGTGGTTGGTTGCTGTGGTGGTCTATGATGGTCTCTGATTAGTTACTAATTAACACTTGTTTGGTTTGATTTGATGAGAACCTTGCTAATCTTGATTAATGCGTATTCTTTCTATAAATTAATCTTAATTGTTCTTTTTATAATTTATGTATGTCGGCCTCGTGAGGGCGCGTATGGCTTTGGAACGGTCGTGGGTGGGATGCGATGTTGGATGGGGCAACAAAAGGGCACTTGTGTGGGGGCTCTGGGCTTGAGAACTCACTATTGTGTTGTGGGCTGGGGTTGGGTTGGGTCTATCCGACTGTCGTAGGCTCTGTGTTGTGGGGTTGGGTTGGGTTGGGTCTATGTGTTGGGATGGGTCTTTGCCATGGCACCTCGCCGTCCTCAAGTGCTTACAGACATCACAAATGTAGGTAAAGATACAGTAGGCCCTTCTGCGCGTCCCCACGGGATAAAGGGAAAGTCTTGGAGGCTACTGCATCCACCACGGATGCCCGTGAGACAAACGCAAGGGTGTGGCAGATTCATCAAATCCTTGTATTCTCACACCCCCTGAAGGAAATAAAGTGGTCAGAAATCTACATATGGTGAATAGTAGGGCAAGGTCTATAGGTTCTAACCCTAACGTTAACAATACCACCAAATGCAAAAAATGGCCACTCATTAGGTTGCCCAGGTTGCTTGAGGTTTCTGTGACTGTAGGTGTTGGGAGTGATGACATAGATATTGCATTCTAGGAACCACTGGAAGACTTTGTCCGATCTGAATCTATTACTGGTTTGTTTGCTCTTGAGAAGGGTGGAACATTGAATCATATCCACTTCCAAATGGTCACTAAAATGATGGCAGTTTCCTTGATCTCTGTAGGCAACCTTATTAAAAAATATCTTGCATGGATTGTATCAAAACCAGCTGGGGGCATTGTCATGTGCAAGGGTTTAAAACAAGTTCGCTTGCATACATTTGAAGGCATGTTGGGTTATTACCTGAAAGATATGTTTAAACCTCATTTTAAGTTTTTTTGTCTCACAATGTAATGGCGAAGGAAATTACTAGGGGGCGAGAGCAATATGCACTATATGGGGCTGGAGATTTAAAGAACAAAGTCTCTCTATCGCCAGTGAATGTATTTGATCGAGCATATGTGTTCCTGGATAACTACATTCCTAATAGGCTTGGGTCACATTGGAGTCAACACTTTTGCGCATGCTACGCACGAGGAAGTACTACCCATCTGCCCACTGGCTGATCCCTAAAACTGGAAATGGGATGGACAAAAAAAGAGTGGCCGCAGCATGGAAAGTGATGAAGATACTGCATCTCACTCAACCAATTGATGTTGATCAAATTTTCTTTTTGGATTCTTCTCGTTATATAGGTATTATCTAGATGTGGATGCTGACAATGAAGCAAATGAAGAAGATGATGGGAAGCCCGGTTCGAGAAGCAATCCCATCAATCTTGAAAGTGACAAAGATGTGTTCTTTTGTGCAGAGGCTGGTTCCTTGTCTGAAGAAGGGAATCATGGATCTTTTCTAGATGGCTCCGACTATGTGCCTTTGTTCCATGCTTGCAGGATAACCAAACATGTTGTTTTCATGTGACTTTCAAGAAAGAAACTGTTTGATGTGAATATCAGTTTCCAAAATGCAATATAAATAGTACTTCAGCCTTGTACATACATGAAGCAATAAAGGCCCCCTAAGACATATTTTTGATGAATATATACAATAACTTTCCAAAAAATGTCTATCTTTTCAAATTTTCAGCAAGAGATTTTTTTTTGCAAACCATTGAATTTAAAATGTTTATTGCAAACCAAGGTCTAAACCTACCGAAATGAATACTAAGGTAAAAACCTTAGGAAAACAAAGCGCAAATTTTTTTCCAACCCTTAAATAATGCAAAAAAAAAATGAGTGAATAGGCATGCAAAACTGGTCACATTGGCCTTCGTCCCTTTCCATTCTCTCTTGGTGCATTTTTTCATACTCAATGATGTGACAACGTGGATATGGGTATTGGTCCATTTTTGCATGGGTATGGTTGCATCCTAGGGTTTATCCTAGCAATAGCGCCCTTAGAGAAGAGTGGAAAGTGATGGCTTGTTATTACAATAGCCTCCCTCACATTTTAAAAAACATTAAACATGGTATAGTTGTTTGCGAAATGATGTATAAAGTGGTGGAAGATTTAGATTGATGAGGTGTCTAGTAATTTTTATGGTTTAAGATACAATAAGTGTCTTGATTTTTAAGGTTTCATGCAAAATACAGTTTTTAATTTAGTTGCAATATATATGTGCTCAATGTTCATACGTCCCCTTAGCAAGTAGCTTTTTTGGTCCTACCTATAGCAAGACTATGAGGAGCATTTTTTTGGAGACAATCAAAGCTCTTGTGCTCGATGATCAAGTGATCTAATGATGGAATATTTGTGCTTTTTTAGTTTAGGAATATTTAAAATTTTAAAAATTTTATTTTTTTATGGCATTTACTACTTTAGATTTGGTGTAAGATATGTTTAAATTAGCATTTATTGTTTATGTAAGTGTAATTGTTCATAACAAGAAGTCATTCATTAAACAAAGCAAGGGTGGAGTTATATCCTATATTTTTTGTTTTTGAAATTTTTAGACTGTGTAGATATTATAAGTTGTTTAAAATAAAAATGGTACATAGCGAGAGGACACCCTTTTTGGGTATTTATATTCAATGTTTCTCTAACAAGTTGCAACACACACATCTATCTCTCTCTCTCTCTCTCTCTCTCTCTCTCTCTCTCTCTCTCTCTCTCTCTCTCTCACTTGAGGATTCAAGATGGTTCACCTTGACTCAGTTGAGGATAATGTTAGTCTCGAAGGGGGCTACATAGGCAGCAAAGAGGGTGGTGACAAGCTATAAGATGCTAGGGTCATGGGTGTTAAGGGTGAAGATGGCCAAGGCTCGTCCTTATCAAGGTTCAACTTGGAAAGGACAAGGCCATGGGGAACAACTAGTGTAGGGTATGTTGGAAGGGGCATTGTGGAGTGCGCCATCAACTAAGAAGAGCATCGGTTGAAACTTGAGGCCATTGGGTTGGAAGTTGATGCAGTCTGGAAAGTTGGCTATGTAACCATGCATTCACTGTCAAACAATGTATATCAACATTTTTTTTTTAAATGCAATGGGAGGTAGACAGTGTGTGAGAGATGCTACTCGTGCAGCTGTAGAGACAACTAAGAATCCCATGGCGTATTCCAAGTTTTATTTAATTGTTTTCCACATTACCTATTCCTTGCCATCTATGTTAACTTGTTGTCTGAGAAAGAAAATGAGATTGTCATTCACTCGTTCCTCGCTATCTGTGTTTAATTGCTATTTTTGTCTTAGTTAAGAAAGAAAACGAGGTTCTCATTTTCTAGTCGCTATCAAAGCTAAATGAATATGGCATGTTTTGGTAGATGGTAAAACGAGAAAGACAAGGAGAACACATTTTGATGAGGCTAGAAAAGAAGCTTAAGATTGTTTAGTGAAATTGTAGCTTCACAAACAAGCATTGTGCCTAGAATGTGAAAGCATGTTGAATGTGGGAATGGAAACCTTAAAGGTGGTCAATCTCTCAAGCTCTCTACCAATCCAATCCTCTCTCTCTCTCTCTCTCTCTCTCTCTCTCTCTCTCTCTCTCTCTCTCTCTCTCCACATCTTAGTTAATCATAAGCAAGAATTAAGCAAGCTTACCTCAAGTACACCAAGGTGGAAAGGTATGGTAAGGTACACATTTAGGTACAGGTTGAGATTTTGAGGTACGTTAAATATGTAAGGTCTGTAAAAACATTAAAAATATACTATATAATGTACATATATATACAGAAAAATGAATGAAAAAACAATTCATTTCTGAACATTCAACAACAACACAATTACCAAAATGAGAGCCATCAATAAACAAAATCATAAATATGTTTCACAAAATGGAATCACACAAACGTTCAGTACCCAATGACTCAAATGCCATGGGTTACATACTATAAGCATTGAGCAATCAATCAAAATTTGAAAGTTAAAAGAGAGTTTACTATCTAGAGAAGCCAAAAAATAATAGTTCTAGTCACTAGTGTCACTATCGCTGTACATTGCAGAGCGCTTAATGATCAATCCACTTCATCACCATTAGATGATGATGAAGATCCAAGATCTCCATCTGTCAACATGTTTCCTTCACTATCATACTTTGGCTCTGCAATGACGGTTGCAAAGCGCTCAATGATCAATCCACTTCATCACCATCATATGATGAAGAATATGAAGATCCAAGATCTCCATCTGTCAACATGTTTCCTTCGCGATCATACTCTGGCTCTACAATGGCAGTGACTGTAGAGCGGGCTAGCACCACATCATCATCATCTTTCACTGCATTAATGAGAGAAATGGCTATGTTCGCATGACTATGAAGAAGTGCGAATTGGGAGCTTTCCTCTTCTGATGCTCTCTGTCTGTGTAGCCTCTAGATATGCGTCCGGCTCCTGTAATTGTATGTCATAAGCTTGGGCACGTGCTCTCGTCACTCATCAATCCACGCTCTCAAGCTCCCTATGCAGTTGACAAAGCAACTCTTCATCTCTCATTAGCTATGCAACCTCATTTGCAATACCAAGCATAGGATCTGGACTCGTCTGATGCTATACGGATCTGCTTGTTGAATGCTAAGTTGTTAGTACCAAAAGTATGTGCGTATCGTCCGATAAAACACACACATAAGTTAAACAAGAAAGTGCATGTGCCATGTATTCTCACCTACTTCGGTGTCCCCAATGTGTGGAGACTTCGCGCACGAGCTTCAAGTTTGCCCTATAATACACTAACTTCTCTAACTGAGAAGTACTCAAACAATTCCGCATCTTGGTGTGTATGAGCGAGTACGAACTCCAATTATGCTCACACGCACTAGCAAAGCAATCCTATAGGCACAAGAATAATGTTTATACTCTCAAAGTTAGACTATACTTAACGTTTTGGGACAATGGGACCCATGATTGAATATCTAAAATTAGTAAGATTACTTGAGATAAAATACGAAGGGCCAAGTGGTACAATTTTGGAAGTCCATAATTTTGCCACCATGTTAAAGGAGACGTGTAAGCTTCCTTTCTCAAAGCAATCTTCCTCAAAAAAGACGGGCCCAAGCTATTCATATAGCTGATCATCTCTTGATCGAACTCCATCTTCTCGTCTTCTGAATATATCTTGTCGACGTATGCATCTCGCATAGTCAACAAGGTAGCCTGCCGAAATAGCTCAAGTGTCTTGAATAAAGAATGGAGCAATGCAGCCATCCCATGGATGGGACGACTCATATATGTCCATCTATAGTCAACAATGGCTATAATGTCATCGTGTCTATGAATAAATCAAGATTTAAGAATGAGACAGTCAGAGAAACCCACCCAAGTTCCCAAAATCCAATTTAGGGTTTACATGTCCTCATTATAACAACTAAACAATGTAAGGTTTAGGTAGATAAAATACCATTGTTGTGTAAGCAATGAACAAGCTCTGACATGGGCCTTCATCTCCATGAAAAAATGGTAATCAAGCCCTAAAGTCGACCCCTCCATGTCAGTCATGCATAGAAGGACAAACAATGGCTTGAGAGCCATTGTGATGTTCTGCACCTCCATCCAGACCGGCTCATCAAGCACTTTCCTCTGTATATACCTTGTGGGCTCGGACTGAGCATGATGCATCGACCTCCACTTAGGATCCACCACTATGTGCGAAATAGGATCTCGAAGCTTGAATAGACTCTGCAACATGATGTACATGTATGCAAATCGTGTCTTCGAGGGACGAACCATGTCCAAAGGGCTATGGCTCTGGAAATAGCTAGTACGCATGATGCTTCTTTTTGCGAAAGAATGTAGTGATTCATGTAGCATCGACAACCATAGGTTGTACCCATGGGAGCTTCCCTATGCCCTCCATAAGCAAGTCTAAGCAAACAATGCTCAGCCTCCACCATCTCTCCCATTGCCTTGCAGTTAGACACATTGTCCATCACAACCTGTACCACATTATCCACGCCCACCTTGATGATTACCTATTAAATATGTGCGAAGATGAACTCGCCGAAAATGCGTTCATCTGCCTTCCCAGCATCAACTACACATAAGAAGTATGTGCCAAGGCAAGATGACACAAGGATATTGATGATGTGTTTGTCGTCTATGGGTACCACTCCAACTGTCGAAGAAGATAGTGTAGCCAAATTGCTTCCACCCATCTCTCACCACCCACGGGTACCAAGGCCCTTTCTATTATAGCCTTATGATCATCCAAGACTACAGTGTGCATCTTGGTATAGTCAAGGCTTGTCCATGTGTCAATATGGCAACTTGTGAGATAGACCTAACCATCCTCTTCCATTGGTCAATGCACGCAATACATTAAAGGAGATATTGCACTCAATGAGAGTGAGTGCTATCTCCATCTCTACAACCTTTTGTCTTTCCTTTACCCATGAATTCACATTGATGCATGATTGGGAGGTGGATTTCCTTTGCACAGGCGGGGTACACTTCCTTGTTGCATGAGTATGAGCAGCTACATCCACATATTCCTCGTCAACAAAACGAATCCTCAGTTTGCTTCCTGATTCCTTTGTTTGTGTCGCATGAGGCATAGAAGAGGGTTGAGTCCCTAAAAACTGACTAGGTAAAGGCTTGAGTCCATCAAGCAATACACCCTCAAAAGAATCCTCATTTGGAGTTATCAATGATCGCTCATCTCGGATGATTGCATCCTTCACTTCCGTAGGCACATGTTCACATGCACCAATATTCCCAATAGTGTCTATCCCTGTCAAGTGATGAATAACACAAGTGATTGTACTCATGCTTGTCTTCAAACAATACTTACAGTGCCACTGACCGGTTCCTGTACCGGATTGTCTTGGGGTCCTCACTATACTGAGGACATTGGTACTACGCGAGGCATAGTGTGAGTTGGTTGCTGCATAGAAATAAACTGTTGTTAGAGAGCTAGAATATAGATTGTGTACAGTATGCGGTTATCTAAAGACCATTGGATTGGCGAAAAATTTATAGAGAGCTTCAAAGTGGAGGAGTGGATTGACAGAAAAGGGTTATAAAATTTTTGACATCCTCACTAAGAGAAATTATGTCAAGAAGCACTCTTCAAAGGTTTGCATATGGTGTGCTAGAAGGCACCAGACCTGCTTGTAGTAACCATAAATTTGTCGATAAGTCAGGCCAATGGTGAAGTCAAATGCTAACTGTGTTGGGCGAGGGTGCTCATAATAAATGTGCTAGCCTTCGTCATGCTTTAATTCTTCAAAATTTTCTAGGGAAATTAGAAGAGTTGTAAAAAAATTGTAGGTCATCTACACATGGAAGTATTCTGAATTTTGATGTTCTTGCAATAAGAACTGTATGATTGTCCCCATCTAGTCTTCATTAAGTTATTCCTCTTGTGGTAATGATGGTAGCCATATATAATGTGAAACACCTAAACTAAGAGTGTACAAAAGGAGTAATAACCCCCCTACCTAGCGTGGCTTTCGTTCTCGAAAGCGGTTATCTAAAGACCATTGGATTGGCAAAAAATTTACTGAGAGCTTCAAAGTGGAGGAGTGGGTTGACAGAAAAGGGTTATAAAATTTTTGACATCCTCACTAAGAGAAATTATGTCAAGAAGCACTCTTCGAAGGTTTGCATATGGTGTGCTAGAAGGCACCAGACCTGCTTGTAGTAACCATAAATTTGTCGATAAGTCAGGCCAATGGTGAAGTCAAATGCTAATTGTGTTGGGCAAGGGTGCTCATAATAAATGTGCTAGCCTTCGTCATGCTTTAATTCTTCAAAATTTTCTAGGGAAATTAGAAGAGTTGTAAAAAAATTGTAGGTCATCTACACATGAAAGTATTCTGAATTTTGATGTTCTTGCAACAATAAGAACTGTATGATTGTCCCCATCTAGTCTTCATTAAGTTGTTCCTCCTGTGGTAATGATGGTAGCTTTAGAAAATTTACTAGATATTCATTGTACTATTGCTTTTGTGACTACAAATTTCAACTGTAGATCTTGGGAATTGGCATGCATAAAGATCTATCCTTTGTGCAGTCGGGGCATGTCTATATGTATCCTAGTAAAGGCCAACCTTGTAGAACCATGGGAGCCACCATTTTGGTTGATTTTATATGGTGTTTTGAGTATAGAAATTAGCTTTTAAGGGTTGTGTGAATACGGCTCTCATGTGTTATTGATTGTCACCCTACCATTCTTTCCATATAGATTCTAGATAAGCTTTCAATATGGGCATGTCCATGCCCATTATGTGCGGGGTAGTCTCTGCTGGCTTGTGGGGTGGATAGCAATTCATAGATGAGCATGTTATATCTGGTGATGTTGTTCTACGCTAGCAAACTAACATGATCTAGTGAGAGATCATAAACATCCTTCTCCGAGGTGTGCTCATCGTCACTTTGATCCCATTCAGTGGAGGGAGGTTCCAATGTGTTATTTCTGGCCATGGGTCCTCATTGGATTTGGCTATTAGTAGTTTGGATCATGTGCTTGTTGATGGGCGAGACACGGAGAGGTATCGGCATGCAACTCTGGAAAGGTGTCACCTCCTTGATTCACTTTTCCCATGCCTTTGTCTTTGCTTGGGTCTTCTCCCTTGTTTTTTGGTAACTTCTTATCGCTCTCGTCTTTCTTTGAGTTGTTATCTTTGTCATTCTTACTTGGCTTTTTTGGGCACTTCTTCTTATCACCCCCTTCTAAATCCTTATCCTTCTATGTCTCTAGCCCATTTTCAATTTCAGCAACAGTTCATCAAGATCATTATGCTCATCTAGTTCTAGATAGCCCGAATATGCGACATGTTCCGTGTGTGAAGAAGTATGAATTTTGTTCTTTCTACTTTTCCATCTACCTACAAATCCATAGATAGAGCACTAGGAATAACTTTGGGGGGGTAGGCAGGGTACTTAAGTATATTAAGCTTTTAATAACCTATGATTACAATCCTCTGCCTTTTTCTAGTAGCCACTTTATGCCCTTATTGCAATGTTCTACATGGAAGGGTGCCCTTTGTTTGTATACTTCTGCTTTTAGCTCTATTTTTTGTTCTTGATCTAGCTTCTTTGAGGTGGCATTATCAAATAGACAAAACCAAGGTATGCATTTGGTTATGTAGTCGATGGCATTATCAAATAGACAAAACCAAGCTATGTAGTTGGTTATGTAATTGATCTAGCTTCTTTGAGGTGGCATTAGCAAATAGACAAAACCAAGCTATGTTATCAAATAGACAAACCAAGCTATGTAAGTAATTATGTGCAGGTGGTGGGTCAGCGATGTAGATGTCCATGGGATCTTGCAGAGAGATTGACCCTTGAAACACCAACATTTTGATGTAACTATCCATCAACATTGGCACCTTCTTATTTATGATTTCCAAATTGAGCAATGACAGAGACACTTCTAGTGTTATGTTTTTATATAGGGCCATGAGGCTGAGTGCGCATGCCTTACCAACTTTAGATATTTTGTTGGGTGGTGGTTTTGGTAAACAAGCTTGGGGAGTTTTGTGGCTATTTGTCTTAAGAGTGTCTCTTTATTGGCATCTATCTCACTCTGGAGGACATAGAGGAGGGTGTCGAGGGGCTTCCAACTTCTCTCTACTTTAGCACCACCACTTTAGCCTCTAGCCTTTTGATTTGTTTATCCTTTGCATCCAAATGAGCTTTGTTGATCTTTCTATTAGTCTCCTCCTTTTGTTTGAGATACACATTTGCTTGTCCAGGTGACTCTATGTGTTTCTTCAGAAAAGTGGCTATTGTTAGGTGTAAGAGTTCAGAAGCTTGTATGTTGCCTCCAACAAGTCCGTTGAGCTCTAAATTTGATGATTCTTCTGTCTCCTCTGTTAAAATCTTATTTACCTCTTTGGAGAGCCTTTTAAATCGGCCAGACCATTGAGATGGGATCATAGCCATGTCCCTTGCTTAGGTGTCTTCTTGCTTCGGCTCCTTGGCCTCTTGGGTATTATCGGTGATTCAGCGTCCTCTTTCTGTGTGCCCTCCCCCTTCTTATCTATCTTGGCCTTTTCATGTCTATGTCTGTCTCTAAGCACAATTAGGTTACAAGATTGAGACTTGTACTCATAAACAGGCTTGAGAGCTTGCTTCATCTTTCATTGCTTGAAATGACCCCTTTTTATATGGGTGGGTACAACATTGGCTTTGCTAGCTCATGTAGGAAGAATTCCACCTTTGCTCAGATGGCTACTTCTTAGGCTTGTACTTCATTTTGACTACTCATACTTGCTCATGTAGCTGCTTGCTAGGCTTGTAATTCATTTGAACTACTCATACTCACTCCCTACCAACTCCTGTGCTCAATGACACCACATTTCTCAACACCCCCACTTGGTGCCATATTTTTTAGGCTACTGCAAGATGGTCAGATACGAAGGTAGGTGGATTGAGATTTGGACTTGGATATGAAACATCTCCCCCCTAGGTGTCTGATTAGCTACTCTCAGGTGGTCAGGAATGTTTACATTTGCATCACTTTCCCTAGGTGCTCTCTAGCTACTCTTAGGTGGTAAAGCACGCTTACGAACACATATATTTACCTACTCCTTTGGTGGCTTACAACATATGAATTGATTGGGTTAGGGTAGTGGTTGGTAGTAGCTCCTTTGTTGCTCAGTGATGCTGCTTACTTGAGATATCCTTGCTTTTGCTTGATGAATATCCCTTGTTACTGACTTCATGCTTCATGTCGATGTCGTGTCATTCTTTTCCTTCTTCTCGTTATTGGATGCTTCTTGTCTCTTGGACTTTGCTCTTTGTCTTGACTCTTGGCTCTTTAACAGCTCCTTTGGTGTGGACTAGATGTTCCTTGTTGTATAATGCTTTGTACTTGATCTCCTTATCTGCCTTTGATGCATTCTATGTGGATGACATGCTTTGGAATAAGGTCATCTCATGCACTTGTGTTTTAGACATGCTTGGGATAATGGTTTGTGCAACCATGCCATGTTGTCCCTTCCTTGATGAACTTTCCCTTGATGCTTAATGCCATGTGAGAGGGTCTTACCACACGAGCTTGTGACAAGTGTGTACTCACTTATAAATCTTAGTGATATGAAGCAAAAGAAGAATTAGGATGCAATGTGGATGATGTAAAATGCAAAGAGTTTTTTTTTTAAAGATTGATGCTTGAATGTGGTGAAAAAATGCTTAATCCCATGTCTCCAATTCTTAGACACTCCCAATAGTTCTAAACTAACTTCAAATGATTCCCATCAATATCAAATGATGTGTTTTGATGCTCAAACAATGTTAATGTGACCCAAGGAATCCAATTTAACCCTTCAATTAGACCAATTTCTACTAATGACCCCTTAATAACAATGGTTAAGGCTAAAAACAATGATTAGCAATAGTAGAACTTGGAGGAACCAATTGAGCATGTGTGTGCAAAAGGGGATTTTTACACAAGCTTGGTGTCCTTGATGAGGGCAAGTGTCTTACGTAGAAGAAAACGACTCAAAACCCTAAACCGACCGGATTTGCACCTTCTAAACGACTCAAAAACCCTAAATCAGCCGGATTTGCACCTTCTAAACCTACAATGATTGGTTTTTTGCTTGGTGTATGGCAATGCGTGCAAGTTTTGCCATTAGCTTTGAGCTGTGGAGTCCTTGTAAGATGAGAAATAAGACTACCAAAGGGCTTAGGCCAATTTGAAGTAAGACGAATGGATCAAATAACCAGTTGCCACCACAAATGCATCACATATGGGCTATAGCGCAAGATGCGGCGTGTATCCTTGGAGCTATAGTTTCACTTAGAGATGGATACTGTGTGGCTAAGAGGGTTTCTCCAATGTTTGTGAGTACAAGGAGAACCAAGCAAATGAAGTTTTGGCCACAAGGAGAGAACGAGGACAAGGTTATGATTAGTGGCTTAATGATTGTGATTAGTGATAAAAAGTTTTGGCCACAAGGAGAGAACGAGGACAAGGTTATGATTAGTGGCTTAATGATTGTGATTAGTGATAAAAACTTACTAATGAGCTGAAGTGAATGATTTGGAGAAGCCCAAGGAGGAGAGGGGGGACTCTAATACCATGTTGATAAACATGGGTATCTTAGACATGTGCATGGCTATGGTGATTAGTACTAATCTTACATTAATCTAATGATTAAGCTAATCTAATGTGGGTGATGCCTAAGCATAGACATGATGATTAACTGCTAAACTAATTAAGCTTAGACTCAAGCACAATTAGTTACAAGATTGAGACTTGTACTTATAAAGAGGCTTGAGAGCTTGCTTCATCTTTCATTGCTTAAAATGACCCCTTTTTATATGGGTGGGTACAACATTTGCTTTGCTAGCTCATGTGGGATAATTCCGCCTTTGCTCATTTGGACTACTCATACTCACTCCCTACCAACTCTTATGCTTAATGGCACCACATTTCTCAACATAGTGGGAGTTCTATAATTTCACATTATTGGTGAATCTAGTCAATATGCTCACATCTACTTGAGTTGTCATGTATATGGTTTATAAGAAAGACAGATATGCATAGTATAGTTTGTAGGGCATCACCAACTGTGACAAGATAATCTCACTCCAGTAGTAGGGCTTCTGTTGATTGGTCTTAAAGCACTCACTCTTCTCGACCACCGGGGTGTTGATCTGTTTTGCCCCAGTCCTTGTTTTCATTGTGATAGGATCAACCCTCCTTGGATTAGGTCTAGTGTGATCTTGATAAGGTGTTTCTCTACTGTCTAAGGCCTGCTTTGTGTGAGAAAGAAGAGATGAGAGAAGAGACAATGTACTCAAGAACTCGTCAATGAACCACTAGCCAACTTCATTAGAAATGAACTACAATGCCTCATATATATAGGAAAGTTCCTCCACCCTTTCCTCCACCCAAAAAGTGTGTAAATAGGAAAAAATAGAAATGAATGCTATAAATCCCAAAAATGCCTAGAGGCTAAAGAGTGTGCCACTAGTGTGACACCATTTGGAGATGACACCTATCCAACACCTCCTCTTCAAATCCAGATGGGAGGACTAATGCCAACGCGCTGAAGAAGATAATCCAAGGTAGGTTGAGGAAGAGGCTTAGTAAACAAATCAGCAACATTATCTTTGGTAGGACAATACTCAAGCTGAATGCAACCTTCAGAAATCCAATCACGAACAAAATGAAAATGAACATTAATGTGTTTGGATCGTCCTTGAATTTTGGCTAAAGCAATAGCACTCTGTGAATCTGAGTAGATGAGTGTCGGAGTAGATGAACATCCAAGGTGATTCAGAATTTGAGAAAGAGCATCAGACTTCTTAGGTAAGAAATAAACCCATGATTTGCGAGAGAAGTCATCCACAAGAAGCATATAATACTTGGATCCACCAAGCGATTGTACTTCCATAGGTCCTGCAAGATCAGCATGAATAAGCTCAAGTATGCGTGTGGCCCTATGAGTAGCCTCCTCTGGAAAAGAAGCCCGATGTTGCTTTCCTTGAGCACAAGAAGAACAAATATGATGGCGAGGTTTCTGAAGCTTTGGTAGACCTGTAACCATGTCATGTGAGACAAGATGTTGCAAAGTAGCAAGAGGAACATGGCCAAAGCGGAAATGCCATAGATCACTATCTTCATTAGAAACAAGTGCTTTAGGAGAAGCAAATAATTGATGAAGATGAGACTCATGTGGTGGCAACTCTGCTGTAAAAGAGCTTATATGATAAAGCCCAGCATTTTGAGAACCATGTGCCACACAAGAAAGTGACCGTCTATCAATGATTTCAATCACTTTATCATCAAAGTAAACCCCAAGACCTTTAGAAGTAGCCTTAGAGATAGAAAATAAGTTGGCAGACATCTTAGGCATATGCAAAACATCACGTAAGATAGCATCTCCAAAAGAAACATCACCAATACCAATCACAGGGAGAGATGAAGCATCGCCAATGTGTACTGATGAAGAGATAGACTTATGGTTTTCCAATAAGGAAGAACTATTCATCATGTGAGAGGTAGCACCACTATCGGCAATCCACTCATCCGCAGTATGCGTATCAAGATCTTTGATTACCACAAGTGATGTGTCACATGAAGAAGTAGAAGACATAGCAACATATGCATTCTTGGCATTACCGTCTTCCTTCTTATCTTTGTTTTTGTCGTGAGAAGATGTTGATGTAGAAGAACCCTTAGATTTGGATTCAAGTTCAGCTTTTACCTTCTTGGATGCCGCCTTCTTAGCAAAACAACGATCCTCCGTATGGCCACTACGACCACAGAAAGTGCACTCCTTGGAAGAATCCTTTGATTTGTCCTTGTCGCCTTTGGTTGAAGAATCTTTAGCATTGGAATTAGAGCCTTTGCGTTGATCATTCCCCTTGCCTTTGCCTTTGCCCTTGCTTGGCTTACAAAAGCCGAGTCCTTTTTGTTTTACTTGCGAGTAAGGCACTTATCATGAAGAAGACCCATAGTCTCTTCAAAGGAAGGGAAAGGAACTCGAAGAAAGATGTTATCTTTGAACGATTCAAAAGAAGAAGGCAATTTACCAAGTAGCTTGTGGACCGGATCGCTTACCAATGTACCAAACTCTTCAAGTTGCCGCTTGATTCGATTGAATTCTCCAAGCTTCTCCACTATGTTGTCAGATTCGGAGATAGAAAGCTTATCCAAATCTTCTTCCAACTTAGCCATCTTAACCGTTGAAAGTCTTCCATATTGCATTTGTATAGCGTGCCATAATTGTTGAGCCGTACTCCTTGTAGAGAGAAATTGAGACACAACCGATGTAGACATGCCATGTACAAGTAAAGCTTTGGCCCATGCATCCATATAGGTTTGATATTGAGAAGGCACCATATGAGGAGAAGTGATTATAGACCACACCCCGGCGCTTTCCAAAAGAAGTTGCATAAATAAGGACCAAGTGTGGTAGTTGTTTGGGGTAAGCTTTTGTGAATCGGAAAGACTTGGAAGGCTCAAAGATTGAGTGAATGGGTTAAAGGGCTGATATGATTGAGTGGGGAGAGGAATAGTAGTGGAAGTAGTAGAAGGAGGAATCATAGTAGATGAAGTTGCCATAAAAGGCATAGATGATGTAGGGGGATATACCATAGAGGGCATAGAAGCATGTGGATAGGAAGACATAAAGGACAAAGAAGAAAGAGTGTATGGATTTGTAGAAGGTAATGGATACGACGAAAAAGAGAAAGTAGAAGCACCTACCGAAGAAGGAATTGCACCAACTTCCGTTGTAGTAGTTGCCGGTCCAACCGTCATAGGAGATGTAGGATCCATAGTATCTTCAAGTTTGCCTTTGTCTTTTGGAGTAGAGGACTTCCGAGATCCCATAGGGGAGGGTGGGAAAACACAAGGGAAGAAGTGTCGTACCTCCAAAAACGCAGCCAATAGATGGGCTGTCCACCAAGGAAGTATCTCCAAAATATGCACAAAGATAGTGCAAAAACGCTGCCGATATATGAACCAATAGACTTCGTAGAAACCACCAAAAGAGGGATGAGAATGTAGCCTTAGGTAGAAGGAGTATGGAGGAGTTGATTGTCCACAAAAATGCAAACACAAAGTGTGTAGCAAAGTGAAATTTTCAGCCAGTAGAAAGGTGTAGAAAAGGGGATGAATATGTACCTCAAAATACCATGAAGAGGGCTGAAGTTGATGATGAAAACGCAGCCAAGAAATCTCTCCACAAGAAGCCTCCAAAAAAATGCTACCGCATGTAGGGAAAACTAGTTGGCAATGTTTTCACCGCAAGTAGAGTTGTAGGACTCGGATTGAAGTGCTTTAAAAACACACTTGTAGAGGATGTTAAGGGGTTGGTTTGAAGCCTCTTGCATCATTGAATGAGTGCAAGGATGATGAGTAAGGGCTTCTACAAAAGACGCAAGCAAAAATTCTGCATGCAGGCAGTCTGCGAAGAATAACTCAAAAACGGTGAGGAATTTGCGAAAACTTTCTTCTGCAAAGTTGTAGACCACAATAATTCCAGTAGGTCTCGCGGGCACAATCCTCAAAACGTATCCGTTTAGCAGATAATCAAGCATGTAAGAGCTTCTGCAAAAAACGCAAGCAGAAATTCTGCATGCAAGCAGTTCGCGAAGAATAACTCAAAAACGGTGAGGAATTTGCGAAAACTTTCTTCTGCAAAGTTGTAGACTACGATGATTCCAAGAGGTCTTGAAAGCACAATCCTCAAAAACGCATCCGTTTAGTACATAATCAGGAATGAAAAAACGTAATTGAAAGCGGGGTTGTTGAAGAGGACTAGAGGTAGAGAGGAAGAAGGTTAAGGAGACTCTATGTGCATCACCACCTTGCTCTGATACCATGTGAGAAAGAAAAGATGAGAGAAGAGACAATGTACTCAAGAACTCATCAATGAACCACTAGCCAACTTCATTAGAAATGAACTATAATGCCTCATATATATAGGAAAGTTCCTCCACCCTTTCCTCCACCCAAAAAGTGTGTAAATAAGAAAAAATAGAAATGAATGCTATAAATCCCAAAAATTCCTAGAGGCTAAAGAGTGTGCCACTAGTGTGACACCATCTGGAGATGACACCTATCCAACACTTTGTCTCCTGGTTCTCTAGTGTCAGTTTCCTACGCTCTGGTGTAGGCACCTAGCATACATAATTGAGCTGGGCTGGGTGAGGGGATCCCAAAAATGAAATGATGCCCCCCCACACTGCTCGTAAGCTCTATCTATCTATCTATGTAGCTTTCCTTTATCTCGTTGTTGAGGCCCATATGACGGTGTAAGGTTTTGGATTGGGTTCTTTGGCCTTCTTTTTCCCTTTGGGGTGTGGGCTAGATCCTGAGGCCATAATGCATATTAAGAAATTTTTGCTTCTAGGGGGATTTCCCTTAATCAATATGATGAAATCTTGCATAATATACCTGCAAAGCAATTATTGCATAATCTACCAAGGCATGCAGCTAGCAATCACTTTGCTGGCCTAATGCATCCACACCTTTCTACTTTTAGGGAGATTTCCCTTAATCAATATGATGAAATCTTGCATAATATACCTTCAAAGCAATTATTGCATAATCTACCAAGGCATGCAGCTAGCAACCACTTTGTTGGCCCAATGCATCCACACCTTTCTACTTTTAGGGAGATTTCCCTTATCAATATGATGCAATCTTACATGATATACCTGCAAAGCAATTATTGCATAATCTACCAAGGCATGCAACTGGAAACCACTTTGCTGGCCCAATGCATCTACCTTTCTACTTTTAGGGAGATTTCCCTTATCAATATGATGCAATCTTACATGTATACCTGCAAAGCAATTATTGCATAATCTACCAAGGCATGCAACTGGAAACCACTTTGCTGGCCCAATGCATCCACACCTTTCACTGTTCTGTTTTGAGATATTGAGCTCAACTAATGCTGCGGATATTTGATGACCCACTTGAGTGATAGCTTCCACACTTGTGCCACTAGCATGGTTGGTGAGATTATGGTTGATATGCCACCTGTGGATGACAGGTGACAACCACTTTGGAGTACTCCACTAGCATGGTTGGTGAGATTATGGTTGATGTGCTGCCAGTGGATGACAGGCTATGTGACAACCACTTTGAAGTACTCCAGTTGTAGCATAGTTATAGCGTCAGCTCATATAGTCAAGTTCACACTATGGAATGACCATTTATATGTTATTATAGGAGAGTACTTTTCCTTATATTATGTACTCTTATCTTTTTAGTTATATCTCTTTATGGTATCAGAGCTCCGATTTGTGTGAGAGCTAAGGAGGCAAGAACAAAGCAAGCAAGGAAGCGATACACGGGCTCTACACGGGTAAGAGCATCATCATCTCTTCCCCTTCGTGTTTAGGTACAACACCCCTAGGGTAGTGTAGTGCATAGTACTTTGTACTGCAATTTTGTGGCCAGAATTGCGTTTCGGGCACATTTCAGTTTTCATTCGTTCTCGCTGTTTTGACAGTTATGTGAAGTTTTGGTTGAGAACTATCTATGGTCAAAATCTGGTTATTGCCGTGCAACAGTGCATTTTGGGAGTGCAAATAGTATTTGCATATGTATTGCTAAACTTGGGTGTATGTATATGTACTATAGTCATATTTGGTGACATACAGGTTGTGCTGAAGTATTGCTATAGCAATCTCATAGAAGATACTGTTGTGTAACAAGTTGCATACATAAATTATCTACTTGCAGGTTTTTGGTTGTTATTGTAGGTAAACATGTTTGATGGACTCAATTAGATTGTCAGTGAGAAACTCGACAAGAATAAATTCCATGCCTAGAAGTTTAGAATGAGCAATTTCTTGATGGGTTAAAGGATTTTGGGACCATGTCAAAGGAGACAATGAAGAGCCTCTAGAGTTGTGTGGAGAGAATGCCACCCTAGCAAATATAAAGGAATTCAAGGATAAATTCTAGGGGGCAAGGAAAGTTGTGTATTGGCTTTCAATCAGTGTCACAAACACGATGATAGGACACATACAAGATGATAGGACACATACAAGATGCCAACACTCCAGCAGTTGCATGGCAAACCTAAAACAAGAGCTGTATACTATGGAGAAGAAAAGCGTGTATCAATGAATATGCTTCAAAGATCAAGGATATTGTTGAATCCCTTGGGTCTTATCAATGTATCAGTGGAAGATGATGATTTAATGAGTGTTTGTCTAAATGGGCTTAGCAAAGAGTACAAGCCCTTGAAGACCTCCATTGTAGTCAAGGAGAATGTTCTCAACTTTTGAGACTTAGTGTCTATGCTGATCATAGAAGAAAAGTCTCTTGGTGAGATGACTTTTCTCACAAAGTAAGAACACAAAGTAAGAACACAGTAGAACATCTTCTACTCTAATTCAGGTAGAGGTAGAGGCAGAGGCAGAGGTTGTGGTCCAGGCCAAGGTGGTGGCTGACGTGGAAACCAAAATTAGGGACAACAATAGTCCAATGATTTCCAACAAAACATCAGAAATCATATACAGGTGGAAGAAGCTAGCCTAGAGGTAGGGGGAGGTAGAGGGGTTGCGGTGGTTTGGCAAATAAATCATAGTGTAAATAGCATAGAGCTTTATTATTGTGGCAAACCAAGGCACATGGCAAAAGATTGCTTTAAAAAAAGCAGAATGACATTAAAAGTGGAAAGTTGCAGCAAGAATGACATTAAAAGTGGAAAGTTGCAGCAAGACAACTATGCATCATTTAGTAAATAGGGTGGTGATGATAGAAGTGAGCAGCTATTTGTACTGTAGCACATGCTCAATTCCATAGTAGTGCAAACTTTGTGAGCATATGGGGGGGATAATGTTTGGGTACAATTGCATGGTGAAGAGCGGGATTTTCCATGGCCTCTCGAGCACTAAGAGACTTGAAAAGTGCATACGGGGCACTACTTGACTTAGCAAACATCATCTTATGGTGACCAAACTTTGTGAGTCCCCCCTCCACATGCTCATAAAGTTTGGCGACCATCGGACAATGTTTGGGTACGATGGCATGGTAAAGAGTGGGATAGCTATACTGGGTGATGCAAGACAAATGGAAAAAATGTCCACATCCCAGAGCATATCTGCTGGTACTATTTATTTCCTCGAGGCATAGAGCGTAGTAGGTGTTGCAGAGAAATGGGGTGCATCCTAAGGGAGAGGTCACTGAAAAACCTCCGTATAACAGGCTGTGGATATAAGGGTAAGGCACTATCACGTCAAACCTATGGAACTCTCGAATATGCAGGATCAACTGCTTTGCCCTGTGTTGAGCAATCCTCTCCATGATCATATAATGCTCTGCCTCAGCTCTAGCACTCTCTACCTCAGCCCTAGCCTGCTCAAAAAGTAAAGCATTAAAAATTAATTAGTCTCTCTAATTAGGTATAACTTAAAGAAATTTATAAGTTTAGACTTTAATTATATATCTTTTAAATACAAAGAGAGAGGCCTACCAGCTGGATGTCAATCTCTCTTGTCCGATGTGCCTTTGTAGTGGCTACCTTTGTCGTCTGCAATGTTACCTCTAAGACATTCAATCTTTGTTCTTACCTTTGTAGTGGCTACCTTTGTCGTCTGCAATGTTACATCTAAGACATTCAATCTTTGTTCTTACCTATAGCAACTTCTGTGCGAATCTCTCACTCATAGATGTGGGGCCCTATATGACACAATCAATCGCCTATTAATTTTAAGAATATAGAAAAGTAGATATAAAGATGTAAACAGACAACTACACTACAAAAAAACTAAAGATGCAATGAATATGTATAAATACCTTGACATCTATCGGCATTGATCATGAAAAAAGACGCACTACGTATTGGATACTCTCAGTGGTACTGCGCACATCAATCCCCACATGAGCGCCTAGTACCTCGACAGTAGATAAAGGTACAAATGGAGGATCTACAATAGCACAATTGCACGTAGGGCTAGTAGAGGCCGCCTCCCCTAGCCTTGGAGACAACCTCCACCAGCACCGCCCCGCCAGGCTAATATGGTTGGTGTAGTCAACTTGCTCCCGTAAGACAAACTCAGCATATAATTGCTTCGCAAAGTAGATGGGGATATGGCGGCACCAGTTATTTTGGCATTCTCCCATATCTGGCAACATATCAACTATAGATATGTGCCACCATATGAGGATGTGAACACTGCAAAATAGTAAGGGGATTCCCTACCCTAGGCCGCATCCCACGGCTTGCAAGAAAAAGGTCCAAGTATGCTCCATCTCTAATAGGACCAAGCTCACACACCTGATACTGGAGTAATACAATGATGTGCTATCCATTCAGCTACATAAACAACATCGTGAAGGCAACAAAGGGATCAAAGCATCGCCTCCAAGTCTGATATGATATGTAAAGTGGATGGTGTGTCTCTAGCACTCCTATACGGAGATAATTGCTAACTCACAATCTATCTATGTAATGAGGTCCACAATAGAAGAGAGGCCCTCCTCGTGTGACTCCATGCTAGACCCTAAGCCTAACATAGACGGGCATGCCAAAGTGAAAGGTCCAATGCCTAGTGCTAAGAAAATTGTATTGTACATTTATTAGCATGGCTTCTAAGTGTTTGTAGATATTCGAGTAGAATTTTAGAATGCCAAAAGGATGATATAATAAACAAAACCCTAAAACACCACTAATCGTGGATTCAAAGCCCACTAATTGTGCTTCAATCCAAGAGAGAAACGAGAGTGAAATAATGAAAACGATGTGAGAGAATGCAAGGGAAAGAAAAACTTAAGGGTTTTATAATCTCGATTGAGGTCACATATTATACATTTTAGGGTTTGCAAAATGAACGGCCCCAATGTATATGTGGTTTTAGGGTTTGTGAAACAAATGGCCCCGATGTACGCGTGATTTCAGGGTTAGTAAAATAAACGGCTTTAATTTGTTGAGAGTGTCTCGATCGAGATACATGGATGGCTTTGATTCGAACCACGTATCTCAATTGAGATACAGTTACGGTTGGGATTGCATCTCGGTATCAAGGTAAATGGATGGATCAGATTATAACCACATATCTCAATGGAGATACATTTACAGCTTAGATTGAATTTTAGTATCTTGATCGAGATATATGAATGGGTGAGATAGCATCTCATTATTTCAATTGAGATGCGTCAATGGTCGAGATCACATTTCTATATCTCGTTATTTCAATTGAGATGCGTCAATGGTCGAGATCACATTTCTATATCTCGTTCAAGATACGTGGACAGTTGAGATGGCAGCACTATTTATGTTGAATGTACATCCGAGTGGGCATGTCGATCGAGATCCCTTGTGGCATTAATGTGGATCCTAGTGGCCTACGTATCTCAATCGAGATATTGAGGTGGTAGTGATGTGTTTTAGTGACGGGGACCGTGACAACCCTTCTGAGCCTGCTAGCATGGAAGTTGTTGGTATTTCAATCGAGATATTGGGCTTTTGGCTCGGAGGGCATGTGTCAAGTTATTATTGATGCTAATATCTTGATTGAGATACCCCACTATAGATTTTTTCTCCTTGTGTCGATGTCCTATTTTTAGTGAGAGTGAACAAAAGTGAGTACCATTACCTTGCATCCACCATAAGGAACCCTTGCTTTGACCTAGATATCCTATTGTCTGTAAGTGAGGATTTATTAGACCATCAAATGGCACGACTGGTAGACCCACAAAGGAGTTTTACATGACTAGCCAGGGCCTAGAGTAGCCCTAAGTTCCAAGGTTAGAACCTTCCTTGAGTGGAAAAACGGTGACGTTTTCAATGTAGATAATCGCCCTTCCATAGGATTGAAAACATTCTACAGAACCTCGATGTCCACTGATGTATGGTTGATTGGCATTCTTATACAAATAGTCAATCCGATCCTCCAACAAATTAGAATATGTGGATGGCAAAACCACCAAATCTATGAGATTGTGTGACTAGAAGGGATTGATCTAGAAAATGTGGTTGAGCCTTTTAACCCCAAGGTTAAAAGATTCATTAACTGAGATGGTTTTAGGGTGTACACACTAACAATTCGGAAACATTTAGCACCCAAAAATTCTCATGGGGGAGACACCAACACTTTATGCTAATGCTGAGAAAGCCAAAGAAACTCCATTGGTGTCAGGACGGGTAGGTTATCAATCATTGACCCCTTGGAGAGAGCTTTATTGGATAGACTTGATCCTCTTAATTTTAACCCCCAAAATGTGGCTAATGATTACTCACATGCGGTATATCTTAACCAAGACCTATATTTATTCCACCTCATGTGCCCAAAATTTTGTTAAACCCTATGGTACCTCCTATGTCACAAATGTCCCCTTTTGGACTAGCATTCCATGTAGGAATCTCACAAAAAATGATAGCTTTTATAGAAGCTATGGGTTGAGGTTTGAGGACAGGAACAATACCCATTGGAACCTTGAGAATAGCACTGCCAAAAACTCAACAAGTTCAAAGATTGATAAATAAGTATGATGGCACACTGACCACCTGGAAGTTTTGGAGCAAATGGGTGAAGGCGTAGGTGTTTGTTGATGAACCTACCCAAATCTTAGCTTTTAGCTTGACCTTGGATGGAGCAACTAGATGTTGGTTCTAAACCCTAGAGCCTCCTTATAAGGCTACTTACGTTGCCTTGAAAATGCTTTTAGGGTGGAATTCTCTAAGATCGAGTCCCATCCCCATCACCTAGTCCCATCCACCACACCTAAACAACAAGAAATTGACTCTATATGGGAGTATGTTTTACGTATAAGATACTACTATTCTCATTGCTCAATTGATGAGAAGCCAAGCCAACCTCATTTGATCTCGTTCTTTCTCGAGGGTTTATGAGACCAAAATCTGCATAACTATCTTTACTTGTAGAGGTGAACGACCTTAATGAATGCTATATAGACCACCATTGATTTTAATTATAATATCTCTAGCAAGGGTCTGAGAGATCAAAAGCCCCATATAAAGCCTCTCTTCGTACATCTTAAAGCAGTAAGGGCTAGTGTCAAGGACATGGCTGTTGTTGTGCTCCAAAAGATGGAGGAAAATTAGAAAGTACTCACTAGGGATCCTGCAGCTTACCCTAGGAGAGAGGGAACTTGGTGCCCTCATTATTGAGGTTATCACACTAAAAATGAGTGTCCATACTGTACAAGATGAATAGGGTTGTGGTGTGGCTATTGTAGAACATATACTAATCATGATACCCAAAATTAATGGTATAATCCATCAAATCGTGGTATGCATGCTCCCTCTTTACTTGCAGTCACCCAACCTCTTGCACTCCCAGCTCCACTCGAAGTGGGTAGTGGAGACCCTCCACCGCCCCCTACTGTTACCCCTACCAAGAGGACTCCTAAAGTTGCTTGACACAACTTCTCCCATTTTGGGACCTCAACCTACCACCCCTGGTGGGGCACCCCCATAGCCTCTCATTAAAGATGTCTGACACTTTTGTGCCACAGCTTGATGTAGAATTTGTGAGGATGCCAAACAACACTTTGGCTCCCATTTATAAGATGGCAGCTACAAGATAGTGGGAGAACTGGGGATCACCAACCCTTACCTCCACTAACCTCAAAATCAAGCTAGCTGACAAAAATCTTACTTCACCCATGGGCATGGTTAGGATCAACAAGTTTGGCTCGTGTAGACTGACCTTTGATCATGTCTTTGCTATCATGGACTTCAAAAAGCCTACAATGTATGATGTGATTCTAAGAAGACCATTTATGAGACAACTTAGAATGATCCATGTCTGGGAAATTGACCATGTTTATTTGCATAAAAAAGAGGTGACCATGAAGGTCAATCTCAAAAGTTGGAGTCACCACCCAGTTTACAAGGCATCCTATAGAGGATGAAGACTCTATCACCACTAATAGACGTGAAGAAGAGGAAGCTAGAAGTGACCATGAAGGTCAATCTCATAAATTGAAGTCACCACCCAATTACAAGGCATCCTATAGAGGACGAAAGAAGAGGAAGCTAGAAGTGACCATGAAGGTCAATCTCAGAAATTGGAGTCACCACCCAATTACAAAGCATCATGTAGAGGATGAAGATACTATCATCTCACTGATAGAAGTCAAGAAGAGGAAACTAGATGTGTGTGTCTTTAAAAAAAAGTCCAATCTGATGATCTATCATTTGTGGAACTAAACTTCAATGTTGAAGATCTTCTCACACTGGTGAAGATGAGAATTGGCTTCACATTTTAGTAGCAATAGATACCATACCCCAAGAGTAGTGGTTCCCATTTTTAAGATATTGACAGTTAAGAAATTACTCCTATCATGACCATGGAATCTATTTGGAGTCTTGAGGCCCCAATTAAATTGTACCAAGAACTCATCGTAAGGAATTTTGAGCTTGAAAACTCCTTAAGAAAGGCCCTAGATAAAGCATCCTTAAACCCCCTAGAGAATTCAAGCATGGTTCAAACAAGCATTGTCGAACCAAGTAGAGGCTCAAAAAAGAGGAAAAAAGTCAAGCCTATCAAAATCCTTGTAGAAGAACCCCCTGTGATTAAAAATGACCATGACTAGGTTTTTGTTGAAGAAGGTGGGAAGTCAATAGGGAGGGGGGAGCATAACCAACACAAACCCCTGCCTTCTCATGCAAGGACAAATTCCCCCCCATCGTGCTCAACCCCAAGAATTGACAAAACTTAGCCATTCATCTAGGTAGAAATGGAGCCAGAAGTTGGCAAGGATGAAAGCTTTGGCAAAGGAAATTCAAGGCCTGTTTGTAAGCATTTTTGTAACTAAAACATAGGAGAGAGAATCATTCAAAGTGAAAAGGCTAAGCAATCCCCTGGGAGCAATCTAGAAGCAGTTTTTAAGGGACCCCTTGACACCCAAGGAGTTAGATCTAGGGGAGGAACCCAAACCTGTGTATATAGCCAAAGACCTCTCACTAGATGAAGAGGAAGATCTCATTAATCTTCTCAAGGAATATCAAGACGTGTTTGCATGGCCATAATCTAATATGAAAGGACACCCCTTTGTTGTAATGTATGCAATGGCTGAGTCAAGCCTCGTCTTAACAACGGCCATGTGAGATGAATCTAAAATATCATCAGCTCATCAAAGAGGAAATCCAAAAACTCCTGGATGTGAAATTATTTATGAGATTGAACACACAAAATAGGTGTCCCCAATTGTGGTAGTTACTAAAAAGAATGGCAACCTAAGGGTCTGCACTTAAGAAGGTAAATGCTGCCACAATGAAGGATAGCTATACACTTCCTTACACTGAGCATGTATTAAAAAGAGTAGCGGGAAAGAGAGGCCTACAACTTTTTTGACGGTTTCTTGGGATACTTTTAAGTGATGATTTAAATACTAACCCTAAATATGAACATTAAAACAATCCAAAAGTTTAAAGTAATTTTTAGTGCTAATCCTAAACTTAAAAACACTAACACACAAGCCTTATCCTAAACCAAATCAAATCTAACCAAAAATCAAGCCAAACCTTTCATTTGAATCAAACCCATGTACCGGATCTTTCACCGAATGGCAACAACCACCAACATTGGATCTTCCACTGAATGTCAAAAAAGAAAAGCAACCGTGCCCCCCAGAGCGATGCTAACGGAAATCTCAAACACACCACACTCACTAGCACAAGATTAACCAAGTAAAGTGAAATTACCTTTCTCGTGTCATGGGAAAACATGGAGAAGAGGCAACCATGTTGTAGTAAGCTAGCACTTGAGAAGAAACCTCCCATTGTCCAATTGTAACAAGCTAGCAGTTGAGAAGACTGCCTTGTTGTTACCATGTGAGCTGTCTATGTTTTCCTTGGGACTCCCATGGATTGAAGAGCTCCAAGGTAGCTTCTCAAGACAATATTCATCTCCTTAAACACACCCTCACACTCACACTAGCAACAATGGCAAGGCATATGGGAGAGAAGAAATGACACACATACTCTCACACCCACACCCACACCCACACCCACAAGCATATAACTCCCAAGATGCAAGAGAGCATAGAGCTAGAGAGAGCAAGAGCACAAGAGGCAAGAGCTTAGTTCTCAATCCAACCCAAGGGAATTTCCCTTTCTCATTAGACAAGTTCACTTATTAGTTTTGGGCATCCAAACTTCACTGCTTTTGAGCACCCAAGTAGACCTTAGTTTGAGAATATTATAGCATTGAGTGTAGCTTCGCTAAAAAAAATACAGGACGATGATGGCATTGGGATGCCGACTTCATGTAAGACTTGGCCATCCATTGGGTTACGACTTGAAGTGCAATTTGTGCAAGATTACAACGTAATAGAGTTAGTCTTATCTTGCTTAGGTAAGCATGTACACTTAGGGTATGCTGCCTTGAGTTCATAGGCTACTTCATAGCCTACATGACCTTGATTGCTTAGGTTTGTTTGTCTTGTTCATTCTTTATTGCTTGATGATGGCATTTTTTGCTCCATTCGCTTAGTGTTGATGTGGCCCACAAGTGTGGAAGTGATGTTGGGCCGCCCATGGGTTCACAAAAGCAATATGTTGACTCCTCCCAACCAGTTCACTACACCAAACCACCTCCGAGCTTGGGAGAGTGTTAAAACCCTAAGATCTCTCTAGATAATCACATGCATAAACATACATAAATCAGGCATAAACTCTACCACCCAACCACCCCTAAGCCCAAGGGTTGCACACATGAAATATAATGGAGTACCACGTACCTTAACCTTGGTGTCCCATACCACCATGAGGTATGACTCCAATACAACAGCACTCAGCTCTATAGTGAAATGGCAAGAATGTAGATACAATCCTCTACACAAGAGAACATCCCTTGACATGTCCCTATTATATAGGGGGCCCTCAAGTGACTCTTGACTCTCCATTTCCCATGTGTGACCCTTGGATGCTTGACCCTAACCTTAACCCTTAAAGTTAGTCCTAACCCATGCTCCACTAGAGCTTGTTCCCATGCTCCCATGCTCACAAGCCTAATGTATAGCCTCCTAGTATATGCACATATAACGTGCACATAACATACTTCCCCTTTCTCAAAACATTGCACTCTTGCAATGAAAAGAAGGAAATATGCGCTCAACATTCTCAACCGACTCCCAAGTCTAATCCTCTTTCCCGATCTTTCCACAAAATTTTAACCTTAGGGATTAGTCGACTACGAAGTTTCCTTTCCCTGAATTCAAGTACCTTTTCAGGTACATGTAGAAAATAAGATAAATCTTCGACTTCAACGAGTTCTTGAGGAGTAACTGTGTTATCCTCACCTCCCAGCTTCTCTTTCAATCTACTAACATGAAAGACTAGATGAACTCTAACATGTGGAGGCACTTTTAGTTCATATGCGACCGTGCCAATTCGACCGTATAACTCAAAATGGACCACAATATCTAGGAGATAATTTCGAGTACTTTCCCGTTGATAAAGTCTGAGAGTCTTTAGGAACTTTTAAATAAACCAACGCTCCTGGTTCAAAAGACCCAGATGAGCGTCCTCTATCATAAAACCGTGCTCTACCCTGAGCACTCCTGATAGAATCCCGAGCTTCGATCAGCATTTCCTGCATATCATGCAAGAAATCCCTCGATGCATCAAGCTCAATGTCCCTTAAGACCGACATCAATAGGTGCCCTAGGTCGATATCCATACATAAGCATGAACGGACTAAAACCTGTAGCCGTATTTTTAGAACTGTTATAGGCAAATTCCATCAGTGGAAGATACTTTTTCCAATTTGATGGTTTTCTAGGGACATATGCACGAAGCATATCCTCTACAACATGATTCACCCGCTCTATTTGCTCATAAGACTGCGGAGGATCAAAGGAACTCATACTACTTAAAGTTGTTTCCAATTTCTTGAAAACTTCTTGCCAAAAATTAGCCGTGAACTTAGAGTCCCGATCGCTCACAATATCAGAAAGGTAGACCATATAGTCTAAACAGTTGCTCAATAAATTGGTACGCCAATTTCGAAGCTTTAATTGTTGTTTTTGTGGGTAAAAACCTAGCCATCTTTGTCAATCTATCCACGACTACCCAAATGGCATCGTGACCAAAACCAGTTTTCTTTTTTGTCCACTGTTTGAATAAGTAAATGTGGGTTTCTTTTCACTTGACGCTGGTTTTGATGAATTGGCGCCAACCATTGTCTTATGAAAAACCTAAGCAGCCTGAATAGCATCCTCAGCTGTTTTAACTTTGCACTTCTTCACCTCGTATTGATAATCACAAGATAAACCATTGATGAAAATACCACACAAAGTATGATCATCAGACTTGGCTTTAGCAGCCAACTGTCTAAACTTTTGCATATAGTTATCGAAAGACTGATTAGCCGTGCTATTTTTAACTAACTTGGCAATAACTTTGAATTCATCCTCAGGTTGGACAAATTCCTTCTTGAATGCAACTTCAAATCTTCTTTTAGATCCTTCCACCAAGTCAAAGCTTTCCCCTTATAAACCCTGAGCCATTTGTAGTTTAGTGAAAGGGTGAAAAGCAAAGTGTGTATTTCACCTGTTAAGCCACGCATCCACACATTCTTGTGTCTTCTCCTTCTTCTCTCCTCCATACACCTTTGGTGCAAAAGACGGAGCAACTGCTTTGGTAGCTGTAGATGAGGAGGTTAGAAGAGCTTTCTGCAGAGTTAAGTGATTCCATCTCATCATGGCACTTTGTTATCGTAGCCTCGAGACCTCCAAAAATTTACTCTTTGCTACCGCCTCCTCTTCTTCTTCATGGAACTTAAGATCTTCCCTTCTAGAGTTGGGATGATCACTCATGTCATTGACATTGTCACATTGACTGAGAAGTCAATATGACATCTGGATTAAACTTTTCTTCACCTTTCTCTTGACCCCTCTTGACCAAAAGTTTTAGCAAATTAATTTACTAGAAACAACTGCACATAAGAAAAATGCTTTAATTAGCATTTGGTGGCTAGATATTGGCTAAAAAATCATGAAAACATCATCTAGAATTAATCCAAACGAGCAAAGTATTAATACAAGGCATGCTCGCATTAATAATATGCGAATAACCCGCATTTGTTTAGTGTGAGTACATACAAAACGTACTATAACACCAAATATTCCTCGAAAATAAGAATTCTCAAGAAAAAGAATTACCATGATTTTTTTCTTAATTTTCCCTAATTTTTTAGGGCCTCAAAATATGTTATTTTTGAAAACCACCAAAACCCATCTTATGGCACTCCAAACCTATAATTTTCCAAAAAAATTTTAGCAAATAATTTTGCCAAAATACCGTTGATATTTAAAAAATACCAATTTCTAGGATCTCTAAAAATAATTTCTAGAATATTCCTAATTTCTCATGAGAATCCCATCGTCTACAAAATTTCTAATTTCACCCAACAATTCTCAAATCCTATGAAAAATTTAAAAATTTTAATGGATTTCTTAAATTTTTGGACCAAAAATAGACACCCATGCAAACGGGACGATCTCCCTCGCCCATCCTACACTCGCAATTTCAGCTGACATGTATGATGGGGGGATGAGACCTTCACACCCAGAGCAGGCATTGGATACAAAGGGGAAAAATTTAGAAAATGAATTTTGTATACCCTATTTGAATCTGTATAAGCCTAAGGTCTTTACACATAGCCTGATCCATTGCCTTCTAAGGAAGAGAATGAATTTCGTATATACCCTTTTAAAAGATAAAAGATTTTAAATTACAATTGTAATCTCATTATGGTGACGTTAGGGCCAAAAGCTATAGAGACTTCATCTTTCGTTCTGAAGGTCTTTGCATCCCAAGTTAGGGTTTTCCTCATCTGCGGTCGCATTTGTTCGGGCTCGAGCTCGCTCTCGCGCCAGCAGCCATGGGGTGAGTATTTCGTTTTTCATTCCTAGTGTTTTGTAGGTTATGGCGTGAAGTGAGGATTTGGCAGGCTATGGTGTTCAATTCGGGTTTTGCTGGCTGTGGCGTTCTTAAGGGTCTTGTAGGTTCGGTGTGAGGGTTTATCGGGCTGCGGCTTGTTTAGACGTTGTGCAGCGTTATGGACTATCTGAAGAGGGGCTGTTTTCTTCTGAAGGGCTAGGATTTAGCAGGGTTACCTGCATGTTCCAGATGGTATCCAGGATGTAGCAGGTGGACCTTGCCGTTTTGCAGCATGATAGCTTTTAGGGGTTAGTAGTGGAGACTTTGCTTCTCTGCAGGACCGGTTTGGCAAGGATTCTGCCCTTCTGTAGCACCAGAGGTGCGACGGCTTAGCTGGCGGATCTTGCCACTCTGCAATATTGTGTTTTTCCTAGGGTTCATAGCACGCAGATCGCAATTTACTGCACATTGGTATTTCTCTTATAGTTTTGAGCGGGTGGATCTTGCCGCTTTACCGTCCATCTGTTGACTATCCCTGAGTAAAGCAGCTGCTTCACAAATTGTTTTTTAGCTAGGGGGATCTCTCTAAGGAGTACTTTGATGGGGCGGTTTGTTTTGCAGGAAAACACGTGGTATGGGAGCTGGGCGTAAGCTGAAGAACCACAGGCGGGCGCAACTGTGGGCTGATAAGTCCTACAAGAAGAGAAACCTTGGGAATGAATGGAAGAAGCCGTTTGCAGGCTCTTCACATGCCAAAGGCATAGTCTTGGAGAAAATGTAAGCTCTGTAACACATACTTTGTTTTGGCATCATGAGGGTCTTGGGTGCATGAACTCATTTGGGTTTGATGGCCTCATGCCATCTTTTGTTTTTGAACCTTTGTGGTGATGATTTCTTCTGTGTGAGGATGTGAGGATGCTATTGAAGCGGTTTCCCGTTCTTAACTTGAATAGTGTGGCAGCTATGCATTTGAATCAAAGCACGTTTGGTGACATTTTTATCCATCCATAGTAGTGATTATTTTCTTAGGGTGGGTTATTCTTGCTCCTGATAATCAATTTCATGCATTCAACAGAGCCATCCAAGACCTGTTTTGGAGATTTGCCTTTTCATCATAGACCCATCGGTGCTATGAAAGGGCTAACAGAGAAGGATTTCAGTGGTAGACTTGCACAAACACAATCATACACTAGCAGTCTAGCCTAATCTTGTATTAAGTCCGAGAATGCAAGCCCAATTATACATGTAGAAGCACAATTGCTGTCCATAAGTTACATAAGAGATCAACACTCGTAAGGAAAACCTTAAGTTGATGGAAGACATATCTATTCCCAACTGTGGCTGTCTTTTTGTGATTATGGGCCGCTGGCCTATGAAGCTCTGCCACTTTAAAGTCTCTATTCAAAGGGATGCACTGATTTTTCATTGTGCAGCCAGTCTCAAATATCATTAGTGACTAGCTGTGCTCTTTTGTTTGCAGCGGTATTGAGGCCAAGCAGCCCAACTCTGCTATCCGAAAATGTGCAAGGGTGCAGCTTATCAAGAATGGAAAGAAGATAGCTGCATTTGTGCCAAATGATGGTTGCTTAAATTATATTGAAGAAAATGTGAGTCAATCATAGATATTTCACAGTTGGTGTGTCAAGGCCTTGAATTGCATAGAGTTTCCCTTTGTGTTAAGGAATGCCATGCTTCTTGTTATTTGACGGCCTCTTGTTTTTCTTCAGGATGAAGTCCTGATTGCAGGATTTGGACGAAAGGGTCATGCTGTTGGTGATATTCCTGGAGTCAGGTTTAAAGTGGTGAAGGTTTCTGGAGTGTCACTTCTTGCCCTATTCAAGGAGAAAAAAGAGAAACCTAGGTCTTAATTGCCCTTTTTGTCAAGGAGAACCACTGTGCCTTGATTCTGGGTGGTTGTACAAGAATTTTAACCGCTACTTGCATGAACTACGACTGAGCTTATGTTATGAAGCTACACATTGTGCTACATGTTTTCTAATCCTCTTTTTTCTTCTCGATGGGAGCTGAAGAGATTCATTGGGGTTCTTCACTTGGGAATATACAACCTCCCCCAATTCCCTGCCTGTGGGCAGGGGATTATCTGTGAAGACCCTTAGTTGGTGTGATACATGGTGGCTATGGTCTAACACAAAAATGTTTTTTTAGTATCACATGCATATGCTGCAGTTATTGATTTCTTCTGTGATGCTACAAATTTTTCTTAGCGGTTAGAGAAGTGAGTGCATGCAGGCACAGCGACAGCTTCTACACCCAGCTTTACCAGTTCCCTTGGGCTGTCTTGTGCTCTCATGAAAAAAAAGTGCCAACTTGATAGAAAAGAAGCACAATGGTGCTAAAAAAGCCATGCTGGAGGTGTTGATGCTGTCCCTCTTCATGCTTAAACCTCTAGCAGCTATTTAGCAGCACCTCAAAAGAAGCCATGCAGTGAAGGTGAATCGCTGAGTGTGTGTAGTGTGGGAAGTCTGGTGTATGGAAGTTGCTATCTCAACGAGGCTAGCAACTTCCATACACCAGACTTCCCGTTGAGATAGCAACTTCCATACACCAGACTTCCCACACTACAGGTGATGTCATCGATTAATGCTTAGCATCTCAAAAGAGCATAGCCAGCCTCACAAGGCTCATGGGCTGTACACACATGGTGCTGACGTAGAAAGCCCGGTGTTGTACAAGGTGGTGACACCAGCGTTTTAAACTTATAATTATTAAGGTTCAAAGCTTTTATGCAAGCCCTTGTTGTTACCCAGTAGCCTGTCACGTTAATCACCAATATTATTAGCATCCATTGATGCATATATTCATACTAGCTAGCTATCCTTGGCATTTGTCCAAGCTGATCTAAATAGGGAATGGCCTTTGGGCAGTGGTGACCTGTGTTTCAATAGAGAACGGCAGGCAGTCCCCATACGTCGGTTGTTGCTATCAGTAGTGGAGGCGACTTGCTATGACAACTCAGCAACTAACCCATTTGGAATCATACGGTTGACATGTATTGGCACAATTGTAGGACAACCCACTCAGCCTTGGGATCAGATTTCTAACGGAGCTGATGTGAAAATCATGTGTCTGTTCTGTTGTTGATTCAGGAAGCCTTGTTACGATCTAGCTTGCCATGATTGTAAAAGCTGTTATTGTTGGATGCCATTATCATTTTTTTCCCGAAGTAATGGCTATTTAAATTAAGAAGTTAGAGAAGAGGTACATCAGATAGAGAGTTTTCACCAGCATAGTATTCTTGGTGACTACTGTCTCTCTCAAAATCATCGTATCTTGGATTGCACTGATCAGCTCCTCGTCCTGTCTATCCTCTGCTCTCTTGTGTAACCTAGCTGTCGGAATCTTGGAAGCGATGCCAAAAGAGGATGCTTGTTTTTCAACAACATGTTCGAGGGGGGATCTCAATCTCTCCATTATTATCTATTTCATATATTGAGTCTAGGGTTCTCTATTCGAGTAGTCTCCCAAAATTTGAGTTATTTATCTTTTGGATCCTTTTGGATTATATAACGCCTTATTTCTAAAAGGCCCCTCTCCATCATACCCTTTTTTCCCCTGCTTTAGGTGAGGGGTTGTTTTGATATGCCAATGTAAGGAAGGAATGACCTTTGAGTCTTTCGCCAAGACCATGCTTGTTAAGCCTCTAAGCCACGCTTGTTGAGCCTCTGGGCCTTTTGTGCCACGCTCACTGGCCTCTAAGCCATGCTTATTGGCCTTTGAGTCTAATGTGAGGAACACATATTGTGTCTTTGCTTGAGTTGGTGTACAAGACTATTGAAGGTAATGCATGCAACTCCACCATCACTCCAAAGGGGGGTTTGTTAGATATTTTGAAGTTAGTCTGGAGTCTAGTCTAGTGTCATTTGTGGTGTGAACACCCCTTATTTATGTTTAGGGTCAAAAGATAAGGCCTTGGTACCTATAAAAGCATTTACTTGGGTCCTTCATTCTCACAATATTAGTACCATTCAAGTTGTGCAATCCCTCTCACACACTTGAGCTCTCTCTCTCTCTCTCTCTCTCTCTCTCTCTCTCTCTCGCTCTCGTGTATGTGTCTATGTGCAAGTGTGTGGTGTCTTTGTGTGTGTGTGTGTGCGCGCGCGCGCGCGAGCGCGCGTGCATGTGCAGGGGTTCACATGTGCGTGCGTGCGTGCGTGCATGCGTGTGTGTGTCTGTGTGTGTGTGTGTGTGTGTGTGTGAGAGAGAGAGAGAGAGAGAGAGAGAGAGAGAGTGTGTGTGTGTGTGTGTGTGTGTGTGTGGAAGGTTTGGTACTTGATAGGCTTCTCTTCTCAAAATAAAAAAGCCTAACTAAGGCTAGGATCAAGCCTAGGCTACTACCACTTCATAGAGTATCTCAGCACCAACATGCACCTATATGGTAAAGGTGTGTTAATGCAGGATGAGCAATGAACATTGAGTCGACAATGTCAATCTATGAAGATGTCACTAAGTCCACATTAATGGATAACTCAAAGTCTTCAACAAACAAAGAAGTCTTAGAAGAAAAGCAGTTCGAGAAAAGATTTCATTAGCGAGGTGTGCAAACTATGAAGAAGATCCAGATCGTGCCTTCAAAGAAGAGGCCAACTTTGTCAAAGATGTATGAGCCTTTTAAGGCTTATGTAGTCTTGGCCACCCTCAGTCCTCACTTCTCCTTATGCATTTAAGTTGTCAAGTTTACTCCTTGTTTGTTAAATGTCTATTTCTTGTATGGTGAAGTTGGTGAAACCTAAGTGAAAAATGTGCTTGTTGGTAAATCCAAATAGTGCATTATATTGGGAATAATTATTTGAGGAGTGTTGAAAAATATCAAATAGGTGTGCAACGGGTCACTATTTTAGGTTAATATGTTTATAGGTGTGCAAGGGGTCACTATTTTAGGTTAATATGTTTATCCCACATGGGAGATTAACCTTTTGGTGCCTATCTAAAGGCAGGTTTTCCACTTTGAAAGTAATGAACAAGTATTTTTCTTGTGATTAGCTCTCTCTCTCTCTCTCTCAAAATTCTATCACTCTCATTCTAGGAACTATCAAGGTTGAGGTGGTTGAACTATGAGGGTTGAACTACCAAGTTTTGAGGTGGTTGAACTATGAGAGTTGAGGCGTAGGTAAAGTGTGTTTGAAGCTTTTAGCCATTATAATAAGAAGGGTAGCTTGAAGGTGGGCGCGATGGTGGGTGTAGGGGAGAGCGGACGTTGGACTGGAGAGGAATGCACCTCCAAGTGGTTATAAATAATCGCATGGGCACGATTTGCATGCTTTCGAACACCTAGCTAGCAAGAGCGCCATGAGACAAGAAAATCAAACGTTAGGTCCACCTTCGCATGAGAGTTGGCGGCCGCCTACTAATTGAATAATACACACTGCTATGGCAAATATATATTTGAGTTCTTCCAAATTCAATCTGGAGTAAGCCACCTTTACGAGGCTCTTCCAAATTCAATATGGAGTAAGCCACCTGCCACCTGGAGTAAGCCACCTTTACGAGGGTCAATATATCATAATTATATAAGCATAATTATATAAAGTGAGTTCCAATAGGGGTCCACAATGAGTAAAAAAAGAAATGTATTAATTAGTGAAGGAGATGCTTTTCCAAGGTCCTCTCTATTACGATTAAATTTAGAGACTGGTTGCATGAAATAATTAAACGACAACCGTCACCGCTTCTCTCTCACCCGCGCATCTGTCCCTCCTCCTCGTGCAATTCAGCAACTTCCGCTTGGCGCCAGTCGTTCAATTCAGCAAAAGACGCTACGACGCTTGGCGGTCGTCGTTCGATTCAACAACTTCCTGTAAGATACCTTATTCATCCACATTCTCGAGAAGATTTATTCTCTAACTACCGGAGATATGCATGTCGGATGGTGAGGTTGATACGATTGAGATCGAGGACGGGTCTTCATCGTAGCAGGGACATGGAGACGGAGATGGAGACGGAGACGGAGAGTAGATGGTGGCGGAGATGGAGACGGACACGGAGGGTGGGGCAAGTAGATGGTGGCGGAGATGGAGATGGGTAGGCTTAGAGAAGAAGGCGCTTGTTGCAGGCGAGTAGATGGTGGCGGAGATGGAGACGGACATGGAGGGTGGGGCGAGTAGATGGTGGCGGAGATTGAGATGGGTAGGCTTAGAGAAGAAGGCGCTTGTTGCAGGTGAGTAGATGGTGGTGGAGATGGAGACGGACACGGAGGGTGGGGCGAGTAGGAGATGGAGATGGGTAGGCTTAGAGAAGAAGGCGCTTGTTGCAGGCGAGTAGATGGTGGCGGAGATGGAGACGGACACGGAGGGTGGCGGCGGAGATGGAGACGGAGATGGAGGGTGGCGGCAACAATTTTTTTTAATTACTTTGTTTTCATTATTATTATTTTTTTGTCCATATATATTATGGTTGTTTTAATGACTCTAAAGAACCGACACAATCAGCGTGCGATTGTTCCAGATTGTCCTCACAGGCGTGGGCGAGACAGCAGTTAGCGGTGTGCCGCAATCGCTCTACAGTCGTTCGATTCAGCAACTTCCTGTAAGAGACTTTATTGAAATTTTTTTTATTTATATTGAAAAAATATAAATTTCATCTCTTTTGACCCAAATGAGATCCGTCGGTTTAGTGAACAGAACCGACACAATCAGCGGGGGGCGATTGACTATATGTATTCTGAATTATTAACCTATTTTTTCTTATTTATTATGTAGTGAAATGTCAAAAATGAAAAAAAGAGCAAGAGAATCAACGACTGAAAAATTTATAAATTCAACTATTGAAAGCCATGAAGTTTCAAGCATGGAACCTAAGAAAAATCGTGGAAGACCAAAGAAGTTATCTAATGAAGATGCAATGTTAGATCAATCCAATGTCAGCTTGAAAGTACTTGAGCTAAGTGTGACTATATCATTAGGTGGTAGTGACATTGATAAAGCATTACTAAATAATCTTCACGATTTTATCACTAAAGAATGCCTTGCTGGTAGTTGCTCATTGGAAAGAGGAGGCACAGTTTTCCATTTACACTATCAAATGGTCATTAGAATTCATGCAAAGTCAATAATTGCAGTAAATAAGCTCATCAAAAAGTATCTTGGATGGGATAAGAATAATCCCATTGGTGGCATTGTAATGTGTAGAGCATTAAGACAGAAAAACATGCACACATTTCATGGTATGATAGGCTATTGTATGAAAGATATTGATAAGCCTCATTATAAAAATGTGTCACATAATATTAGTGCTGAAGATATTACAAAGGGAATAGAAATTTACATGCAATATGGTGCAGATGATTTGAAGAACAAAGTTTGTCTTACTCCAACAAACATTTTTGATAGAGCATTGATGTTTTGGAAGTTCTATTTAAAGCATCCTTTAGGCAATAATTTCTGCACCACTATTCATAAAATGATCAAGACAGGAAAGTACTACCCATCTTCTAATTGGATAACACCATATCAAGGAAGAGGAATGGAGCTTCAAAAAGTTGATGCTTTATGGAGGACAATGGTATACCCATCCAACACAACAATGAAAGATATCTTTGATATTTTTATTAATAAACAAAATTTCGATGCTTCACATCCAAGATTAGATTGGTTCATGAATAGATGGAAAAAAAATGAGAATGAAGTTGACGATTTAAGGTATGCCTTTAATGAAGATGAAATAGTAGAGAATTTATATAAGACAAATAAGCAAACAATTGAAATAATGGAGGAAGAGCAAACACAGAGACCGGGTAAAGAAATTGAGAAAGATAAAGACATTCCAATTGATATTGAAGTTGATGATAGTGACAATGAGGAGAACATCCACAAGCTAGAATATATTCCTTTATTCCAAAAAAAGAATATTGGTATTGTAATCACTTGAAAGATCAATAAATGATATTTTTATTATGTTTTTCTCAAATATGAATCCATAGGAATTTTTGTCTTGAAAAATAAAAAATATCTATGGTTTTGTTTTTGTCGTCCTCTTTTTAAAAGTAGAGTTATAATTTTTCCCGAATAGTAGAGTGAATAGTAGAGTGAATAAATCCATTTTGGGCCTATAAGTGGGAGGAGAACCCCACAAATTTTCCTTTTTTAAAATAAAAAAAACCGCCCCAATATCTAGAAGGGATATCATCACTTACAAATTTATTACCATAATTAAATATAGTGTAAAGTAATTGAGAAGCCTCCATAGTGGTTGATATAAGCAGGATGTAATACACTGGGATTCCAAATGTACAATCTCCACTCACTTCTGAGTTGATTTGCAAAAATTCAACCATGAGCCCATTTTTCTAGAGAGAGGAGATGTGGAAATCCTTAAGGGGCAAAAATGAGAGTCCATATTTTGCCCAATTTCTAGAGAATTCGCTAAGAGGTGTGTCCCTTAGGGTCTTTGTGTAGCTCCTCTGTTAGATACTTGGTCCAAACCAGAACTTGTCAACTGATGCAAATATCTATGAAGTTTTTCGTCGTGGATGAAGATTTTGTTGTGAAGAGGATTACTTGGTGAGTGAGCCGAGGAATCCTTTGGATCAGCCATGTTGAAATCCTCTTTCCTTTCTTCTTCCGTTTGTTTCCATAGCAGGGGTAATTTTCACGTTACTGGGTATCCCAATGGGTGTTTCAAAGTCACTCTGAAACAGAGATGGCAATGGGTTCTCAACAAAGTAGAAAGTAAACTACAAGATGGCAAAAGGGGCAACTCAGCCTTGCTAGAAGGAAAATGATTATCAATCACTTTATAGTTCCCTCAGTCATGTACTTTTTGAGCTATTGGAGACCCCAGAAGAAGATCTGAGCAAATTCATTACATTATGTACGAACTTCCTCTGGGGGGGACCCTTCGATAAAGAAAGTTCCCAAGGTCAAATGGGACTAGTGCTGCATAGAAACTGGTCAAGGGGGACTAGGGCTCATGGATGTAATAAAACTAGCTGATAGAATGGCTGCCAAATGGATTTTGAGAAGCTTTCTCAACCCATCAGAAGATTGGGCCTAGTTGATTCATAGGAATACCAACCAGTTCAAACTTAAACAACACCCCAAATGGAAGAATCTTATGCCCCTTACCATAATGGTGAGTAGCTTTCACATCAAACCTGTGGGAAGCCCTCTTGTCATATCTTTGTGGTCAGCTTGGAATGCTGTGAAAGGGTACTTAATCCTCTCAGAAAAGCCTAGTCATACTTGGGGCCTCCATGGTAGAGATTCCCTAGCCTGGCTAATCATGCATAGGGCCATATGGACTCAACAAAGAGCACTCATCATGAAAATTGGAGATGGCAAGTGCCATAGGTGCCGTGATATGGAGAATGACATGCACATTTTTATCCACTGTCCCCAAGCCAAAAGATGCTTTGACTCCCTGGAAGCATGTATTTAGTCTTGGAATGGTCTCTCCTTAGGTTAGAAAAATCTGCTTCCAGGAGAGAGTATTGGTTGTTCTATGGAACTATGGGCTGTGTTGAGGACGGAAATGCTTTGGTGCTTCTAGTTAAACAAACTGTATTGCATATTTAACAATAGTCCTACTCACCACATCTAGCTGAAAGAACAGTTGATCCATGCAAGTGAAAGATTCACTCAAAGGAGATTGAGGGACTTGGAGACTAAGATAGCTCATCTACACAAGAAAGCAAAGGGAAGCCACGATGACAAGCTGATCAGTGCAATTCAAGAACTTATGGTTTTGAGAGAGACAGTAGTCACCAAGGATTTTTTTTTTTGTTAAAGCTCTATACCGGACGTAAATCTTCTCTAACTTCTTAATATAAATAGCCATTACTTTGAAAAAAAGTGTGATACCTCTCAATGTATTGACTCCTGTGTGTTTCAATTCTGTGTACTGAGTTAGGGTCTTAAATCACCTGGTATAAAAACACACAGCTAACAGCACTCATATACCACGAGAAGGGAAGGCCCAATTTTAAAGTCCTTAGAGATGAAAAGAACCCAAACTCACATTCATGTGGTATTAAATTTTCTTTGTCCTTAAACAAATCACATGGAACACAAAACTCAGACCTATTAGGTAGCGTTTCTAGAATTATAGTTCTTTGAAGCCGACCATCTCCCATATGTGTGTGCCGTGCAGCAGTAATAAACCCATAAATAATAAATAAATAAATATATGATGTCCCCGATGTACAGGAACATAATTTCAAAGTACCTATAAAAAACATTAAAAATAAGTAGCTTAAATTCAAATATTACATTTGAAGTTAAAGCATATTAACTTTAATATAATTTACGTACTGGTTCTGTTCTATATTTAAGACTACAGCTAAAGAGAGACTTTATCAATACCTTCTTAAAGAAGCCTAATAGGCACCAGATCGATGATAATGGCCTAGCTCGTAATGAATAGAGCCATCTGGACTCGATATAGAGCATTCAGCATGAATATTGGGGATGGTAAATGCCATAGATGCCAAGCTATGGAGGATGACATGCATATCTTCATCCACTGCCCACAAGCCAAAAGATGCTTTGACTCTCTCACAACTTGTATTCAGTCCTGGTATGATCCATCCTTAGGATGGAAAAACCTGGTTTTGGGGGAAAGCATTGGGTGTTGGATTTCATCTATAACAGTAATCCTACTCACCACATCTGGTTAAAAGATCATTTAATCCATGCAAGTGAAAGATTCATCCAAAGGATGACTAAGGGACTTGGAAGTATTCGATCAAAGAAAACTATGAGGTTTTTCGTTAAAGTTTGTTTGTCCTGACATTTGTGGTGTATTTAAACTTGGTGAACTATATACTTTAAGGGGGCTTGCTGCTGAGAAGAACCGATTTTCTAATAGAATGGCAAAAGAACCACATGCATGCACTGTTCAAGAGAATCTAGGCAATGGGTCACACCTATGAACTAGACAATTTTCCCACCATGCTCCCCTATCCAAAAATGTACCTGGGCATATATCAATGGTGAGGGTATGTTGTTGGCACACTTTGTAGTGATTGGGTTTTGACGAGTGACTGTTTTCTTTGGTTGGTCTCATGGTTTTGGCTATTGGATCAAAGAATACTGTGAGGTTTTTCTTTGATGTTTGTTTGGCCAAGAGGCTACTAACATTTGTGGTGTATTTGAGCTTAGCGATGGCAGGTTCTTTTGAATGGACCCTCATTGAGAGTGATCTATTGTTGTGACCCATATCTGGCATCTCAACCTCCACCGTGTTATCAATGTTATGGAAGGACTCGATATTTGGGCTTTGTGAAGTGCAATGCAGGGAGAGGGATGAATGTAGCATAAACAAGGTTCATTGAATAGGGGGGACTATGTCCGAATGATGACCATAGAAAGATTGACGAGCTTACTATGCCTACCATCATTTAGAATCAACAACAAGGACTTTGTCTTGCTATTAGATATACCTATGATGTTCTCCTTAAGGAGGGAAGATTACTGTCTTGCTGCTATTACATAGATGACTAAAAGATGAGGAGGATTGGGTGGAATATACGACCAACTTCTCTTATATGGACACATATACATAAAATTTTGTTGGTACATCTAAGGCCCTTAATGTCTTACTTAAGGAAGCTTCAAATTACACTGAGAATGGATTACTAGCAGAAGAACATTTTTTTTGCTATTCAAGATAAGCTCGAACTAACAAATTTTGAAAGATCAACCATATGAGAGTCTACCAAAGAAGAGTCATCTCTGGCATGTAACCATACGATTGACTTATGGGATGAGTCATCTCTAGTTAATGATAAAAACCAATAGGTATTTCCCAATCTTATCCTTGCTATCAATTCATGTCGCACAAAAGGTGTTTTTTGCTCTTCATAAAGGAAGGTTCTCTACTATGCAAAGAGAAAGCTCTGGGGTGCCTTGGATGCCTTTCTATCACACCATATGTCACCTCCATAAATTCATGGATTATTATTATTATCAACTTGAGATTGAATATGTTGATGGGTTTCTTGGATGAGATGGTGCAAACTAGGAGGAAGAATTGGTAAGGATTCTGGGCTTGGTCACTATATTGGTAAAATGAATAATACTTTGACAGCCCTGAGGTTGCATCCTAGCACTTAAGGAAGTTATTATTTACGAGGTATCTAGGTTGGTATATTATCCCCTCAAATACTAATAAAGTTATACTTGTAGAGAAATTTGAAGTCATTAGGATTTTAGGGTATGTATTTGGGGTTTGGGCTATGAGATCATCATATTTTAGGGTATGTATTTGGGGTTTGGGCTATGAGATCATCATATTTTTTAAATTACTAAAGAGCCATCAACATCCTCAAGAAAGCTCAAAGGAAAAAGAAGCTACTGAAAGAGGAAATCCTCTTCTTACCATTATATCACTAGTGTTACGTGTAAACTTTATGTAATTACCTTAAGATGTATAAATTTCATAAGACTGAGTTTTTATGATGCTAATTGAGCTCCAAATTTGTCACTTGATTTATAAATGATGATTATTAACAACATATCATGGATCTTCATATGATTCATCTCAGGAGTAGACTTTAACACCTTTTGCTCATACCTAATTTCTATTCTTATGTACCACTATTAAATAAGTTGCCTCATTGGATTAACATCATGTATTTCACCTCCATGTGATGTTTCCTTTTTAAAACCACATCAAGCTTGCCAATGAGATAGTTCCATGCCTTGAGTAGACCATATGGCTAAGCTTTTCTCTTTGGCAAAGTAAGGCCCATGAGCCTCCAAAATGTGCTACAAAGTAAGGCCCATGAGCCTCCAAAATGTGCTGCAAAGTAATATCCATATCATAAGCACTTTAAAACATAAAAAAAGGCACTTTTAGATATAGTTTTATACAAATTTGGAAAAACTCTTACTATGTATGGCACTACTGTGATCCCAAGCGTCTATCATTGATTTGTAAAAGTTTCTAGTAACGTTATTGAAATTTAGTGCATCATCCATTGTAAATGTCATCTTTTGTAAAAGAATTACCAATTGGTCAAGTGCGACCCATACATTTGCCTTTGCCAATTGAGTATTTCCTCTATTGCTCATGTCAAGAACAACCATATGTAACTTTTTCCCTACATTATATTTCTCTACCTACTTCATTAGTAAATCCCCCTTTTCATTACGTGGTAGAGAGAAATTTTCTCGGCTTTGCTCCACCGCTAAAGCATGGCTTGCAAGGTAAGTTTTCACTTACCCTTGACATCTTTTCATCCTTTTTATTTTGGACACTTGACCTCTATGTAACCCAATGTCTGACAAAACCTCTTCTACTTTCTTGCATGTCTGTAAAGCATCACTGTTTGGTTGCATCCTATAGGCAAAACACATGTACTCGTATACCAAATTTTCAAGCATCCTTACCATGGCATGTAAAGTGAAAAAGTGAACCCTTGTTAAAGGTATCTTCTTTAGAATAAGATTCCACTTTGGATCTTAGTAGGCCGTTTTTCCCTCGCGTATTATAAGTTGGGGCACCCTCCTTTCCTGTCTTTATAATCCAAATTTTCTTTCTATCCTTTGACTTTTTAAAAAAGATTTCATGTAATATAAGTGTGAAAATTCTACATTGGATCCACACAACACATTGAATATGCACTTTAAAGCTTTTAAATCTTGTGAGATGCCATTGTATATTATATTCACTAAGTTCATCTACTTTTAAGACTTATCCCCTTGTATGATATTCAATCACATTTGGTATACTTGTCAAGTTTTAAAGAAAGCCTTAAATAATTCATGGTCTTCTTTTGGAACTTCAAAAGCAACAAGCCACCATATGTCATTTTCTGATTGAACACTGAAATAATCTGAATGCTCTTTTGTGATGTTTGGACTCAAGGCTCTATTCATTAAGGTCAAGCTTACCCTCTCTAACTTTTTTTCCCCTTTGAAAATCTCACATTCGTTGAGTTTTAATACAAACTTTAGTGTACCACCACATTCTTGAACTATCATGTTATAGAACTTGACCACCATTGCACTTTGCACCTTACATACATCTAACACAAAATTGCTGAGTTTCATTAGCTTAAATATAACCTTTGACTTACATTTATGTGTATGGCATCGATGCATGGCTCACCAATGAGCTCTATAATTTTACCATTCAATAATTTTTATACTTGTCCTACATGATATGATTTTGGGAGAAGTAGAATTATTTTTTCTTCATAACCCTCTTAAATCCTTGTCTGATTGCTTGTAAATAGTAGCACATGCTCTTGAGGGAATCCAAGCTTTATCAGACATGCCTTGGGTATCATTGGCTGTGAATGTCTTGGTTACTTCATGTATCTTATCTCTTGTTATATCTTCTGTCATTTACTTTAAACTTCTTATCTTGGATTACGGACCTTACCATGTCCTTTGAGAGCACTCTAGCAACAACTGAGCTATATCCATCTTATCGTTTTCTATTATAAGCAGGTATTGGATATCCTTACAATCCTTGATTTGTCTCGCTTCAATAACCAACCTATCCATTGGTTTTAGCTTCTTTAGACATGTCCTTGGTCCAAATACAGTGTTATTCTCCAACATTCTTTGCATCTTTTTATTTGCTTTCTCAAGAAGATGCACCCTCTCACTTATTTTGGTATTTTGTACTTCCACATTATATGCATTGCACCCTGTAAATTTTCACATTTCTTCTTTTTCTCAATCATTGATTTGAAGAGGAGTCAGTCACTTCCTTACTTGTCAACATAGTTTGGGTTGATTTGTAAACATAATGTGCTCGGTTGGAAATTCTTCTTATATAACCTAAGAGACCTACATGACCATCACATACATACTTAATAAAGAGGGTTAATCCTGAAATAGAGGGGCTATTTTGATAGAGGATCAATAGGATATAAGGATCCCTCTACCCATAAATCCACATGCTTTTGTCTTGCATCTCTATTCTCTTGCATTATTAATTGTTGCACCGAGGTAACCTTAGTCCTCTTGTACATAGGTGCATACTTAGTATCAAGTTGAAGATGTGTGTCTCTTTTCTTACTTTGTGCATCCTATAACTCCATTAAGATCATCAATATATATAAGTAATTCATATAACAACATTGACTCAAAATCAGGTGCAATAATCAAACCATTAAACTTCAAGAATATAGTGTTTATCTTAAAATATTGATAAAATCATTAATATTACATATTATTAAAATTTTATTTTTTATATCTTTAAATAAAAAACATTCAAATCTATAAGATTTAAAAAAAGAACACTAACCTCTATAGCATTGTTCTTTTTGAATTTGTAGTGGGAGAGGAAAGATCAATGAAGAGTAAGATGGTTTTTTTGGTTCCAAGTGTGTGGCACCAAAAAACCAACACTTCATCTTTAATCCTTTTTTTCTCACCCTAATCTCTACTACATATACAAAAATCTATAAGCATTAATGTGAGAATGGAGGGAAACGAGAGAGAGGGCTACCTACAGAGAAAGGAGGGAAACTAAAAATTTATAATACCTACAGAGAAAGGAGGGAAACTAAAAATTTATAATACAAAGTCAATAGTATTTCAAAACACCAAACAAAAATATCAGATTATTAGAAATAAACCTTGCAATCAAAGAATATGCATAGAATTGCTCAAACTAACAAAACTTCAAAATACTAAGCTAGATTACATAAATTGTTTAAATCCGGCACATTTAAGGTAGTTAGAATGTCAGTAGCACCAAAAGGTAGAATTCACCCTAGACTTGGTCAGAGTACACAATAATAAATAAAATATTCAATGAATCTGTTAGGTTACATAAATTGTTTAAATCCGGCACATTTAAGGTAGTTAGAATGTCAGTAGCACCAAAAGGTAGAATTCACCCTAGACTTGATCAGAGTACACAATAATAAATAAAATATTCAATGAATCTATTAGGAAAGTGGTCTTGAAGAGTGACAAAAGAGGGAGAGTCAATATTAGTAAAATGTGGTCCCAAAGAGTGTACAAAAGAGAGAGAGTCAATATTACTAAAATGTGGTCCTAAAGAGTGTACAAAAGAGGGAGAGAGTAAATATCTTAATATTATATATTTTCTCTCTCTTATCTATGTGGAAGAGAGAGAAAGCTCTTAGATAGCCCTTTCTTGATGTAATTTTTTCCTAATGTCTCTAAGAAAGGCAAGTACATGATCATCGTACTCTATGTGGACAACCTTATTGTTTGGGGAACTATGAAAAGAAGCTCTTGCAAAAGTTGAGCCAAGAGCTTCAATTGACAACCTTGGTATTATGTTTCATCACAGGAATGCTTGAGAGATTTTGAAGGCACTTAGCACTCCTATGGAGGTTGATGCAAAGTTGTCTACAAAGATGCTTCTCTAGTGGTAGATATGAAGCAATACAAGAGGCTTGTGGGGTGTCTCATTTTTTTTGCAGTACAAGAGTAGACCTCACCTATGCATTATGTAAGTTCTTAACAAGACCCAAGAAACCATTAGAAGATAGGATGCGGATATTAAAGTACATTTGAGGTTATACACTAGAGTACATAATTACTTACACTTTGGATAAGACCTCAGCTTAGTTTTATGAGCTAGATTAGGCAAGAGATTGTGATAGCACAAAATCAATAACAATTTATTAGTTCTCCCTCAGGTCTAGAGTTATCTTCTGAATTAGCATAAAGTAGCTGCGCGACAGTTGCATTATACGTTGTTTGAAGCAATCTGGTTGAAGATAATTTTGGGGAACATGGGTCCAATTTAGGAGAAAAAAGGAGCTCCAATAGAGTATGGTTGTCCACTTTTCTTGGCTCTACAAGTTGACAATCATGGTTAGAGAATGTTATGTCGATGTGGATGCTAATCATGCATCCCATGTCATAGCCCCACTTGTCCAAATAGAAGCAATGAAGACATTAAAGAGTGGGCCTTTGGGGACTTGTCAATAAAAGCGGGAGAAGGTGAGGCTAGCCCAGAGTGCAGTCAAACTTAGGAAGATGCTAGGTGTCCTATCTTTGGATATGGAAGAGAAGCTCCTCCCACGTGGCAATGAAGACATTAAAGAGTGGGCCTTTGGGGACTTGTCAATAAAAGCGGGAGAAGGTGAGGCTAGCCCAGAGTGCGATCAAACTTAGGAAGATGCTAGGTGTCCTATCTTTGGATATGCAAGAGAAGCTCCTCCCACGTGGCACCCTTGGAGCCAGAGACTGTCAGGTTAGGGCACCCACAACTCTCTCTTCCAAGGAATTTGTAAAAGGGCACACACAAATTACTCCACATATCATTTGTGTAAGCTAACCATAATTGGCAAGCAAGGACAATGCCACTCCCACACCCTCCTTCACATGATTTTCCCTCAAATTCTTCCATGATGGTGAAATGCCTATGTTTCTGAAGGGTTCTCCTATAGGTAATGTCCAAAAAGATGAAGTCCACCACCCACTACATACCCCAAACAATGCCCTTCATTTTGAAGTCTTTGCCTCCATGTGCCAACAATCAAAGAAAGAAATTGAATAAACTTATCTCTTTTTTTTTGTGCGCACCAAATTCATTTTCATTGTAAGATAATCACTAATATTTACAACACCCAAAAATTGGATGGAACATTGCCAATTCACATTCCTATGTAGGCTACCGCGACATGAATGCACATTTAGAGCACTACCACTCTATCTTACTTACACTCACCCACATAAATGCATATAATTTAAACAAATCAACAAAATCAAATAGTAAGACACTGGTAGTACATAGTTCTCCACATCATGCATCAACATCTTTAGGCACTAGCACTAGTAAAATGCAATTACAGAACACCACATAAAATGATAGAGAAATCACTCACAACCCTACATTTCTTACCATCCACATTCTTGCCATTTCTTGAAGTTAATGTGCTATCTCCAATAGCCCACTTGGACCTTTAGAATGTCTACCCACCAAGGGTAGTATACAAACACTCAAATACATCGAGACTACCCAATGCTCTAGATACCCACCATTGGGTAGCCTCAAATACATTAAGGCTACCTACAAACAATAAAGTTACCATTAGCTTACATATCATATTTATCAACTTGAAAACAACAAACGTAGCATGCCAACAAATGTACGTGTAGAGTAATCTCTATGATGCCTTCTTAAATTTGGTGTGCCTTTCTTAATCTTGTCTACCAAGACAGTCTCATGAAGTGTAGACTAATCTCTATTATGCCATCTCAAAGAGTGGGATTATTTAGTGTGTCTTTCTTAATCTTCTCTATTGAGCTAATCTTATGAAGTGTATGAAATAGATGTTTCCTTCCCATTTATCTTCACCTCCTCAAAATAATTATATAAAGAAAATTGTGAGGAGAAGAGAGAAATGAATGAGTGACTAAATGCATCAAAAAGTGAATAAATATTGTCCCTTGATGGTTCAATGATGGCAAAGTGGATTCCAAGGTATGAGGATGCATATAATAAAATGAATGAAGAAAAAAGAGTTTTTAAATGAAGACAATATTAGGGAGTTTGGGAAAATCTCGTTACTTTGGGAATTTTATTTTCAATCTTCTTTTTAGTGTACCTTGAGTATACAAACTCCAAAGTTGTCAGAGAATGTGGATTTAGAACCTACTCTTCACACGAGCTTTCCAATGATATGTCACATGAGGGGGTTTTGACAAAATCTTAAAAGGATTTACCATGCCCCCATTTTTTGATGCTGCAAAATGGGAATTGGGATTTTCCCAAACTACCTAATATGGTCTTAATGGGCAATAGGCAATTGCATTACCTACTAACACCAAACTTAGAGCTCGTACAAAGGATCTTGACATGGATTGCCTTCAAGGGGAACATGATAAGAAATGGAGTATTTAAAGAGATACAACTTTTAGGTAAGTAACCTGGCCGTGAACCGGCAACAGACAGAGTGAGACGGGATTTTCCTTCTGCCGGCGAGGCGATGCTCCTTGGTCATTAGCAGGCTAGCAGCCATGTGACCCAATCCAACGATAAAAGACAATAGAATATACTTAGGGTTTCCACTTGGTTGAGAATCATAGCTCCACCATCACCTTTTGGCCATGTTGTATATTTGTAGTGTAATTTGGCCCCCCATAGACCACTCCTATAATTTATTATCTAATTTATAGCCTAATGCCTAATAACTTAACAAGAGTCTCCTCTGTTGTTGTAAAGGATAGACCGTATATGAGAACAAAATGGGGCCAAGTATGGTTCTAAAGCTTCAAGAGACCAACACAAAGTGATCCTTGTGATAGGTACATGGGCCTTTGTTTACACATGGTTAGGAGCATATATTGGTACCCATATTGCACTATAAAATTTTAAAGGTGAAACTCCACTTTCAAAGTTATCTACCATCTAGTTACATGATGTGATCATATACTTCATGAACCTTGAGGCTTGTACCATAACCCACCAATCCTAAGATATGAGCGTTATCATCTTGGTTCATGTCACAAATCTTCGTAGCATTGTAACTAGTACTATAACATTTATTTTCCCCAACTACTAAAATTAAGGAGAGATTTTTACATGGGTCTAGTTTTCCTTTCAAAAATGTACACGTCAACCAATTTGATGGCTAAAATCCTCAAAATATTAGCCCTTCATTTCAAGGGACGCAAAAACTCCAATTGATTTCTTTTATGATTCCGGCCACCATGAAAATACACTTAAACAATAATTTTAATCTTAAGGTTTTAATAATCATGTCAAGTTTTTTAATAGACTTTTTCAAGTTGAAGAGAGAGAATTTTAATAGACATTCCGAAAATTGAATGTAGCTATGTGGTTATTTTGATTGAAAGACTTGTTTGAGACCATGTCAAGTTTTATTGAAAGTCAACTTACAAATTGATCCTTAATCTCTATGCTACACCCTATAACATCCAAGTTTCTTTTGTGTGCGCATGTAGACACACAAAAGGACACACAAAAGGACACACATGTGTGCACATGTCCACACATGCATACACATGTACATGTATTTTGTTCTCACTTTTTATTTAGCATTAACATATATCCTTATTTTTTTAATTATGTGCTTGTAGTGTAATATAAACCTTTATTTTGAATTTTGAAAAGAAACCCATTGTATTATGAAAGAAACCACTCAAATATCTGATGTTTTTATATATATACTTTACCTGTGTTATATGGTTAAACTAAAAAAGGATCATGGTATAGCCATTATACACTTTCTCTCTCGCATGGTATCACCATTTTTGTTCTAAGGAGTGTCATCGCTTTCGTGTCACACCCACTTCACTACACCATTGTTGGCTTAGGGACATTGATGTATATAGACTACCCAAATAGTCTACAAGATACCAATCATTGGGTAGCCTCAAATACATTGAGGCTACCTAATGCTCTGAAACCCAAATAGTCTACAAGATACCAACCATTGGGTATCCTCAAATACATTGAGGCTACCTATCTAACACTCTCAAATACACTAAGATAGCCCAATGCTCTAGATACAAGAAATGTAAACAATTTCTTATCTCAACCCATGTCGCCTCAAATACATTGAGGCTACCTAATGCTCATGATACCCACCACCAAGGGTAGCAAACACTCTCAAATGCACTAAGATAGCCCAATGCTCTAGATACATGCAATGCAAACAATTTCTTATCTAAACCTATGTCTTGCACAAGAAAAAGATAATTTCTCCTTCCTTTTTCAAACTAAAAAAAAATCCAAACAATAAAGTTAATGTTAGCTAAGAGCTTACATATCATATTTTATTAACTTGAAAACAACAAATGTAGCATAACATCTCAAAGAGTGGGTCATTTCTTATCATGTCTACCCATCCAATCTTATGAAGTGTAGACTAATCTCTATGATGCCATCTCAAAGAGTGAGATAATCATCTGGTGTGGCTTTCTTAATCTTGTCTACTAAGCCAATACTATGAAGTGTATGAAATAGATGTTTCCTTCCCTTCATTTTCACCTCCTCAAAATAATCATACAAAGACAATTATGAGGAGACAAGAGAAATGAATGAGTGACTAATCTCTATGATGCCATCTGAAAGAGTGGGATTATTTGGTGTGCCTTTCTTAATCTTTTCTACTAAGCAAATCTTATGAAGTGTATGAAATAGATGTTTCCTTCCCTTCATCTTCACCAACTCAAAAAAATCTTGCAAATAAAATTGTGAGGAGAAGAAAGAAATGAATGAGTGACAACGCATCAAAAAGTGAATAAATATTGCCTCTTGAATGGTTCAATGATGGCAAAGTGCTTTACTGAATGTCGATACAAGTATTCATTGGCAAAGTGGCCAATGATTTATAGCAAAACTTGTACCAAAATTCTATAAAGCAGTATAATGAGTGCAGTTATGTTTGACTATTGAAGTGTTTGTGTGCTATGAGTCTATTGAACCTTGAGCCCTATTACATGATCTTTGAGATCTATACCATGATGCCACCAAAGACCATGCATACAAGATTTTAAGTTAGCACTACACCAAAGACCATGCATACAAGATTTTTTAAGTTAGCACTACACCAAAGGCTAAAAAAAAAGATGAGTTGGTGATATATCATATGTAAATATAATAATGCTCTTTGGAGTGCCTTATCAACATATCGTGGGTGCAAGGTAAGTAAAATTCTCTTTCTCTCTCTCTCTCTCTCTCTCTCTCTCTCTCTCTCTCTCTCACACACACACACACACACACACACACACACACACACACACACACATACACACACACACACACTCCTACACGCATGCACACGCACATGCACACGCACGCACACGGACATGCACATGCACACGCACACACACATGCACACACACACACATGCACACACACACACACACACACGCACGCAAGTCTTTGTAAGAACTTTCACAACAATAATGTACCATTTGAAATAATGATACTCTTTTTCTTAAGACAGCCTCAAAAGTGTTTCTATAAAAGAAACTTAGAAGATATTAAGTCTAGTTTCTTTATTAAATGTAAAAATTTGTATATCAAAGAAGAAAGGGTGTACATTTGATATAATTTATATCAATTTAATGAAGACATTTCACATTCTTTTTTTTTGACCAATAGTAAATACATATATTAACCAAAAAAAGCCAGATACACCAGTATTTGTATGTGTTGGTCTGTGATTAATGTGAATAAACTTTTGCAGGTGTATGACACTGAAGGAGGCAAAATCAAATATCCTAGATTTGGTCCTAGAACCAGAAGGCGGTATCACAATTATAAAATTATGGTCTAAGAAAGGGGACATTTTAGAAAGACAGCCTCCATGGGGGTGTACTATGGAGGCCATGATGTAAGCTTGCATATTATTGGGATATCAAATTTCATGGAGTCAGTCTAGTTTTGCTAGAAGATGAGAGATGGGCTTTACTTTGTAATCTTTTAAATGAAGCAAAGAGAGAAAAGTACAAGACATTTCACATTCTAAGGCATGTTGTATTACACAAAGTTTTGATACAACAAAAAAAGGTAGTACTTCTACCACTTATACATGTGCTATTGTATTGTGTTTAAGAAATAGTTTTATTTTAGGTTGAGTAGATCTCATCTCACATACACAGCGAGGTGCGCTTATCCTTATCAGGGCCTCGTTAGATCTAGGATGTACTTGATCTAGATAGTACACTTAAATGTTGAGACACATGCCATACAATCATTCTTTAGGAACAAATATAGACTTACTTTTTTTCGGATCAATAGTATATATAAACTTTTTTGTTCTTGTCCTTTTTCGGACAAGTTAACTTTAAGACAATGGCCCTTACAACATGCAAAGGAGTAGTCCCTTTCAAGCTTAGATTATCACAATAGTACTACACATTTCTTCAAATCTTGTAGCTTGATACAAAACCAATAAATATAGTTGGAAAAGCATCCACATTCAAAGAGCTGGTTGATGAAACATAGGCCTTTAGATACATGCTATGGAAAATGTGTCACTGTGATGTTGCTTTCTGCCATGTTAGGAGCCACACATACACAATTTATTAACATTCGTGTTGGGTAGGTATTATTTATAGAATCCCGCATGGTTGCGGCCTCTTCTCTATATATCTAACCTGGCTAACGCCCCCCCTCCACATGGCCAAATTTTTAGGCATGTCTCTCTAAATCCTGCAGATACATATCGTGTTTTTTTCAAATCTGCTATCCGTCAAGCTCTCACCACGTGGCAGGCGACTTTATTATTGCGTTGCCTCAGGAGCCACCGTTGTAGGGCTATGACTCCATGCAGAGCCGCCCTCGTAGGTTATAGGGCCACGACTCCATGTGCAGAGCTTTCTCATCCATTCACATGTATCCCGATTCACATCACATCACATCCACTCACATCACATCTCATCCATTCACATCACATCTCATCCACTCACATCACATCTCATCCATTCACATCTATCCCGATTCACATCACATCACATCTCATCCATTCACATCTATCCCGATTCACATCACATCTCATTCACTCACATCGCATCATCTCATCCATCCGCATCACATATCCACATCACATCACATCACATCACATTCATTTCACATCACATCACATCACATCCATTCACATCTATTCACATCACATCACGTCACATTCACATCCACTCACATCTCATCGCATCTATTCACATCCATCACATTCATTGCATTCCCATCCCATCACATACATTCTATCCACATTACATCATATCAACATCTATCCACATTATATCTCATTCATTCCATCCACATTTTATCACATCCACATCCATCTGTATCTCATCACATCCATACACATCCTATCTCATTCATCCACATACATCCAGACATTCACATGCATGTCTATTCACATCCACTATTCATTCACATTCACATCCACATATATTCACATCACATCACATTTCATCCAGCCTACTACAATGGTCAATCTCATGTACATTATAACTCCCAAAAATATTACACACACAAACTTAAAGCACATAAACATCATATTTAAACAAAGTAAGAAGAAATTAGACATCATAATTAAAAAAGTAAGAACTAATAAGAAAACAAAAAAAATGTAAACAATCTCTCTCTCTCTCTCTCTCTCACACACACACAC